>NC_138874.1:1200000-1589000 GCF_965194805.1 Balaenoptera borealis | reverse complement strand
AAGCTGGAAAAAATAAAATCATCTCTAAAATGAAGAGTAAATACAAGGTGCCCAAGGACAAAAATATAAAACTGAAAGTACAGTAAGGAACACAGTGGATGAGAACCAAAAGAACCAAAAGAACAAAAATAAAATAAAGAGTTTAAAAACATCAAAGAAAAACTGAAAGACATAGAAGACAGGCAAAGAAGATCCAACTTGTGTGCAACTGGAGTCCTTAAATAAGAAAAATAAAATAATGAGATAGGATAGAATTAATGCTTTTTTTCTGGAGGCTTTAACTCCAGGAAAACCTGAAAATAAAAGAACTGAACCTACATATTTAAAAGGCACTAAATGAGCTAAAATGCTCAGCCGTAGTCACATTCCAGTAAAATTACCAGCCTTTAAGATAAAGAAAACATCTTTCAGCTTCCAGATAAAAAGACCAAGTCATTTACAAAGGAAAAAAATCAGTCCACAAAGGAAAAAAAAACTAGACATTAGATTTGTTGATAACACGACAACAATGGAGCAAGGTATTCAAGAAGCTCAAGGAAAGAAAGTGTTGGCCAAGGATTTTGTATCCAGCCAAGCTGCACTTTAGGTACCAACACTAAAGAAAAGCACTTTAAACATGCAAGAATGTGAAGAAAACTCTACTCAGGTTGTGGAATCTACTAGCTCATGAGTTTCCTCTAAACAAGAGATAATTTTGGAAAGTACAACAAAAGGACAGGGAGTGAACATTATATATATTTAATTGCAGATCAAAGACTAAAACAAAGGTGAAGTTACAAGTACAAGATTAGCATGTAAACACTATCCACCTACCAAAGGAGAAATACACCCTAAAAAAAAAAAGATAGAAAGGTAGAGAAGGAAGAAATGGGAAAATAGAATAAGTTCATTGATTTTTACACAGAAAATAGTAAGTGGAAACAAAATGATATCATTTAAAGCAGAAAAACAAAATAGGAGAAGCCTAAGAAAAAAAGAACTAAGGTCATTGTAAAGTTATCAGTATATAGTTTTTAAATATAAAGTTCTAGTAACTTCTATGACCAATAAAACTCTTCTTAAATTAAATAAAGAAAACAGAGCGGGCTTCCCTGGTGGCGCAGTGATTAAGAATCCGCCTGCCAATGCAGGGGACACAGGTTTGAGCCCTGGTCCGGGAAGATCCCACACGCCGCGGAGCAACTAAGCCCATGCGTCACAGCTACTGAGCCTGCACTCTAGAGCCTGCGAGCCACACCTACTGAAGCCCATGCGCCTAGATAGAGCCCATGCTCCGCAACAAGAGAAGCCACCACAATGAGAAGCCCACGCACCGCAACAAAGAGTACCCCCGCTCGCCGCAACTACAGAAAGCCCGCACACAGCAACGAAGATCCAACGCAGCCAAAAATAAATTAATTAATTAATATTTTAAAAAAAGGAAAAAAAAAGAAAACAGACCACATGGTAAAAGACAAGCTATAATTATAATACACGTAAGTTAACATAACATAAAAGAACATATGACAAAGCTGAAACCAAATATATCAGTAATATATAAGTAAGTATGCTTAACTCCTCTAGTAAAAGGATTTTCAGATAGGCTCATAATGTAAAACCCAACTCTGGGATGAATACAAGAAACACACCTTCAACCAAACAATTCATAAAGGTTAATAAACTAAACAGATGGGCAAAGATATGCCAAACAAATGCAAACAATAAGAAATCAGGGTATATGATCTTGTTATCAGGAAACTGTAGAACTCAGATCCAAAAGCATTATAGGACAACAACAACAAAAGGACACTTTTATAATGCTGAAGGCTACAATTGGCAATAAATATATAACAAGAACTAAAGTACCAAATGTTTCATAAAACATTAAGTACAGGGTATACAAGGGTAAGACAGCAAAACCTGAATAACAAAAATCATAACCTATCTCTTTCAGTCCAAGATAGTTCAAGTGGTCAAAAAATAAAAACATAATCAATAACATAGATCTTTTGCATATATATAAATATATATATACATATCGAACTTTATACTCTGAAAAAAGAAATATAACTTCAAAAGCCCATGACAGTCATGAAAATTGACCACATTAAGTCAGAAAGAAAATTTCAAAATATTTCATAAAGTAGAAAAAACTAAAAATTTATTTGCTCAAGATGCAACAAAATGAATTTATCTTCTGGTAATGTTGGAATAGCTCATATCAGAGAAATTCTCCCATAGGAAACAATATAAAATATGGAAAAACTATTAAAAAACAACTACCTGAAGGGACTGGCAAGCAACCAAAACCAGGAAGAAATTAGAGAAAAGTCAGCCCCAAAGGAAAGAAGTGGCACCATGGTATATTCATACAGTGAAATACTACTTATCAATAAAGAGGAACAAATCACTGATACATGCTAGCTACCTGAAGAATCTCAAAAGTATTATGCTGATGAAAAGGATAGGGTACACACTGGACAATTCCATTTGTATTAAGTTCTAGAACAGGCAAAACATATAGTGGGGGGGGGGAAAGCAGAACAGTGGTTGCCTCTTGAAGTGGGGACAGAGGCAGGTCCTACTAATCCAGCTTTGGGGAAAAAGAAATACAACATATCCAGAAAGCATGATTTACTCAAAGAGGGGAAAAAAAGGCAACCCCAAACTGACACAAGTTACAAATGACTGTTTATGAAACTGATAACATAACCATACAGAGAGAAAAAGATCATTTTAAGTAACTTTTAAACATAGTCTCCTAACCCTTTATCCACAAGAATGTATGTATATTTGTATGTATACACACATACACACTCACAAAAAGGAACTTTCTTTGAACTGCATCATAAAAAATAAGATGAATTGACAGATAAATAAAAGGATAGATATAGGATAAAGTAAATATAGTAAAATATTAATTGCAGACTCTAGGTGATGGATATATCAGTCTTCACTGTACAATTCTTTCAACTTTTCTGTATATTGGAAAGTTTTCATAACTTCTATACGTTGGAAAAGGACATCTTGAACTTGCCCAGGTAGGTTTATATCAGCAATCATATTGGTACTATAATTATGAAACTATTTTATATAATCATAGTATAAAACAAATAAGAAACATATAAAACAAGGAAATGTATTACTGTTGGTTAGCAATTAAGATTTTCAGCATAAGAAAAAGAGATACAATATAAAGTAATTCAAGAAAACAAAGCCTATAAATATCAATATAAACTCATGATTTTTAAAAAAGTCTTTCCCATAGCTATGTCCTTTTCAAGGCCTAAAAGAAGTGATCCCCAATAGCAATGAGCACACCTAGTGCCCACATCTTGGTTTCAAAGTACTATTCACCATTAAAGGGAATCAGGAGTCATTAGAGAAATGGCTGACTCTAGGTCTAAGGCACAGAAAATACAAGGCAAGCCTGGGTCATCTTTTTGTGCCAGAAAGTAAGAAAGTTCTTAAAGACTTATATAGAAGCAGGTCAAAAGAAAAAAGAAGCCAGTTTGATGGAACTTCCATTGAACACAATTGGGAAAATTTAATCTATCAAAAAGATTAAAGACTATAAATGATAACACATTGAATAAATAAAAATCCACAAATCTATGGAGAGAGAAAGAAGAGGAATGGCCTTCCTTACAGAAGAATATTAGCTAAAAAGTATAGAAAAAATAATAGAATTAGATAATCACTGTCTTGTAAAGCCCTAATAATTTAGGCAAGGATCATAAATGGATACAATCATTAAATGAAAGCTTGTTGGATAACAGAATATCCTCCCAGCCCCAGTATAATAGCCCAAAGGTTACTTATGAATTGCAAAGGGAAAACCATTATATCACAGAGGAGAAATGTGGCAATTGCCATCTAAACCAAGGGATCAAACTCAGCATCATTTAGAGCGGTAAAAACAAATATCACATCATACCACATTGGCAGCGTATACAGTACCCAACCTAACCAAGAAAAATTCTTGCAAAAAAATGTTTAACCTGAGTCTGATTAAGTCTGATCCAACTTCCAGTTACAGCAAAAACAGGGAATATGAGAAAAGGTTCAGTAATACCAAAAGAAACAATTAGATGATGGGGCTTGTGGGAGGCCACCCCAAAATATGCCAAAGTGGAATGTTGACTATTTTGAATTAAAGTCACTTGAAAAGACTTCCCTGGTGGTGCAGTGGTTAAGAATCCGCCTGCCAATGCAGGGGACACGGGTTCGAGCCCTGGTCTGGAAAGATCCCACATGCCATGGTGCAACTAAGCCTGTGAGCCACAACTACTGAGCCCGTGTGCCACAACTACTGAAGCCCATGTGCCTGCAGCCTGTGCTCCACAACAAGAGAAGCCACCGCAATGAGAAGCCTGTGCACCACAATGAAGAATAGCCCCTGCTCGCCGCAACTAGAGAAAGCCCACGTGCAGCAACAAAGACCCAATGCAGCCAAAAATAAATAAATAAATTTATTAAAAATAAAATGAAATAAAGTCACTTGAGAAACAGCCCATGCAAGAAGAACACCCTAACCCTCCTTTGTTCCCCTGAAAGCAGGAAACAAAGCTCCCATGGGAAGATATCCTCCCTATGCTGGAGGATGGAGGGCATCCTTATTACCAGAGATACAGAGTTTGGGGCAGAGGAAGCTGTATAAACAAACTTCATTACTTCTTCATTAATTTACTACTCCAAGCCCAAACCCTTTTGTTTTGTCAAATCTTCACAAATAACTTACTCTTTGTCTAAAAAGGTATATAAACAACATGCTTTGGTCACCTCTTGAGTCTTATACCTATGGGACCACCATATGTACGAAATTAAATTTGTTTGTTTTTCTCCTATTAATCTGTCTTGTATCTATTTAATTATTAGACCAGTCAAAAGAACCAAGAGGGGTAGAGCAGAAATTCTTCCCTCCCCTAAATAGACAAATATACAGTGCAGAATATTTTTAAAGGATATTTTTTAAAGTCTATACTCTTCAAAGCATCAATGGCAAGGAGTTTTTAGAAAAAGGTAAAATGATTAAAGAAACTAAAGAAACATAACAAATGAATCTTGACTGAATTCTGGTTTTGGAAAAGCAACTATAAAGAATTTTCCTTTGACAACTAGGTAAAATTGAATATGGACTGAATATTAGTGGACTATTATGGAGTTACTGTCAGTATTTTATATATGATAATCATATTTTGGTTATGTAGGAGAATGTTCTTGTTTTTAGAAGATATACGCTGAACTACTGAGATATACATGCCATGTTGTCTGCAACTTATTTTCAAATGGTTCAACACAGAGAAAGAAAAATGTGTATGTGTGTACATGCATGCATGCATATGTGTGTGAGCATGTGTCTGTGTGTATGAGTACCAAGATAGAGAAGGAGAGTGGATGAACATATATGGCAAACTATTAACTGGTCCTTCCAGGTGGAGAATATACATGATGTCTATACTATTCTTAAACTTTTTACATGTGAAATTTCATAATAAAAAGTTGGTTTTAAAAAAGTGAACGAAGTAGAGAATAATAAATGATAATCTGGAACATGTCAAGCACAGAGGCCAACAAAAACAGGAAGAACCTAAGAACATGGAAGAAAGTAACAAGAAGAAAAATGAGTAACTGCCACATAATTAACTGTTATTAAACTATAAGCCCTATTTGCTCATCATACACATGGAAGGGAGGATGAGGCAAAACGTTATGAAGCACAAGTTAAATTGTTCTTAAATAGTTATACAGCACTGTTAGGTGTTCTGGGGAGACAAAGAAGAAAGAGAAAAGAATCAGCATTAGTTGAGTTGCCTCCAAGCTCCAGGCACTAAATCCTCAAAAATAACCCTATGAAATGAGTGGTGATATCATCTCTATTTCTTCATCTAATAAGTAAGAACCAATATTGTCCCTGCCCCTAAAAGTTTATAATTTAATTGATAATACATGTTCATAAATGGAATATAGAATATTAGAATATAGTATACTACAGTGAGATATTCATGGTTCAGATGCTACTAGAACTAAAAGGAGGCAAATAATCATTTTCTGAGTCTTTACTATGAGCATAAAGGAAGAAATGATCTTTTTCTGAATACAATTTCAAAGGAAACTTTGATGATGCAAGTAGGGTATTGCAGAACAAAAGAGGTCTTATGAAATGGGGATGGAAGATAGGGCACTTCAGTATAAGCAAAAGCACTGGAGACAGAAAAATTCAAGAACTGTTCTGGGGATACAGATCAAGCATTTGGCTGAAATAAATCTGTAAAGTAGAAAGTTAAGAACTAATTTGTAAACTACTATGAAAGTAGTTTGAGATCAGACCACGAAGATCCTGGAATGCGATGCCTACCTAAGGAATTTTAGTAAACGGAAACCATTAGCTGTTTTTTAAGAAGTGGACCAATATAAGCAAGTCTTTTAAGTAGGTATATATGGCTATAACATGCAGGAAAAAGGTAGGGAGATAGTCTCGTTTACCAGTTAGAAGACTAGCATATTGACAGACTGCTGTAACCAAGCAATCCTACCCTTTGAACTAATAAGGCAGTAAGCTGTCCGTGCTCCACTCCGTACCCTCACTAGCTACTGTCTACTCAACCCAGAAAACTTTCCATATTCCACTTTTTTTTTGAGTCACCCTGACTCTATTATGAATTTTACACAAACCTGGGTATCTTTCGCATATTTAGATGTAAAAAATAGATAGTATACCAGAAGGTGTTTCATAATTATGAATTTTACACAACTCTATTATGAATTTTACACAAACCTGGGTATCTTTCACATATTTAGATGTAAAAAATAGATAGTATACCAGAAGGTGTTTCATAATTATATACATTTAAGGAGAACAAAGCTTCTGTTACATTATTAGAACATTATGGTAATGGAACATTTAACCAATTACCAATATTCTCAGATAGGTGGTTAAAAAAAGAATAAATGATATGACTATATCACTGATTTCTCAAGTGGGGTTCCTCAACTAAACCAGAGAATGACTATTTTCTCAATTCCCCCAAGAATGGTACCAAACTAGCACTATTCTAAATACACGGAAGTTAAGTCATTGTATACAATGCATGTCTTGGGGCATTAGGGCTTAACTCTTTCCTGGAACCCCAGTTTAAACAGGCTGTAAAATGAAGTAAGACTATTTGCTTACTTTAATAAACTCCTAATAAATTGAGAAATAAGTGAAACTGTTTGCAGAATGGTTGTTACTGTATCAAGAGGACCTTGAGTAAATATCTATTAGAAAAACCCAAAACTCATGCACTAGTTTTTATCTCATTTATCTCATCAAAAGTTACTTATTTGATCACTTCTCCATCTGCCTGTTCTTAAATATTTTCCTTAAAAATTTATTATTTCAATTATTTTGTCTCACCATCCTTTTCAATACTCTACTGCCAGATAACCTTCCTAAACACCCATTTTATCATGCCTCTTTCTTACTGAAAATAAAATGGTAAAAGATAAACAATGAAATAAATGTAAAGCCCTATAACAACTTACCAGGGCAGCCTGGGGTAGTACAAAGTACATGGGCTTCTTTGGGGAGGGTTAAGTGAGGCTCAGGCTTTTAAGTCATTTGGGTTCACATCCTAGCCACAGAGTCACTGGGTGCCCTTTGAAACAGTTATCTAATATTTTCTAAGTTCCTGTTCCCAAATCTTTAATAAAGAGGTTTGTACCTCTCTCAGTTTGTGATGTGGTATTTGTGAAACCCTAGCACAGTATCTGGCACCTGGAAAGGCTGTCAGTTAATACCAGTTAACCTGATGTCATTGTAAACTTTCTTGAATTTTGGTACCCACTTCCTTTTCAACTTTGGCTTGATCTTCAGCCTCAACCAAACACATCTCTTCAATGTTCTTGAATTCATGCTCATTTTTCACCCTAAGCTTTTATTTTGCTATTTTTCTGACTTTTAATCTGCTTTCTTTCTACTCAACAAACCAAACTCTACCCATCCTTTATGATCTGGAAGATTCAGACCCAATTCTTCCATTAGACCTTCCTCGATTCTACCTTTTCATACTGATTTGATTCTTCTTTGAAAGAGTCTAGATGTATCGTCTGTATTAATTTTTTTTACATTTTATCATAAAATTTTAGAGAAGGTAGACTAGTGGTAGGCAGTAGACTCGTTAAAATGCTATTTTAATTCTGGTAGCAAAGTAAAAATGGAGCACTTTTCTATCTTAAAGACCATCAAAACCAAGCTAAGGAACAGACTACTGAGTCTCTAAAGGTAAGGTATTTGACTGCTGAATATACAAATATACTCACATTTTGACAAATTCTGTTCTTTGAATTTGGATACAGTAGCACAATACTAAATAAGTGTTCTACAAGTAGTAGATATTCAATAAATATTGGATTGACTAATCAAATGGCATAATTTACCTAACTTTCTTCAAGGAACTAAAAAAACTATCATGGGATTCTCTTTTATCTTTAGATCATTTTTATGTAGTAAGAGGAAAGTACTGTAATTTCCAGTTACGTTTGATCAGTAACCTCAGGTTATATCTGCACATAACAAAATGAAGTTGTAAACAAAATAATTCATATAGAATATTCAGATTTTTTAAAGAAATAATTCAATAATTAACGGAGGCAATGAGTGATGAACAAATATAAATGTTCAAATATAAAACAAATATAGTGTCAAAGCTATGTTCATCTATCAAAGATAATCAGTAAAGAAACTGAAAATTGTACACATCTTCAGTTGAGAGTCCCAGATATTTTTTCTTATCTTTGTTATATAAATCCAACAGGAAGTAAGCTTATTTAACATTTTTCTAAATCAGCAACTTCAGGAAAGTTGCAGGAAAGTTGTTAAAGAAAATGGCCAGTTCACAATTCATTATAAATACTTAAAGAACATTAATATGAAGGGTAGACATGATTCCCAGAGGAACATTCCATATAACTGTGAGAAATGATATAATATTGAGTGTTTAGTCCCACACTGTACTTAAACCAGTGCTTCTCAAACTCTTCCACTTAAACAGTCCCACCCCTTGACAAAATATTGTTATAAAGGCTGGGGAGAAGGAACATGTATCCCGATAAGTAGCATAATCCAAAACCATGCCACAATTCTAAATTTCTCATGCTTTATCTTAAAAATTCATGCTATAAAAAGATATGCTATATTTATTCTTTGGCTTTGCATATCTTGTGATACAAAATCATCTACTCTAAGTAATATATTTGACACAGTTGGTGAAGCACTGACTTAATCCAGTGTATGTGTATCTGAAAAATATTTTCCTGGATTATGATACTGGAATAATTTCATTTTATAATGCCAGGGATAAACAATAGTGAAAATTGTTTGACATACGTTGAGTACTAATTACATAAAAGGTATTATTAGGTTTTTAATATATATCATCTTAATTTTCAAAATGTAAATATTATTATGTCAACTGTAATGAAGGAAATAAGGCACAGAGATTAAATAGCTATCCCAAGGGAATAAAGCTAATAAATATTAGCCACTTCGTACATAAGTGTTTATTATACGATTTCATCAATATTCTATTTTTACAAAAATCTCTTTCTCTGACCTGTGTTTTTACCTTACTTTTCAAGAATTTCATGGAGGTGTACCATGAACAGCCCAATCAATGGCTACTAATGTCTAAAAAGAAACTTTTAATTAGTGTTACAGCTTTAAGACTGATCAACAATGGATAATGTGAAAGCATTTATATTAAAAAGGAAACCAATATCTAGCCACTAAATTGAGTCAATCCTAAGGTTCAAATAAGACTTGGCATTGTAAATAGGATAGGATGTAAATTTCATACACAAAATCTAGACCTGATCCAAAAAGGCAGCATGTAGTGACAGAGAGAACAAGGACCAGAAGTTACTTAGCAAATGGTAAGTAACCTCTCATTAGCTTCTGTCACTAGTTAGAACACTCACTAGTGTTCTAGCGTCACTAGTGTCACTCAAGTGTCCTTGAGTAAGTCACTTGCTTCTCTGGAACTTACACTCAACATATGAAAGGAATGTGTTAGCAGATTTTTAAGTTCCCTTCCATTCATATCTTTAATTCTATTCATAGCTTTCATCCCATTCATAGCTTTAATTCCATTTATATCTTTAATTTTGCTGCCCACTCATTTCAATTTCTAAGTTTCCATTACTCTCAGCTAGTACCTTTTTATCAGCTTATTTGTAAGCAATTAGTTTTTTTTTTTTTTAATTTACATTTCTATACACTCAGGTATCAGTCTTGGTCCTTCTTCTTAAAATATTTCCTCACTCCTTGCTTCTTAACCACTTCATTTTATAATCTGGAAGTACTGAACACAACAAAACTGGCCTTAATAGTAAGTTTAATAGTAAACTGCCTTAATAGTAAGTTTACTCTGAGCCCTACTGTCAAAATGTTTATGATATCAGAGGCTACTTCAGTGTATTTTTTAAAAGCTTTGGTGATTTGACATTTCAGGTTAAATTTAAGATTAAATTATATGGTGTTTTTAATGCAAATATTTAAGCACATTAAAAGCCATAGGTAAACAATGTCACTAACCATCTTCCAGTTTGATTTGCAATCTGCTCTTCTAATTTCTGCAGCTCCAATGTGTAAGCCATTATTCGAGCATTGCACACCATGAGATTCTTAACTGCATGCAAAATCTGGTCTTTCTGAGTGCTCAGAGAAAGGAGTTTCCATACCCCTTCTCGTATTCGAATTTCTAAATCTATTTTTTCTTGAATGCTGCAGTCCTTAAAAAAAAAGAGAGAGAAAAAGCATTTTTAAAAGGTAGCAAAACCCAAAATTATAACATTTCTTTTTACCCCTAATAGATGGCAAATGTACTATCTAGTATTATAATTTTATAACATATTGGGAAAGTAACAAAGTTTTAGTGTATGATAGTATAAAATCTTTTAAAGGCTCTGTGCAAAATCTTAATTTCTTGCTTTATTAGGAAGTCTTTACAATCTACTGGATAAACAGAACAGACACAAACGTGAGAAATACTATATATTCTTACTGTAACTGTACAAGGTTGAATAGTGTCCCCCACATATTCCTGTCCTCCCAGAACCGTAGAATGTAACCTTATTTGGACATAGTTCTGCAGATGTAATTAGTTAAGATGAGGTCATACTGGATTAGTGTGGGCCCTAAATCCAATGACTGCTGGCCTCATAGGAAAGCCAAGTGAAGACACAGAGGGACACACAGAGAACTCCATGTGAAGATGGAGGCAGAGACTGGAGTAATGAGCCTACAAGTCACGGAACACCAAGTATTGCTAGCAACCACCAGAAGCTGGAATAGGCAAGGTCAGATACTTCTCTAGTCCCTTCAGCAGGAACATGGCCCTGCAGGTACCCTGATTTCAGACTTCTGGACTCCAAAACTCTGAGAGAACAAATTTCTGTTGTTTTAAGCCACTCAGTTTGGGTAATTTGTTATGGCAGCCTCAGGAAACTAATACAAGAATATAATAACCAATGTGAACAATACAGCACATGCATGTATTATGTACGTTGCACTGTGAGATGGCAAGATGTAACTGATGACACTAAATTAACCAAGGAAAAACTTTCTCAAAGAACAGATGCTGAATAAAGGAACTAAGGTTTAACAGCAGAGAGGTAACAGGCTATTTGTTAGGGTTAGCAATGTAAATAAAATCTCAGAAGCAAGAGAGTGAAAGAACTATGCTAAGAAAATGTCAGAAGCTTTAGCTACCTGGAACAGAGATTTAGAACACAGTTTTGGATATATTTATTTTAGTTTTAAGAGTCACCATGAAACTACTAAATCATTTTAGTTCTGAAAGTCTTTCATTCTGTACAATGATCTTAAAATGGCCTGGCTCTATAAACAAGTTTCATATGTAACATCAAAATTCTATAAACTGAAATGTACTGTTCTGATTTAAATTCAGTGACTTTTTAAAAATTATAAATCACTAGATACTCTTCAATATACTACAAACATGTAATGCTTCAGTATGTCTATTTCTAAAAATGAAGAGATCATCCTAGCTTCTGCAGTTAAAAAAAAAAAATGAATGCTATAGTTTACCTTTTAACTGGAATAAAATTTATATCAAAAATCTGAATGAATCTAATAACAAAATTTCCAGATATTGAAAGGACAATCTTTTCAAAAAGAAAAGCTGAAAGTTAGAGCAATTGTCTATGATTACCCAAAAAGAAAAACTGCAGATGATTTAACTTGATTATCCAAATCAATCAAATGTACTATTCACACGCAGAAAACAGATCTGTTTAATTACCTTCTGTAATTACATCATGTAATCGCCACATAAAAACCTTCTTTTGTAGTATAACTCAAAACATGTACTATATAAATGTAGTCATTTGCTGCTTTTCCTTCTTTACACGACTGAATTTCAACAACTCCATCTCATCTTTTTATGACTTGTCAGTCCCAAAGTAAATTCTTCTTTAATGTAATTAGTAATCAATTATACGAATTATCTATGTGACCCATATGTCTATAGAAATAAACTCTGGCAGGCGGGTTAGTACTGGAGAGTCTACTTAGGGAGAAACTTGAAAGTGGGATGAATAACTTTACCCCACAACTCAAATATAAACGAATACCATCTGGTGCCATTAAATTCAAGTTTGCTTTTTAAATACTAGTCAGGCAGCCAGTTCAAATACTACAGTCAGGCAGCCAGTTGAAGGACTAGCACAGTCCTTCTTAAAGCTGGCTGCACATTAGAATCACCTCAGGCAGAGAGGAAGGGCCTTACAAAAGTACCTAAGCTTATGACCTACCCCCAAAACAATTAGGATCTCTGGAGGTGGAACCTGCTCTTTTTTTTTAAGTTCCTCTGGTGATTCAGTGCACAGCCACCGCAGAGAACCAGGGCTGCACTACTTGAAATTCGCCAGCCATCTGGAAAGTTGCAACAACCTGTAGAAACCAGTAGGTGGCCAGAGACAACACTAACGAATCAGTTTGGACTTCTAAGGTTTCCATCTGGTAAATGAAGATCGTCTTTCTTCATCCCTTATTGATAAAGACTTCATAAAAGTAGAGAGGTTTGGGATATAGTGGAGAAAGGAAATGTAAAGTCAGGGTTTAAAAAAAATTACAGTATTTTTAAGATTAAATATTCAGTAAGGAAATGAGCTATAGCTAGCACATATTATATTAGAATTCTGTCCTTTAGAGCAGGGGGCAGCAAACTATAGCCTGGCCAGTGCCTGTTTTTGTAAATAAAGTTGTACTGGAGCACAGTCACGCCCATTTGTATTGTCTATGGCTACTTTCAAGCTACAAAGGCAGAGCTGAATAATTTCAAAAGAGACTGTGGCCCACAAAGCTGAAAATATTTACTATTTGTCCTTTTACAGAAGTGGTTTGCTGATCCCTAACCCAGCCAAATGAACATACTTAGTAAACTATGACCTTACCTCCCCTGCTCTACACTGAGTGGATGTGGATCTGGGAGGGCTGACAGAAGAGGGATAAATTAAGTGTATGCATTTTTTTTTTAATTGGAGTATAGTTGATTTAAAATGTTGTGCTAGTTTCTTTTTTTAACGCATTCAGGGTGAAAAAAAAGACCATTGTATTAGCCAGTTTTGTGTTCTCCATACAAGTTCTTTTTTTTTTTTTTTTTAATTTATTTATTTATTTATTTATGGCTGTGTTGGGTCTTCGTTTCTGTGCGAGGGCTTTCTCTAGTTGCGGCAAGTGGGGGCCACTTTTCATCGCGGCGCGCGGGCCTCTCATTATCGCGGACTCTCTTGTTGCGGAGCACAGGCTCCAGATGCGCAGGCTCAGTAATTGTGGCTCACGGGCCTAGTTGCTCCGCGGCATGTGGGATCTTCCCAGACCAGGGCTCGAACCCGTGTGCCCTGCATTGGCAGGCAGATTCTCAACCACTGCGCCACCAGGGAAGCCCCCATACAAGTTCTTTTAGTATAGTATATACTATAATATATAGTACACATCTATACTTTACATGCAGAGAAAACATCTCTGGTCAAGCAAACTACTCTAACCAAGAAAAACATAATGGAGTCAAAGGACTTGTTTTAAGTTAAAAAGGGGTACAAAGTGCTCCTAGGCTAGGAGTGATGATGTCTAGCGCGAACCACAGTGAGAACAGTGATCATGTAATGAGGCTGGCACTCAATGGTGATGCTTACTGACCTCAAAGAGGAAGAGCAGGGAGCGAAAATCATCACTGCCTCAACCATATAATGGCAGAGTCAAGACTGACTAGGGCCCGTGACAAAAGCATGCTTCCCTGTATGCATCCCTCTTAGAAGTGTGTGAATTCAAGCCTCCAAGAAGAGTGGAGAATGGGGAGAGAGCCTTCCTTTTGTTATTTCTTCTTCAATTTTCTAAATAAGGCTTGCTATCAGGTCAAACAGAAGCCTTATCTCGTAGGTATTTAAAGTCAGGCTGGTAAAAATAAATGGATAGGGCAAGGCTAAGAATGAAACAGATGACTTAAACGTGCAAACTTAGATAATGTAGAAAATGGAAATATACTAGATTTTAAGAGCTAGAATGGCACAAAGGAAGTACGAAGAAAATGGCTTTAGTGTTGGAATTAAGCACTGACTAAAAAAAAGAAGAAAAAAAAAAAGAAGTTGGGCTGCTGGTAAGAAAACTGTAGTAATCCAGATAGAAACTATCACCCACCTAATGGGTATAGTTAAACCATGTTAGCTAAGAGACCAAGATGAAAAAGACTGCAGAAGAGTATATACAGTATACATTCTTTCCAAAAGAAATTTTGTGTATTTTAAGAATTGTCTACATACAGAGAAAAGTCTAGACGTTGTTAACAGTGCTCATTCTGGGGAATGGAACTGGAGAAAGAATTCTTAAATTCATGTTTCTATGTTTACTTTTCTGCAATGAGAAAATATTATTTCTCGAATTTTATTTTTATAAAGATTTCAAAAGCTTAAACATTTGTAAGAAAAGGTAGGTGGCTGCCCCAACCATTCAGATGAATGGGACAAAAGATAATAACAAAAACAGTCATCTCTCAAGCATGTATGAGTGCTAGGTACTGTGGTAAGTACTTTAAAGAGGTTCTCAAATTCCAACAAATTTCTGTGATAAGCAGTTTACCATTCTACAACTGCAGAAACTGCAACTTAGAAAAGACAGGTAACTTATTCAAGGTTGCACAACAAACAGAGTTGGATTTTACCTTAATCTGACTCCAAAGCCAATATTCTATGCTGTGAGTAGTCACAGATGACTCTAAGGTTTGAGTAGAGGTGTTACACTAGTGAGTGACCATCTCAAAATCTTTGGTGCTATCCCTATCTGATGGCAGGTTCATTAGGATCAAAGGAAACACAAATAAAAAGTCAGTGTTAGTCAAGTATAAAATTCTCTTACTGACCCTCAATATTCCTGTTAGGTTAAAACCTATTACTAGTTTGCAATTTTTCTCCAAGATCCAAACAGAAAGAATTCCACAACTCAATTATTTTAATTTGTTGCTGCCTAAGAATCTTTAAGTAATGTACTTTCCTACATGTAAATAATCCAGCAGTTATGTATATTTAAATATTTCTTTTCATTCCATGTAGCTAAACTTCTTTTATGACCTTATCCTCTTATCTCTTTTGTACCATACAAAAACATTTACTGGTGCACACAGCTCAAGAAATAGACTTCATCGGCCTCACCAACACCTACATGGTAAGTGCAAGAACCTCAAGATCACCAATTCACTAGAAACCAAATTTAAAAAAATAATTAGTACAATCAAAGGGAAACGGAGCAGGACCCTGTGGTCCTTGCCCCCCATGTCCTCAGCCTGCCTTTTTGCCTGTGGAAAAACTTGAGTCAAACGATAAGTTTAATCAGAGAAGTGAGAATATGCAGAAGCAAAGAAAAGCAGTCAAACGGGACAAAACAATAATAATTTAGTCAGTAAGCCAAGTCACGGGCCTTCAGTTCCTGCTCAAGGGCTATAGGTAATATTCTGAGCCACATCCTGGGAGCTGTCTGATAGGTACTGAAAGCCTCAGCAGGTGGCCGTTAACTACATGGCGACCAGACTGCGGCCGTGACATAAGCTGCCAGAATCCGAGAACTGGCCTCAAAGAAATGGGAACCAACCAACCCTGGAACTGAAGATTAACTGTGCTTAAAATAATCACGACGACGCTGGTCAGACCACTGCAAGACCAATTTCAAGACGGCTGTCAGAGCTGGCTGTGCCGTTTCCACATGTGGCCCCTCCCTCTGTCTACAGAAGCTCATGTCCAGCGGTTGTCAGTGCGGGAGAGTCAGCCTTTGGACAGGCGTCCAACACCGCACCCCACCACCCCACCCCGGCCTTTGCCGGCATCCAAAACAAAGCAAACTTTCCTTTCCACCAATCTTGCCTCTTTATTGGCTTTTGGGCAGCCAGCAGCCGGGCCCCAATTTCGGTAACAAAAGTACATAACAGGATAGAACAGAAAAGAAACACTCTGCATCGAAATGTTTGAAATTTTTGAAAATACTGGCATAACACAGCATAAATTACTGATAAAGTTACTGCCCTCTTTGCATAACGACTCAAGGTCTTGCTTTCCTTTTCACAGCATTATGGAGACTTCCTAACAGTCTGGCATCTGCTGAGGGTTCTAAGGTTTACAGAAAAGAAAATGGGTTGCTAAGCAAAGATAATAGGTGGGACCATACAAAATTGCTAATATTCTACCAATTTTGACCTACAAAACTCGGAATTTCATATGGTTTAATCTACTTTAAAAATAGGTAAAACAAGGTGGAGAGTAAACTGGAAGTGGAGATCCAGCTCAAAGACATCAGAGTTCGAAGTCCCATCTTTTAAGTTTTCTTTAAAGGTTAAGAGTGGAAAGTATAAACTTTTAATAACTGCCAAGAAATAATGTTGGACTATATTAAGTAGAAAGGTTCCTAACACACATTTTACACGGATAAATACCACACACCAAACTTCTCTCCTATCCAATTCAAAAAGAATCCACTATAAGACCAACTTTTTCTCAAGTTCAGGGGTTGCAGTTTACTTCTCCACCCCGCTCCACCAAGTTTATACTGTGTGTAGACAAAGCTCCTACTGTGATTGTGCTTTGCATCGAATCTAGTAATAAGCAAAGTGTCCTCCACGGGCCTCGGGTGGGCTTCCGGGAAATCCTGGGGCTCCCATTCCCCCTGCGTCACCCACCCGTGCAAAAAGACAAGCGTCCCAATCCTGGGAGGAGGGGCGGCGGACAGGCGCGCCCCAAAACGCGCTGCGAGACTCCGGCGTCGCTTCCCCATTCCAGGCCTGTTTCCTCCCTAAGAAAATTGGGGGCGGGGGTGGGGAGACGGGAACGGGGAGATTTCCAAGCTCCATTAGGGCCTCAAAAGTGCAGTCGCCTAGTCCTTTGTTCCTGGCCACGGCGGAATACGAGACGCGAAGGGGGGGTTTTCCCGTCGTCCAGGCAAAACGAACGCTTGAGGACCTGAAGCCGGCTCCCTTCCTCACTCACCTGCTGGGCGGGAAGCCCCGCCGGGCGGAGCTCGGGTCCCCTCAGGATCTGCCCCTCCATCACCAGCGCCACAGCCAGGGCCGCCGCCACTCTTCCAAAGGTAAGATTTGAAAAGCCCGCCCCTGGCTGGAACAGCGGAGGACGCCAACCGCCGGGACGTCCCGGCCGTACCAAGTCCCGGCGCAGGGGAGGGGGCGAGGGGGGGGGGGGGGCCTGCGAGCCGGCGCGCGCACGCGCAGTGGGCGCGCTCCGCGCCGCCCACGCCTGAAGGTTGCAGAGACCCGAGTTCTCAGTGCCCGCTGGACAATAGGGAGCGGTGGGCCGACTTAAGGCAATGCTTGGGGTGTGGGCGGGCCTGGGACAGGAGTGGGCGGGGTCGTGGGGAAAGAACTGGTCACTGAGCGCACCTGACCTGGTGCACGATTTCGGCTGCTGGTTTTCAAGGCCAGCCTTTTGCGCGGGGAGCTTTCGGCCTGCATCCCACCGTAGGCCCTCCAAAGCGCTCGGGGTGGGCTGACCCAAGGCTGCAGTCCCTGGACTCCCACAGACAACGCGTGGTCTCACTCCCAGAGAACCAAATGACACTGCCCTCAGCGATCACTCTAACACACAGCGCAGATTGTCACCCGGGGTCACTTAGAGATCATGGCCTTATTAATTAATCAGGCTGGTGAGACACCGTGTCAGGCATTTCACAAGCCCTTTTCTTTTGTCCACAGTGTTTCTTTGTAATTCCAGATGCCCCTCCCCCCAGCCGGGTTGTCTGTTATTTCTTGCAAAAAACCTCTTTCATTACTCTTTCCCCACCAACGTCCAAAGTGACAGCTGAATGAGGTATCATTTCCCCAGAGTCCCATTTCTTGCTGTCCCTAAAGACCAATATAAAGACCCTTTTAATCATATTGGGAAACTAATTATTGGGAATTAAATATAATGGCAAAGCATGGAATCTTTAAAAATCAAAATTGAAGTGCCAAAGATTTCAGGCCTTTGTAAGCTCTTTAAAAATCCACAGTCCTGGACTTCCCTGGTGGCGCAGTGGTTAAGAATCTGCCTGCCAATGCAGGGGACACGGGTTCGAGCCCTGGTCAGGGAAAATCCCACATGCTGCAGAGGAACTACACCTGTGCGCCACAACTGCTGAGCCTGTGCTCTAGAGCCCATGAGCCACAACTACTGAGCCCGTGTGCCACAACTACTGAAGCCCACAAGCCTGGAGCCTCTGCTCCACAAGACAAGCCACTGCAATGAGAAGACCACGCACCACAACGAAGAGTAGCCCCTGCTCGCCGCAACTAGAAAAAGCCCGTGCACAGCAACAAAGACCCGACACAGCCAAAAATAAATAAATAAACAAATTTATTAAAAACAACAACAAAAAAATCCACAGTCCTTCCCTTGAAAAGGCAACAGAAATCTCTTTGGCTTCTGACATTTTTTTCTCCTGAGGGTAGAATCTATTAAATCAACCCTCCCAGCTCACCTCATAAAGGCCTAGGTCACTTTTCATTCCATATATAAAGTGATTGTTTATTTGCCTGAGACAGTCCTTGTTTGGGTCTGTCGTCCCAATGTCCCACAAATCTTGTCTTGTCCTAGGCAAAGTGGATATTAAGTTATGTGGTCACATTATCCACAAGGCTTTTTTAAACCAGTTAGTTTGGCGATGAACTTGTGAAAATGTAAAGAATGCCCTTTCTCTCAAAAGGGTAATTTGCCTCTTCAAGGCCCTGGACCAGGTGACACTAGAAGCTGCCCATCTAAGAATGGCTCTCCCCTTACATTGGGAATGTATGGGTCATTAGGGATGACCCATATCCTTACACACAACTATAAAATATGTAGAGTTCAAAACTACCAATACAGAGTTCAACTCATTCTCTCCAAACACAGATCTGAATTCTAGAGTCATTAGGTACCCTTCTCCCCTTATGCACACCTTTCTCTTATGCTTACCACTTTGTGGTATAATTATCCCCTATTCAAAGTGAGCCTTATGAGCCTAGTATAGTACCTGACTCAAATACACACAGGGTACTCGTTATCAGCCATATATTATTTCTCATATACACAGCTCTCAGACTCAGAACAAAATACTTAGAGAAACCATCACTTCATGGAAACAGGACCAAGCCAACCATTTTTTTGTTTGTTTGTTTTTATAGAATTGTTTATTTACTGAACCTGGGGCAGATTAGATACACAACCAATTTTAAATTTACATCTTTTAACTCAGTTTTAACTGTGTTTACGCACACACACACACACACACACACACACACACAAAGGCGCGTGCACGCGCAAATTGGCATGCAACAGTTGTCCTAAGGTAAAACACAGTCACATTAAACTGATGCAAGTATTTTCACCCAAGGTTGAAAAATCGTTTATCCTGAACATGAAAATCTGTAACAAATTTAATTATATAAAACTCCTTACTTGTAGTTTTCCCCTTGTGAAATTCCAAAAAAAAAAAAAAAAAGAATGTACAAGTAACTAATATAGATCAGTCACAACGTAATCGTGGATCATCCCCACACCAAAACCAGATGCTCCTTTAATTTTAAAGGAGACCATCATCAGAGACCACGAGAAAGTCATTTTGTTTTATACGAAACAAAATTCACATGTGCCAAAAAAGCAAGACCCAAGAAAAACAAAAACAAGAACCTTAGTACTGACGGTGATGCTCAGTACCCTAATTAAAGTAGCAAAAATGCCACTAATCAAAAATAAAATAGCAAGCCAACAAATTTTAAATTGGACACTGATGTAGGAATATTTGATGAGTAAATACTAGGTATATAATTGGAGATGCATTTACACTAGAAAAAAGAGACCTAGGAAAGGTCATATTTAGTCATTATCTGTAGAACAGACAGTTGCTATTAAAACTTTTCTCTTTGGAGAAGAAGATACAATGAGGTTCTATCTCTATTATTCATCAAGGGATGTACCCAGGAAGTGCTTAAGATACAACTATTATATGGTGATTAAAATACCTCAGAGTAGGAATGCTATTTCTTTATTTATACTCAGGTCCTTTCTTATTACTGCTAATTTCATCAAACATAGTTTTCTCTGGTGTATGTGATGTACATAAAAATTGAAAAATCTATGAAAACTACCAAATGATTAAAGGTTTCACATGCAGTAGTTTGATCAGCTTGAGGGTGAATGAATGAACAAATTTAACAACTCCCAGAAAGTAAGAAGTACTACATTTCACCATCTCAAATGTTTGACAGGTAACACTTGGGCATCTCTCTTTTGAGAGCTAACATCCCACCCTCTTGGGCTCCCACAGTAGGTGGATTCTCACTCAACTGCCCAGGTGTAGGAGCTTCAGCCAGAGCTTGAGTGATGGAATTACTATCCTATCAATATCACTTCCCATTAGAAGTTCAACATTTAATACTAATTATAAGTATTAGTTATAGCTAATACAACAAATAAATAGTATTTAGTAATTAATAAATAAATAGAAAATCAGTACTTGACATAAATAGGACAGCCAATTTAGATAATACTAATAAATATTAAAGTATATTTTTCTTCTCTTTATTCACTGTATTCCTCTTTTTAACTCTCTAAAAGGCCAAAAGAAAGAAAAATACTGAATTTGAAATCAGCTTTCTTACATAATAGACCCATTACTTTCAAAAATGTGATTTGCCCCAGAACAGGTAACTGTCGTGGTTTCTAGTATCCTCCTGGACATTCTTTTTTTAAAAACCCTATTGAAAAATCATCTTGGTGCTTCCTTTACTCATCTGGATACCGACATTATCTTGTAGGTAATGAATTTAGAATGAACTTCATAGACTAGAGCTGTATCTTGAATTATAAACATAAAAAAGAAGGAACTGAAGTAAAGATGCTAAGCAGAAGTGCAGTATTTGCTTAAATGAATAAGCCATAATCTATAAACAGCTGAAGCATCATATAATCATAAGGAGGATATGGAGTACAGAGTCTGAGGACTTATTAGCCCTATGACCTTGGGCAAGCCACTCAGTGTCCTTATCTATAAAACAAGTATAATAATACCCAACTTCTCTTTTAGAAGTTGTTGAGAGACTCAAATGAGATAAGATTTGTGAGAGTGCTTTGTAAACTGGTTATCCCACATAAACATGAGGCATTGCTACTGCAGGAAGAAAACATCAGTACCTATGAGCAAATGTACAGGACCTGAGGAACACTGAGAACTGAATGAGAAAAGCTTATGTGAATAGGGTTGGATATATTCAAGATATATTACCCACCACTGAAAAATAATACCTAGATTATATAGGGAGAATTCCTACAAATCAAAAACAGTCCAAGTGGAAAATGATCAAAAGTTATGGTAGGCATATATTACAGGACAGTAAATCCAAATGGCGAATAAAATGTGAAAAGTTGCTCAACTTTATCATTAGTTTTAATCTGTAAAATTGAGATAATATTTTATAGTCACTAGATTGGTAAATAATAAGTTTGATAATACTAAGGATTGGTGAAAATGAAAATCAAGAAGATATTATCACTGGTAGAGGGGATGTAACTTTGTTCAATCACTTTGGAAAAAAATTCAGAACTATCTTACAGAGTTGAAAATGTGAATACCCAGCAATTCCACTCTTAGGTCTATATATCCTTAGATAAACTCTTGCAAATGTGCACCAGCAACACTGCTTGTAATAACAAAAATATTAAGACAATCCGAATGCTCATTTCAGGAGAATGGGTAAAAAAATTGTGGTGATTTACCCAATGGAATATTATATATCAACAAAAATGAATGAACCATAGATACATGTAACATCATGGCTGAATCTTAGAAATACTGAATGAAGAAAGCAAGTTGAAGAAGAGTACATAAAATACATAATTTTTATAAAGATGAATAAGAGAATCTAAACAATACATTGTTTAGGAATACATACATATAGTTATGTATGTATTTAAAGTTTATATTTAAAAAGGAAGAGAGTGCTAAAAACAAAACTCAGGATAGTGACTATCTCTGGGAGAAAGGCAGTGGGATGGGATGGAAACAGAGCATGCTTTAGTAATGGTAGTGCTTTAATTCTTATGTTGGGTGATGGGTTCACATGTATTCATTTTAAGGTTTACCTGGTAACTTACCTAAATGTTACATATATTCTTTTGTGTGTCTTAAACATTTCATAATAAGAAATACTTCTAAAACATTTAAAATATTCTTGTACAAGTTAAACAATGGTGATAATGTATGGTATTTTAAAAGATACTTACTTGACAAAATAATAATACATTTTTTGGCTTACAAAATTTAATTTACATTTAATTCATTTCCAGTACATTTTATACTACGTGAAAGTTAGAAGTACAACCGTAACGCATTGGTGCCCATGCCCAGTGAGAGACAAGAACTGGCCATGTGGATTTATCTGTGAACACTTAAGAGCCGCTGTTTAGGAGCTTGGGTGGGGGGTTGGGTGGGTGGAATGTGCAAAGGATGAGAGGTTCTGTCAGCAGATGGGGACGAAATTAGGTGCAATTTGAGTTATTACTGTTAACGTGACATGCATATTACACACAGGCCTAAGGACATTCGAATGGCGTTAAAATCAGAGGGCTCCATACTGAGCAAGCAAATCAGCCAGAGGAATTGGTTTTAGGACTTGAATCAGTGAACCACAAACTATAGCACACAAAGACCTTTTCAGGGTTTATATAGGCTTGGGCAGTTTTAAAGGAATCATCATCATCATCTTCAACTTATGTTCCCCATCCTAACGACCTGCCTGCTCTCTAGGCTTCACATAAGGCCCCTTTTCACAGCCACCTGTTCCCACTTGACAAAAGAAAGGCATCACTTTTACCCATTCCTACTGCATGCCCCAGGGTATAAAAGCCATCTGGGAGCCAAAGGGACAATTAAATTTATTGGTATTGATGTTGCTATAAGCAATGAACCACAGGCTTAGGGCTTACGTTTATAAAAATGAAAACCAGATGTGGACTTGATGTTGAAAGCTGGCTCACTCTAGCATTATTTAATATTCACCCATGGATACATAAACTAATTGGAGGGAAGAAGAGGCTCATCCATCTCATTATGAGGTTCATTGCCAGGAAAATTTCACTTTTGATGTTTAATATTGATCCATTATAATTTGTAATATACTTATTTTGTTTTTATCAATTGTGTACTACTAATAATTTTAATAATGCAACCCAAAAGAAAACTCTTGACAGTTAAATCTTATTTTTACATGAAATGTAAAAATGTATAAAATTCCAATTAACATGCATATGTTTGCTGCAGAGAAACATGATAGGATGAGCAATAAAGACCCCTCAAGCATAAAAATATTTTATACGAGCATAAAATTCTGTGGAGGAAGTGGAATAAAAATACAAGTTCAAGTAGGAAAAGGAACACTAAAACTTCCAACTTATAGATTAAGTTGTTCATATATTTAAATGGTGGCTGGGTCTTTGACATTTTGGATTCCACTGGATACACTAAATAAATATGTTTTAAATTTTAAATTATATTTTTTTCAATACATCAGCAATTACATCTTTTGTAACTATTTAGATGTATGCTAAAACATAACAGATGCCGCCTTAAAAAATATGTAAGGGGTAAAAAGTTTTTAAAAATTCTTTTACGTGTTTTGCACGAAAATGTTTGAAAACTGCTGACTTACATATCTAATAGCATCACGCTACAATACTCAGACCCATCTATGTTTAACAGAGGGCATACCTGCAGTCTCACCTCCTCAAATTTTTCTAATTCTGCTTCTTCCACTCCCCACCTCCCCTCACAGTCTCTCATATGCACCCCTAGTTTCCAAAACAAACCCAGCTCCTTCTCTAGGTAACTATTTTCTTTAGGCGCATTAATGCCATCAGTTAGGTTAAAGACAAACCCTTCTCTTCCTGCTTTGGTTCTTTTAAGGTTCTCTTTCTGGATATGCACCATTGTTTTCTCCGTCTCAAGAGTATCCAGCCAACATACTAGGCCTGTGCTCTCTCACAAAACATTTTGAATCAGCTTTTCAAGTTCCAAAGAAATAAAAAAGAAGCCTACTGGAATTTTTATTAGAATTGCACTGAATTTAGAAGGAAATGATATATTTAGGTTATTGGGCATTCCTATCCGTGAACATCACATATGTTGCAAATTTAGATTCTTTAATGTCTTTCACTAAAGTTTTACAGTTTTTTCCACATAGGCCTCGCATATCTTTTGTTCCATTTCTGGATTCCATGTATCTCTTCTTGCTATTGGAAATAATGCTTTAAAAATATGTCTTCGATTTGTGGTTAGTATATAGAAATAAAACCGATTTTCATCTTCTGGTTTTATATCCAGATGCCTTGCTAAATTCTCTTATTATTTCCAATAAATTGTCTGTAGGTTTTGGGGGGGTATTCTATGTAAATGACTCATTGTGAATAATAACAATTTTGTTTCTTTGTTTTCTAATTTTCCTTATTCTTTTTATCTGACTTAGTGCAGTGGCTGAGACAGGCAGCCATTATAGTGTTAAATGATGTGATAGTGGGCATATTTGTTTTCTTCACGATTTTAAAGGAAATGTTTCAAACGTTTAACTCTTTATCTCACTAAGTATACATTGTTCAGCTTGTAACTTTGGATTTATTTTCTCCATTCTTAAGCATTAACTCTTCAAAAATTGCCTTTCCTCTGTTCTCTCTATTCTGTCATTCAGGGACCACAATTAGACAGAGGTTAAACCTTATTCCATCGTCGTATTTATTGTGTTCAAATTCAGCTAATCTCGACTTTTTTCCAGAGAGGATTTGCCTATGCTTCTGCTTGGAGCCAAAAGGCTCTAGGTACCTAAGACCAGTCAGGCCAGATTCTTAAGTTTAATATAAGGTTCTCAGGTACAGGTCCTTCTACTTGCCAGTGACAAAGCAAAACCCTTTGTGTGTGTGTGCATATGCATGTGTGCACGTATAGCTTACAGCTCTGGTTTCAACTCAAGGTTTTTTTGTTTGGTTGGTTATTTTTGTTGTTATTCTAATTTTAGTCCCTTAGAGATTTTTCTTCTTTCTGGAGATCTCAGCAATGCTACAAAAGTTATATTTTATGCAAAATTTATGTTTCATGCAAACTTAATAGTGAGAGGAACCATTATTCATGAAGTCCACCATGCTGCTGATATAGAAGTCCACAAGAAAGTGTATTTGAACACCACAAATATAAGAAGTAAATAATTACAGAATAAAAAGCAGTCAAATTGCACATACTTGATTTTAAGGAAAACTCACCATATTATCTTTGCTTTTCTCCTTCTGCACATGTAGCCACCTGAAGAAGCTGCTCAGTGTCCTAACAAGGTCATATTCTGATGCTCACTTTGAATGTGTCCAAAACGGAAAATGGAAAAGACAGCATTTTTCAAAGGTTAGAACAGAGAGCCATGGAGAATAAATGGACTGGGAAGCCCCTTCCGGGTCTAATCAAGGAACATTTCTCTCGTCTTGGGATAAAGGATCCTTACAATATCTGCCTACTGGGATTTCACACCTGCTACACACCAGCAACTGCTGTGTCTCCTATTTTTCTCCAGGGAATAGTTATTGAGGTTACCCTGAACACAAGTTTACCAGTGTATACTGGATGTTTAGGGAACTGATGACTTGCCTTTTTAGTTCATAAGTTTTTTGGATCAAGCAGAGCCACACTCAGACATGAAGCATGTTTCTTCCTGACGTAGGGACTACACTGTATCACCCATAGATTCTGCTCTTTGAACTTGATGTTCTCATTGAAAGGCACTTCTGGGTTTTCTCCTTCAGGGACAGGTGAGTACATATTGCCTATAGGAAGAAGAGTGAATTGAATGTTTAGTGCCTAACAGGACTGACTGTTGTAATCAGTGACATTCACAAAATATTTTTGGTTTGGTTCCCTTGCTCCTAGGTTTGCCTGTTTGCAGTTAACTGTGCCTATGAGCCATGCTTTGGCTGATGAACCATGAGCAGAAGTGTCTGTGCAGCAGCTTTAAGAGAAAGTATGTGATTTGCTATAATTTTCTTTCCCTCTGTCCCAGTGACAGGCAACCTAAAAGATAGTGGATGGTACAAAATCCTGGGTTTCGGAGTGAGAGAACTGGAGAACCCACAGACATCTATTGATGGACATATATTAGGAGCAAGAAATACATCTTTGTTGTTTTGAGCCTCTGGATCTGGGGATTGTTTGTCACTACAGCATTACCTAGCGCATCCTGATTGATACGAGTACCAAACTAAGAGATGGTATTTAAACTATAGTCTTAGCCCTGCCACCGAATATCTATGCACCAAGTCACTTGACATCTGTAAATGTAAGTTTCATCACTTGCGATATAGGATTAATCATTCTTCCCTTGTCACTGGATTTTTTTTTTTTTTGGTATCCAGTTATTTGTGAAAGTGTTTGAAAAATGTAAAGCATGTGCAAATATATGCCAGTAGTATAATTAACAACACTGAATTGGTTTATTCTCCCCTGTATAATCCTAATCCCAAGAAGAAAACATTAGGGAAGTTATGAAAACTCTAGATTTAAATCAGATAACAGTGGAATGAATGACTTGATAATTTCAGCATGAAGTAGTAATATTTCCATCTAAAGTAGCTAAATAACTATGCACACCTTCTTTTACAACCATAAACTTCTTTAAAGAGTCTTTAATGCTTTTGAAATTTTATTGTAAGTTAAAAAGTTGTGACTAACAAAAGTAAAACCAAAGGTAATTTTAGAAGAAAAAAGTTTATTTTGGCCTTAGAATATATTACATTTTTGTTTTGTGTGATGTCAAGGTGAGCACTGAGTTGGCTTGTTTACCACAAATTTCAGAGTCAAGCTTATTAAACTGCTTTGTTTTCAAACTCCATCTGCCTTTCCTTCACCCCCGCATTCTGAGTTCGAAGGGCTTGACCCTTGTCTTCCATTGAGATCCTCACATTAGAAAGAATGAATCATAGAGTCCTGTAAAAATGCCGTTTCTATTATTTTCTGAAAACGTAAAGGTAGGAGAATCCTTTGACCACTTTGCAAAGTGTGTGAGCCAGTTGAGATGTTCTTCACTGGTTAACAACGGCCGTAAACTGGTCACTAGAGCTGTCCGTGAGAGAGAATTCTGGGTCTTATGGGAATGTTATTTTTGGCTTGCCATTTGCTGTGTTATGAATGGCCAGGAAGGTAGGGTGCGGCTCCATGCTAATTCTATAAAGTGCTAGGTTGACTGGTGCTATCACAGTAATGATGATGATGTGTGATGAATAATTATACATGAAACGCTGAGTTACTTCTTCAAATCATTTCTCTGCTACTTACAGAAAAATATTCATTTTGTAAAACATGCACTAAACTCTTTAGTTGAAATAAGTAAAGTATAGAATAGTATATAGTACAGCATTAACAAGAAACTTGCCACTTGTAACTCAAATAATGTGGCTCTAAGTTCTTGAAAGGACATTTGTGCATGCCAAAGCATATAGTCATTAGCTGTACATCTGTATTTTTTAGGTCCTAACAATATCTTCATCTTTTGGAGTTTCATTTTGTCGCTTTGTAGATGTTAGTATAACAATGTCACTCTTTCTCCCTAGCATAGTATAAATAAAACCCGAGATTTTACATGCAGGTTTAATGTGTAGCTTCCTTAATGTGTAGCTCTAAATACTCTGAAGAATTCTATGTACTTATCATACACTTGGTTTATACTTGAAAAATATCTAACCAAAATATTCTTTTAAATGTTGCTGTACTGAGAAAGGATATTTATACTAAATAGAAAAGATGAGGTAGTTTCCCTGTTGAAAGAATTTTCTTCCCAGTGCCTAATATCTTATTTTTCTGCATAGTTTTTATTTAATTGAGTTCTACTTCACATCTTTGCTTAATAGTTTCTTATGTTCAAGCTAATTATAGAAATTACATACAAAATGATATGTATTTTATTACCTGATGTGAAATTAGTTTCCCCTTTTGCACATTATATTTATTTACTGAAACTAAATTTGCCTCTATTAACTGTGTTTCAAATTCATAAAATTAAAAAAATTAAAATAATGGTTAACAAAATCAGGATTACTATAAGTTAATTTTTAACATACTGCAGTTTTAACAAATATAAGTTTTATAAGTTGAAGATGTCTGTAGAATTTTCAAAATTCTTAAAAGCCCTTAGTTTATCTTATTTTTTTTCTATGCCTTAATTCATTAATAGGGGAGACAAACTAATTGTTGACTAAGCATGTTAATCACCTTTTTTATTCAAACTGATAATGTCAATCACCTTTTATTATTCAAACAAAATATTTCCCCCTGAAAAAATGTAGGTTGTCCCAGAAAATTCATCTTAATAGAATAACAGATTAGATTTATTAAATAAATAGAAGATCTTACAATACATATTTTGAATATGAGAATGGTTTAGTAATTATCACCAGATGAACAAGATAGATGCTATACTATGTTTTTCTAAGGTATAGAATAAAATGTATTGTGTAACAATGTTAGCAAAAAAGATCTGGGTTGATGTCAATTCTTTATGGCTTATCAGGTCAGAATTTTTGTGACTATTACTAAAATGTACTATAGGACTTTCAGAGCAAAAAAGATTCAATCACAGAATTTTAGAAATTAGAACAAGCCTTAGAGATTATCTATCTAGTTCTATTCCACAATTTTATAGAAGAGGATAGAAACAATGTAATGATTATAAAATGTTATAAAAATAACAAAGAATTTACTTCTTATTAAATACCTTTAATATGCTACTGAGGCATACTGGCAATCTCTTCCTAAAGATCTTTAGTAATATGATAAATTGCTAGCTTTCATTTATTATGTATTTGTATAAACATTGATATATACTATAAGGCATCTTAAGGTGCAATTCCTATATCCGACAAAAGAACATTTCATAAAGTGGTTTTCTGATGTGGCCTTTTTGATGATAACATTTACTGAAGGACATGAATTGGTTGTTAATGGTTGGCTACCATAATTTTCCATCACTTTAAAATGACTGCTTACAGTATTGGTAAAGGTTTCACCCAGGTAGCAATTTATGATTTCCCCAATGGCCATCTCCTCATGTTCATCAACATCAACAGAAATATATGAAAGGCTCCTGCTATGGTTTCTCTTTCAGGCTGTGAGCCTAAAAGTTATGTCCTATTGGACATGTAGACAGTTAAATGGAAAGAAAAGAATGAGAAGGAAAAGATGCCTAGTATTGAAGATCCTGCTGTGCCACTTGTTTTCCAGTCTTCCATATCCAATTTTCATAGTTTATATAAGATTCATTAATCACCAGGAGCTCAGGGGTCGTGACAGCTGTAATGTCTTTTAAATAAAATGCTTCCTTGACTGCACTATGGTACAGCTGCACTAACCAAAAAACAAATATATTCATTTGTCCACTGAGAAAGTAATATTTTTCTTCCTAGCAGTAGCAGCAATTTTTCTTTTCAAAAATAAAGCATAATCTAGCTTTTAAGATAGAGCTCTTGATCAGTAGTCACATCTCTCTCTCCCTAAAGTCAAGAGTCAGCCTCAGTGTTGTTGAATTCATTTTCAGGTTTTATTAGAGAAAGGTTTCCATTAGAAGTATAACCAACATAGGATTTTACCTGCTTAATTTTATGTATTTGATTTTTCAGATGAAAAGTATAAGAAAAAGCCTTGCCACCTTCACCCTCAGCCTCAATTCTCCCATATACTTTATAAAATTCTGTATGTTGAATTAAATAATTCCTCGGGATCATTATTATTCATTTCTGTGGCTACAAACCCCAAATTAACAAGGTTATACAAAACTAGATAAAATGTCGGTCTGATGCCATGGTAATCAATTTAAAAAATGAGACTACAAATCTGAATCTATTATTATGATCATCATATTTATGATTGTAGGAATAACATTATTCACTCCAGAATGTTAACAAGATGTCTTTCATGTATCATTAAAATAACTTGTGTCAAATACTTGGCTAAATTATTGAAGTACTTTCAATGTTAATAATTTCATACAAATGTCTAGCAAGAATAACCAGTCAAAATTAACTAATAATCAATTAGGATAGATTATTTCTCTTGGCTCTCATTTGCTTTCCTAATAATCAACTTGCTTTTTTTCTAAAATAGGTCAATATGAAATGAGTGCTAGTCATTTCACACTTTTAGTTTTTAATAAACCAAAGCTGTTTAAAGAAATGAGTGATTCTCTTGTAAGTTATTAATCCTTATGGATATTATAAATCATGTTTTGATCCTTTAAATTTGATATGCTCATTTTCTCTTTAATTATCATATACTAATATGATAATACCACAGTAATTTTATTAGTTCTACTTCTAATAAATTTTGTAAAATTGATTTACTCTGAAGTTAATCATATTTGACTTCATGGTACAAACATCATTCTCATTATTACACTATTGATTAGGGGAAACTTATTTTCAAGACGTTTAGCTAAAAGTATAAAAGGGGACATTAACATCCTTAATTTTTAAATTATTTTGTACTCTGGTTTGGATCTTTATGACTTCATGTTTGGTACACAAATCTGTCATTAATTTAGGCTAGAGTCCAAGAGATTAAGGATCAAACTCTTTGAATTTTCTTTTAGCAGAGGAGATAATACTAGCAAGAGTCATATTATCTAACAAGCTATAGTAAATAATACAGATCTGAAATGTTGAATAAGAATTAAACCTTTGAATCTTAGGCATGTTGAAGAGATGCTGGGTTTTTGACAGAGGCTTAAGCTCTTCCATAGTTTCTGTATTTGAGAAAGGTCATTCCCTTTATGTATTTATAGAATTTACCACTTCATTTAGCAATTGCTAAGTTACCGGTGAATAATAAAATGGAAAAAATTGTGAAAATAATTGCAGGATAAAGATAAGCAGGATCATTATCCTGAAAGCACAATTCTTTTTTTGAAAATTCTACCAACCAATTATTCTTTTTTTTTTTAATTAATTTATTTATTTTTGGCTAAATTGGGTCTTCATTGCTGGCATGGGCTTTCTCTAGCTGCGGCAAGCGGGGGCTACTCTTGGTTGTGGTGCACGGGCTTCTCACTGAGGTGGCTTCTCTTGTTGCGGAGCAGGGCTCCAGGCGCACGGGCTCAGTAGTTGTGGCGCTCGGGCTTAGTTGCTCCGAGGTATGTGGGATCTTCCTGGACCAGGGCTCGAACTGTATTCCTGCATTGGCAGGCAGATTCTTAACCACTGTGCCACCAGAAAAGTCCCCCAACCAGTTATTCTTAATGTTAAGTTTATCATTTAACTTAATTGGGGCCAATTCCTTTCTCACCTACATTACTTAAAAGTAGCACATATTTTCCTAATGGCTTTGATTTCATGGCTTATTTTTCTACTCTTAAATTGTATCTATGGACCCCAGTATGCTGAATAAATGGTATGCTTAGGAAAGCATGCCATTTTTCTAAGTGTTTTCTACATTTTCTAAATAGTTACCACATTTAAAAATGGAATTGGAATCTGTTTGCTTAGATAATAACTATCATTTCGAGAAACTTATATAAACTATGAATTAGAGACTTTGCAAATAATAATTAATTTGGAATTTAGAGTGTCTTGGTGGGAACTAATGGAGATTCAGGTGGGAAATAAAGCTCTCACAAGCCATTTGTTGGTAATGGTTTGGGCATACAGCTGTGAATAACCCAGATGTGATTCCTGACCTTATGGAGCTTCTAACTGGAATGAAATTTCTAACATGTAAGGCCTCATTTCTTGAAATGTGGTTCTGCCTCAGATGCATCTGGTATGTTTCCTCAAACCTGATGTCCAGGCCTCACTAGGTCTCCTGATTTTCTTTCTACATGGACATTGATATTCAAACTTCTTGCTCTAGCACTACTTTTTCAAATGTATAAAGTAAATGATATGGCATTTGATTGGCACACAATTATTTTAGTATAATTGAAAACATTTCTATAGTATTATACAATGATGAAGGATAACAAAAAATTAATATTTGGATATTAGTATTGCAAGTTGCAGTCATAAGGTACTTTAAATATTTGCATTTGGGGAGGGTTACAAAACGCTGAGAAATTTTGAATTCACACAAACTAGTAATGGAAATTGTACTACTTTTCAACCACTCACCTTGCAATTGCAGTATGTTCTTTACTCAATTAAACAGTGATGGCAGAAGTAACTTCACTCTTCAGTGTCAGGAAAATCAAGTTAACTTTACTTATATGCTAACAGGTAGGTAAATCTCCAAGTTGGATTTTTTTAAATGACAGTTTTAAAAAAATAATTGGGAAAAGTGTTTAAAAAGTGAAATTTGAATCAAATATTTCTGAAAGTACTTCTGTGGGACCCCAGGGTTGAGGGGGACACTACCTGAAAACTATACTGAGCATTGTGTCAGATTTTGTTCTGTCTACCTAATATAAGACAGTGATTTAGCAATAATTTTAAGTTGATCAATAGAGCCAACCAATATAGATGAAAGCAAATGCATTGTGTTCTTCTCTGGGCAATTAACTTATTAATTGATAACTCAGTACAAAAATTAAGCTGTTACTATAGGGATAGTGTATGAGGCTAAAACTATTCGAAAAGACATGTCTAAATATTTTTAACTTATTTATTATGGTAAATATTAAACATAATCCGAAGTAAAAGAAACTAATTAAGTGAATTCTCATGAACCCATCACCTGACTTCAACACTATCAACTCATAATCAGTCTTGTTTTATTTAAGTTGCCCCCTCCTCCCAGCCCCAGCCCTCCTGGATCAACCTTGAAGCAAATCCCAAATTCCATATCATGTCTTCTGAAAGTATTTCAGTAGGCTCTCTAAAAGATAAAATCTTTTTTTAGGGACATAGCCACAATCACACAATTCCAATAATTCCATACTATTATCAAATATCCATTCAGTGGGTTCATAGTTCTCTTATTGTTGCACAATATTTTTATACTTTGTAGGAATCAGGGTGAAAATACGTTCCATACATTGCAATTGGCTGATGCCTCTTAAGTCTCTTTTAATCTCTTTTTCTTTCTTTCTTGCAATTTATTTGTAGAAAAAACAAGGTCATTTGATCTGTAGAATTTCCCACAGAGTATATTTTGTTGATTGCATCTCCCGTTCCTCTGTCCTCTGAATTTCTTGTAAATTGGTAGTTGGATCCAGAGTAGTGGTTCTCAATGGGGGGTAGGGGGGGCAATTTTGCCCCCAGGGGACATTTGTCAGTGCCTGGAGACATTTTTGGTTGTCACACTGGAAGTGAGTGCTATTGGCACCTAGTGGGAAGAGACCTGGGATGCTACTAACTATCCTACGATACATGGGAAAGGCCCCCTGCCCCAACAAGAATTATCTAGCTCGAAGTGCCAACAGTGCCAAGGTTGAGAAACTCCAGAGGCCCAGTCAAGTTCAAGCTTGATTTTTTCCCCAACTTTTTCCAGTTTGTCTAAATATTTTTATCATCTTCACATTTTAGGCAGTAATTGTTGACATTAATTACATCAATTTTAATGATTTTTAACATATGATTTGAGATATACCATAGATTTTTTAAAATTTTGAATGACTTTAAAGAGAGTTCAAAACTGCAATTATTTGCACGCCATGGTCTCCTGGAGGTTCATGGAAGCTGGTAAAAAAAGCTCAGATTTTTCCCATGAAGTGTCATTCTGCTTCAAGTTATATTAAGTCTATGTGTATAGACTTTTAGATGTCTCTTTTTCTTCCATTTCTCAGAGCTCCTCGGTAAAAATGATCACCCACTCTTTTTGTTGTCAGGGTGTGCCTCAAGCCAAATGAACATGTTTTGAAGCTAAACAAATAGTCGATCCATTAAATTAAGTTTCTTTGAAAAAAAAAAAAACTGCAATTAGGATTAGCATTCACCTTGCTTCCCTGATCAGATTATATTTTTATTCACTAAAATATAATTATACTCATAAGAGTTTGATATCTCAATGTAATTGTGATTGGGGTACAAAGCACATTTTTTAATACTACTCATTCCAAATCTGTCCAGCTGTCCTGCTGATATCTATTTTCTGAACCCATTATGAAACCTGAGAAAATTTAGTATGTATAAAATTGTCTGCAAAATTTTGAGAAAATTCATGCAAAAGGCAGTGACAAGTTTGCTTCTCACATGTACAGCTATAATTAAATTTGAAAATAAAAAAGCCATCTGTCCTGGCTTTTAAAAAAAATAAAGCAACATCATTAAGAAAAAAAATTGGAAAGAATATCTAATTTACAAATGGTTCAAGTCTTTAAAAGTTAGTCACTGAAAAATACACTAAAGAAATACATTTTTTACTGGAAGTGGCCAAGTTTTTTTTTTTTTTTTTTTTTGTGAAGTACAGAAAACTTCTGAGTCCCAATTCTGCCAGTCAACTGAGTACAGCTTTTATGTCTTTATACTCTATGTTCTTCTTCTGTGAATTTCTTTTAAACAGTGAGCAATGGAATGACATGCATTTGCAGAATGTGTGGTGGATAAAAGAGCACACTAATCTTAAATTCTAATCGCAGAGATCAAAAACAAGATAACAGTGAATAATCCTATAAAATATTAACTGATTTTATGTTGAGATTGTACCAAAACCCTATTTGTGAGATAATAGCTCAATTATCTTCTCAGTAAGTGCATGAATGCTCTACTTAACATACATGAATGTTTGGGTCTCCTGAAAATATGGACAGCAAAAAAAAAAATAGCCTTTATAATCTTTATAATTTTTTATTTCTTTGGAAATGGTATATAATTTATAAGAAATTTATCTTAAATATTAAAAAATTTATAATAAAAAGATAAATGTGTAAAATGAAATATTTTGTTATACGTGATTTGTTGTAAGGGACAGAAACTGACTCAAAGAGTCTTAAATAAATTAAATATTTTTCCTCATGTACCTGAAAAACCCGTGGAAAATCAGTGTTGTAGACCCTGCTAGTGGTCTACCTCCCCCTACTACCATTTTTTTTACTTGCTGGAAGAGACTGTCTCTCACTGTGGAGGTGAAAAATGACAGATCTGCCCTTACCCAGCCTCCCTTGACCTAGATATGAGCATGTGACTCAATCCTGGCCAGTGAGACATAAGGAGAAGTCAACTTAGGGCCCTTAAAAAACTTTCCTTCTTTATAAAAAGAGAAAGTCCTTAAGGAGAATCCACTTTTCCTTCTTGTCTTCGGACATGGTTGTGTGAAGATGTGATGCTGCAGTGATTGGACAAGATGTGTGGGCCAAGAGCCCTAATTTGATCTATTGAGTCATTGCTAGAACAATCTGCCCCTGAACTCTTTGTTATATGAGGAAAAGAAATGCTCATTGTAATGGAATGCTTTATTTATAGCCCAAAGCATTCTAATTGATACTGCTGATTTCAAGCATCGCAATGTTCAGAAGCTTGAGGGATATTAACAAATATTTATCTGTTTTTTTCACAACTCTTGTTTTCCTCAGTGTTGGCTTCATTATCAGGCTCCAGGTAGTGGCCCCAGGCAGGTTCAGACTAACATCATATTTACTGCTATGGTTTCAGCCTAAGGATAACTTCCTTCAAAAGAGTTCTGAAAGCAGTCCTAGGATTTAGTCAGATGAATCTGACTTGAGTTCTATATCCTTTCCTGGAACAATCCAGGATATTACATAGGTGCTGAGGATACAGAATTTCAGAACACAATACCTGTCATCCCAGTCTAGTGAGGGAGATAGATAAAGGGAAATCCGTGATTACAACATAGAAGATAAATGCCATGTGCACTGCGTGTCATGGTTTTACAAGAGAACGGCAAAGGAGAGGCATCAGTTTCTGCCAAAAAACTTTCCAAGAGTGGGTGAGATGAAAACCAAGTTTTAAAAAATTGAGATGATGAGAACACCATGAGCTAAGTCAGAGGGGCAGGTAAACTCTTGATGCATTTGGCTAAGTCTAGGCTACTTCCAACTCTGCCAGTGGCCTTGGACAAGTGTTCTAGCCTCTCTGTATTCACATCAGGAAATTAACAGGGTGTGGATTGGGAAGTAGGGAAAGGGTGGATAGAACTTTTCCAAGGTTCTTTACAGATTTAGAATCTGATTATTCTATTATAACTTCTTGTTACAAATATCTCCAATTGATACAATAAAGACCTAAAAACGAAGAATTACTAATCTTGATCAATGATGAAATGAAGTGACAACTTACCCAGTTTTCTAATTATTGCCAGAAAAAAAGACTTAAACACTGAATAACATAATTAAAATGATCACATTTGGAAAATGTTCCCCTAAAATTAACTGCCTTATAACTAACAACTAATTTCCCAGGCATACATTTTACTGTTTTTCTCTCAAGTGAGTTCTCCAAGAAGCTATGTTGTTAAAGTCAAAAGTTCATTTGGTGCTTTCCTGAGTTGTTTTGTTTTGATAATACATCTTCTGAAAGCTAAAATTCTCTTGGCCTTCCTTTGAGGCTTCGAGGATCCATTCACACTCATTTACCTACATGCTGGAACGTGTTTACTATACTTACTGTGAAAAGCTGAATTACTAAGCCCCTATTGCACCACCACTGCACAGTACAGTAAAGTTCAGAAAGTGAAGAGGAGAAAGTAAGGAAGCAGAAATAATGTAAGGAGGTTAAAGTTGAGGAAAGAAAAGTTCTTCTGGGACAGATCCTATGGTGACAGGTTAAGAATACCTCAGTCAGATTACTGATCATCCTGAATTTATCACCTATTTATTCTTTAAAAAGAAAGAGAGAAAAAAGAGAGAGAGCATTTCATCTCTTAATACCTTTTGTTTAATAAATATGGATTTAGGAACTTCCCTGGTGGCTCAGTGGTTAGGAATTCTCCTGCCAATAGAGGGGACACGGGTTCAACCCCTAGTCCGGGAAGATCCCACATGCCGCGGAGCAACTAAGCCCGTGCGCCACAACTCCTGAGCCTGCACTCTAGAGCCCGTGAGCCACAACTACTGAAGCCCGCGCGCCTGGAGCCCGTGCTCTGCAACAAGAGAAGCCAGTGCACTGCCAACGAAGAGTAGCCACCGCTCACCACAACTAGAGAAAGCCCACGTGCAGCAACGAAGACCCAATGCAACCAAAAAATAAATAAAAAATGTTTAAAAATCATTAAAAAATAAATACAGATTTATTCTTCATCTTGACTATTGACTTTGGCCATGTTATCAAAGAAGGACTTTTGCAAAATAACCCCCCCCCCCGTTTTTTTTTTGGCTACACCACACAGCATGCGGGATCTTTGAACCCGTGCCCCCTGCAGTGGAAGCGCAGAGTCTTAACCACTGGACCTCCAGGGAAGTCCCAAGCCCCCCTTTTAAACTTATGTTATTCTAAAATGCGTCTTAATGTTAATATTAACTTGGAATAGACCTATATTTATATACATTTTAAATTCATGATAGAAAACATCTTCCTCTATAGAAATAAAGAAGATTCTCATCTCTTTCCCACTTTCTTTTCACTACTCTAAAACATCAACAGCAATGGAAAATCCCACTGTCTATTACATGGGACAAAAGCTAATGTTTGTTTGACAAATATTGAAAGATTTCAGTTTTGAGGCTTAACATTTTTAGTGTCCTATATTTCTCATTAGCTTTGAAAAATTATGTTCAAGAAAGGAGGAATTTATTATGCTTCTGTCATTCTTTCAGAAATTAGAATGGTAGGAATAGAAATAAGCTTTGAAAATATTTGAAACTGTATAGATCTATTCTGCTGCCATGGGCCTGATTATTCCAAAGTTTGATAACAAATTTATAAGAAAACAATAATGCCATACTTATTAACTGTGTGATACATTAATTTGAAAATATTCGTTTTGACAAATCATGAGAGGAACGGAATGCTCTATTTGTTTAAGTGATCAAAAAACTCATCTGGAGGAATAATGGACTTTCTCTGGGAATCTGACATAGGAAACTACGAGAATAGGGCGCACACAGCTTGTTTTAAAGCACTTCTTTGTGCTTGCTTTTATTGGAAAGTTTCAGCCTTTTGTAGATGAACCCAAGGTAATTATTTTGGAAGACAGAGTGTTCTTAGGTAGTACTAAGCTAATGGGATAGTCAACTTGCTGCAGCTGGTGAAGTGGAACACCCAGGATAGGAAAAGGAGAAATTACTACCATTTAATATGTGTTGGGATCAAAGAACTCATTTTAATTTACCACTCTGCACAAAAGGGACCTCCCCCTCCTCTGAATTCCATGCCATTAGGGGAAGTCTGTTAAGATGTCACTCCCTAAACCCCAGACAGTATTGTTCTAATCTGTTCTTCTCTTACCACCTTGGCTGCTACTACTTGCTATTCACATGCTTGGGCTGCACCTGGAGGGCAAGACCGTGATGGTGACCACTTAAGGCCACACAGGCCTTCCTTTTCTGACCCCTACAACCACCATCACAGACACCCCGGGCACCACATCGCCCTGAGGCCATCAGGGAATTTTTACCACAACTACTGCTTCAGCCATCTTTGGCGCACCACCAGCATCAAAGTTCTCTCTCAAATTAAAAACTTGTGCTCTGTGAAGGATACAGTTAAGAGGATGAAAAGACAAATTACAGATGAGCGTGACATACTTGCAAATCACATATCCTACAAAAAAGACTTGTATCCAATATATAGAGAGAATTTCTTAGACTCAACAATAAGAAAATAAACTCTGTGAATCAAAAATAAATAAATAAAGCAGAATTGAATAGACACTTCACCAAAGAGAAGAAGGCAAATATATACATAAAAAGATGTTCAACATCATTAGTCACTTGGAAATGCCAATTAAAACCACAATGACACATCACTTCAAACTATTAGAATGGCTTTAAAAAAAAGACAATGTCCAGTGCTCTGCCACTGGAACTATCAAACATTGCTAATGGGATACCAAATGGTAGAAGCACTCTGGAAAACAGTTGCACAGTTTCTTACAAAGTCTAACATACAGTTATTATCCCTCAATCGCATTCGTAGGTATTTACCCTAATGAAATGAACATCTATGTTCACACAAAAACCCATACACAAATGTTTATAGCAGCTTTCTTCATAATCAGTAAAAACTGGAAACAACCAAAATGTCCTCCAAAGGGTGAATATTTAAACAAACTTTGGTACATCCAAACAATGGAATACTGCTCAGCAATAAAAGGGAACATGCAACAACTTGGATAAATATCAAAGACATTGTCCTCAGTGAAAGAAGGCAGTTTCAAAAGGTTACATACTGTATGATTCCATTTAGACGAATTTCTCGAAAAAGAAAAACGCTACCAATAGAGAAGAGATCAGTGATTGCCAGGGGCTGGGGTGGGAAAGAAGGTAGCTGCAAAGAAACAGCATGAGAGAGTTCTGGGGTCATGAAGCCGTCTATATCCGGACTTGGGTGGTAATAAAATGAATCTATAGTTGTGTTAACATTCATAAAACTGTATCCCTCAAAAAATTCAACGTTATTGTATGTTCATTTAAAAAATAAAATTAAAAACAAAACAGGAAATCCTTCAGCACCTCTCATCTTCCTAAAAAAAAAAAAAATAATAGCCAAGACAATTTAGAAAAAGAAGAGGTACAAGGACTTACTGTACTAGATATCAAGACTTATTATGAAGTCATGTTAATTCAAACAATATAGTATTATTGACACAAGAATAAATAAACCAATGGAACAGACTAAAGCCTAGAAATAAACCTACGTATATATGGACATATAACATGAAAAAGGTGGCCCTGCAGATCCAAGGGAGAAAGGATGGTCACTCAAATCAATGGTGTTGGGACAGCTTGGGTGTCCTGAAAGAAAATTCCACTATAGTTATATTGTAGATCTAAATATGAGGCAAAACAATAAAGCTTTAGATGATAATATAGGAGAATATTTTAATAACCTCAGAGTAAGGAAAGAGCTTTTTTATTTTTTTAACATTAATTAATTTATTTATTTTTGGCTGCGTTGGGTCTTCATTGCTGCACGCGGGCTTTCTCTAGCTGTGGCGAGCGGGGGCTACTCTTTGTTGCGGTGCACAGGCTTCTCATTGCAGTGGCTTCTCTTGTTGCAGAGCACAGGCTCTAGGCATGCGGGCTTTAGTAGTTGTGGCACGTGGGCTCAGTAGTTGTGGCTCGTGGGCTCTAGAGCGCAGGCTCAGTAGTTGTGGTGCACGGGCTTAGTTGCTCCGAGGCATGTGGGATCTTCCTGGACCCATGCCCCCTGCATTGGCAGGTGGATTCTTAACCACTGCGCCATCAGGGAAGCCCAGGAAAGAGCTTTTTAATCAGAAAGGTAGGAATACAGATATTTTTCATCATATCACGACAGCAAGAAATTGGAAATAATTTAAGTGTTCAATAATTACTGAATGCTTAAATCATAAATGGAAAAATATTATCATGCAAGTAATATTTTCAAATAATAGTTAATAATATGGGAAAATATTAAGAGACAAAAGAATGATCCAAACTATGCGTTAGTTATTGAAAATATATTGGAATAAATACAGAAAATATTATCTCTGGTCTATCAGTCAGGTTCCTGACAGTTAGGATTGGCACACTCAGACCAGGTATTTTGTGGAGAATTTAATAAAGGGACTATTTACAAAGATGTAGGAAGGATTTAAAGAGAATAGTTGTTAGAACCCAGAGAGTGGCTATGTGGAGAGGGCCGTCTAACAGAAGCTGAGGCCTTTTATAGAAAGATACAGCCAATCCATGGAGATCTAGCAGGAAGTGAACAAGGAGAATAAATACCTCAATTTCTCTGTTTTCCATACTTCCAATCTCTGGCTGGTGCTTCTCATTAGCCAAGTCTAATAGGAATCCAGAAGCCCAAGGGGGCTGGTTAATGCAGCCTATGCAGATCAGGCTTCCAGAGCTCAAAGTAGGGTGGAGAATGGATTTTCAGAGACAAAGGGAGGGTATCTAGGACATCAGGGTGATAGGATACTAGTAATAATGATTTTCTTTTTTTGTAGTTTTTTCCTCTATATTTCAAGAAATAACATATATTACTTTTAAAATGTAAAAACGTGCTATCAAGCCCTAGATATACTTTCTTATTATCTAAACAAAGCATGTGTTAGGTGTTAGCGGGGTATGTGTTTCCAAAGGAGATAGGAAGGTGTAGATATATCCTTTCATTATAAAATCCTTTATCATAGCATTGGAAACAACTCAATGCCTATCAACAATCAAATGGATAAATAAAATGAATCCTGTATGGCAAGGAGTAGAATAAAGCCTAGATACCTTACCTCAGCTTACAAGGTCCTGGACCTGCCCACCTCACCAACTTCATCCCCCTCTTCCTTTTTGCTTTAGCCATTGACCTTCCTGTTCTTCAAGTGTGTCACTTATTCTCCCTTAGAGCCTTTGGCCTAGGTGTTCTCTCTTCCTGGAATGAAGATCTCCTGACCTTTCTGTGGCTGGCTGCTTCTTAGATTTCATCTTAAATAACACCTCTTTAGAGATGGCTTCTTACCACCCAATCTAAAGTAGCTCTCAAATCTGCTTTAATTAGATATATAATATACATATTTTTAATATGTATATATTTTTCATTTCATCCATCTTGTTTTCATATATAATACAGTACACAGCATTCATATATATGTATGAGTGCTCTACATATGTATACATATATAGCTTATTCATTTATTGTATGATGGTTATTTATAGTCACATCCCACCAGAATGTAACCTCCCTGAAAGCAGGCATTTTGTTGGTCTTGAACATTATCATCTCTACCTACAGTGTCCGGCCCATAATAGATGGTCAACTTCTATCTGTTTAATGAATGTATGTACACCACACATGTCCCTATGTGCAGGGAGGTGGAGAGGAGAGGACCACCAATCTGTTTATCAATGTAAGACCAAATGAAATAAGACAGAACACTTTTAGGTTTGTTTTGAAATCCACTGTTGAAATGGTGATAAGAGATTATTTAATCTTATACAAAATTTCAATAGTAATTTCCCACTTGCCAAGAGAAAATTGTTTGTTTTTACAGAGCCTACTATTTCTTTTGAATGTTAACTACCCAATTATGCCTCAGAAGTTGGTTTATAGCGCTGTGGTGAGTCTGATTCTCCATTTAATATACAGGAACAGATGTTCCATGCACGCCAGGGACAGGGGAATCTGTCCTGCTTTCTCTCGTCTCCCTCCTACAGCCCCACTGACTGCTCTCCACATTGTGGCCACATCCACTCTCCAAACTGTGCAACACAGAATCAGGCAGCACGCTACCAATTTCCTGACATTTGATCGTCATTTTGTTAAAAAACAAGTTTAGGCTAATAATAGAGGTGAAATCCTGATACAAGTGTGGAACAATCCAGGGAGAAGTAGAGGCTGAGGGGTAAAGCTGAGGGGCAGAAAACAATTTGCGAGAGTTAAGAGACCAATTTAGAATGTGTTATTTTGAATCTAATTACATGTCCAGTGGTGACTGCTGACCAAGGACTGAAATCTTGATTCAAGTCAGTAGAGTGAGAATTTATCTTTTAGGATTTCTACTTAAATAATTCTGAAATTATTTCACTACTAAATTGTGCCTTCTAATATACTTTGTTTCAATGGATGTAATATATTTTGTTTCAATTTTGACTGATGTAGTCATTAGGACTTACTGATGATTTTCTTCTTAGGAATTCACATTTAGGACACATAGAAGAGTGTTTAATTTGTATAGGTCCTATTTTCCACAGTAGGGGGGCCTGAAGTGTGAAACAGGAGCTGCCCATAGGGTGGCCCTGGGAAGTGGAAGCTGTCAGGGGTCAATGCAGGGAAGATGGACAGCTAAGAAGTGACGGTGCACCCAGAAGGGCTGTCCAGCTCAGAAGGGGAGAGGACTGAAGTCATTAGCCCTGTGGAAGGGATGGGACAAAGATGAAAAGGTAGGAACGTAATAATACTGGTGGCCAGGAAGGGTTCTAGATACTATAATTTTTTTTTTTTTTAAACTGGGTGGAAGCAACAGAAGGTTTTCAATTTCCTGTGTAAGAACATTGTGGCAGATACTCCCTGTTACCTACTCAGCAGCCTTTTCCACCTTGCTAGGGGGCAGACTTGCTCAGTTAAAGAGGGGAGATCCCTGGTCTTAGGAAAGATAGGTTTCTACTTCAGGCCTAAGGGTGAATCATGAGACTCTAGACAAGTGTGGTCATCCAGGATTTGGTGAGAAAAGTCCAGTTCTGGGCCCACTACATAATAACACTATAGCTGTAATAGTGACAAATATTCTAAGCCTCATTTTTGTAGTCAACCTTTTTCAGTCATAAGATTGTTGTAAAACAAAACAAAACAAAATTAATCGATGTAAGTGAAATGTGATAAAATATTATTTATTATCTATTCTCTTTACAAACATTCATTGAGTACCATATTTGGGTTGTGCTTCTGTGCTAGGAGCTTGATATATAAAGCTTCAAGATACAGGCTGTAATCACAGGTTTCATCTCTAATGTGGGGAGATAGATAAATATATGTAACTATATGTGTGTATTTGTGTGTGTGTATGAAGTTCATTTTTTTCCTTTTAAGGATGCTTTCTAGACAAATGGAAGTAAAAGCTCATATAAAAGTTTCATTTTAAAGGACTTCAAAGTTTTGTTCTCATATCAGTGGAGACGCAGCCCAATATTTGTCATCATTAATATCTATTATTGTAGTCAGTGGGACTAAATGTTTAAGATGTGATGCTGAGGCTCAATCTTTGTTGTGCCATTTGAACCACCAAAGGTTAAATCATCAGTATACAGTTGTGTGTGATATTCTGGTTTGTTTTTATAGATGTGAAAATTAGTAATTCATATGTAGTAAAAATGGTCACTCTCTGGAATTTTAGCTTGCCATAACACACTACTTCATGATGACAGTGCCAGATAAATGAGCTTTCTCTATTAACAAAGAAAAAGGCTTTTGGCTTGAAATTACGGACTGTGCAAAGTAAAGGATTTGTGGATGAATTGAAAATGATTGTGCCAAAACTGAAGTCTTTTAAAGAAGAGAATGAGTTGGAAAGATTGTTCCTACAGCTAAACTTTCTCAAGAGTTCAAGCAGAGCCTTATCTATTTAACTTTAAATTAAAATAGAAAGTGTAAACTATCCCTTTTGAATCTTCAAAAATAAAGAGTCCGAGTGTTAACTCAGTCATTAAGAGTTATTTGGTTCGCAGGTTCTGCAATTGGTTGACCTGAAGAGATTGAATTTTAAGACTGGACTGATGAGATACTTTATTTGTTAGCTCTATACCTGTGGAGGCTCAGAAATCACCCACATCCACATTCCCTCTTAAGTAGCCTACTTCTTTTTGAAAACTATCTCACATTCCTACCTGTGTTTAGTTTGATCTTTATAAAATATGTTATATAAATGCTACCTGAAACATGTAGCACTTAAAACCTTCCTGGAATAATTGAGATGTTCTCAACAAAACTGAATAAACAACACAAAGAAGTGGATAAGACTTCTTGAAAATTCATTTTGGCAACTTTATAGGAATTTAAAAACTCTAGATTGCCTTGTCTTTTATATACATGGCCCTACTCTGCTTAATTGGAACCTAATTATTACTGTTTCTAGATCATTATAGTTCCCTGCTTCCTTCCTTTTCCCCTTTTGTCCTCAGCAAGAAACTAAATGATGTGACTTTTAACATTTTCTTTATGGATAGTTCTCGTTATGAATACGATGGAGACAGAAGACAAAGCCATTTATGGAAACGAAGCTCATGGATGACTGGTTGATAATGATTTCCTGTTCAGTGGTAACCCTGATAAGAGCGATGACCTTGCCCATCATGTTCAACACCACATCTCCAGGACCTGGTATGGGAGCTGGTACCTGATAGATGTTCAGTAGATACTAATTGGATAAATAAACTCATCTCTGTCTTGGGTGTTGCTAATATGCATGACACAGGCTAATTGTATAATCATGATAAAATCACTGTAATAGGAATCATGGAACTTGATTGGCCAATAACTAGATATAACTCTGGGCAAGAAACAATGCTTTGTTTGTCAGGACATGGATTTTTAATTTTAAAATGAGGATTTTGGACAACATCACTACTCTAAAAACTTTTTTGTTAGGTTTGTTTTAGTAATGAAACATATTTTTAAAAACATATTGTAAGTGGAATATCAACACACTTTATACAGCTACTAAAAGCAGAACAAATTTGGTTTGAAACAGGGCCAGAACCTCCCCTGCTTGGCCATTCTACCCCTATTGCTTCCTCTCCCAGGATGAGCCTTGAGTCATCTTTTTTGGAACCCTAAGGCTCCAGAGAATACAGTTTGATCAATGAATTTCAATAACCAATAGCCAATGACTTAGTTATTTTTAATATTCTAGTTTGAAAATTTTATGACCAGCATGAAAAGATGTCATAGTGAACAAAGAACACACAGTTCTCAATAATAGCTGAAATCAAGCTCTAGCCCTGCATTACTGTGTAACTTTGTGGTTCATTTTCTTATCTATCAAACAGACTATGCTGCTTAATAGTGGTGTGCTGATCAATGACCAGTTAACCTAGGAGATAATTGTTCTGGTTACCTATTGCTACAAAATAAACTTCCCCAAATTTTGTTTGCTTGACGGTATTCAGCTGGAAAATTTGGGCTGGTCTGGAGGGTCCAAGTCAGTTTCATTCACATTTCTATTTCCTTGACAGGAATGGATTGCTGGGAGCCTGGACTCAGCTGGGACTGTCAAGCAGAGTGCCTACTCCAGGCCTTTCCAGCATGGCAGATTCAAGGCAGTCAGATTTTTACATGCTCAAGGCTCTAAGAAGAATGTGCCAGCAAACAAGGCATAAGCTATGTGGCCCTTTATGACCCAGCTTTGGAAATCACATAGCATCCCTGTGCCAATACTGTATGTCTGAAAGCTGTCACAAGCTTGTCAGATTCTAGGGGAGGGGCTAAGACCCCACCTCTCAGTGGGAGGAGTGTCAAAGAGTTTGCAGCCATGTTTTAAAACTACCAGAGTTATTCTACTCTTCAGTCTCTGTCTTATTACTGCAGAAGTAAAGGAAAATTGGTAGGTGTGAGTAATATATTTCTCTCCACAGTCTTAGGAGAAGAATATTACAAGGGATTCTACACTTTCTCGAAAATTCCATGTTGGGATTAAATGTACCACACCAAGCCAAATGACCACTGGGTTTCTTGAGTTCCATGCTTCAGGCAAGCCTCAGACCTGTGCAACAGAATGTTTTGGCAGAATTCTTTACCATTGGTATCATTCACTATAAACAAGGCTTCTCTAGTTAGGACATACTAAACCACTCAACCATTGCTTAGATAATGAAAACAGGACATGCACATTTGGAGGGCTGCTTCTAGAATTGCGATTCTAAGAGTTCCTGGCATGTAGGTTTTGTTATGCAACTAGAACCATTTGGATATTTTTTTCCTGCCTCCCAGTAATATTAGAAACAAATAAGTTGAAGTCATAGAATGTATGTTGTCTGGGGAAACAAACTGAATGCACTTTTGGACACAACTCTTTTCTTAAAAATGTCTTATAGCGTGGAAAGAGAATGTGAAAGTGTTTAGGAGGCTAAATTTCTTATTTTCCTTTGTACTGATAAATGGACTTGGCTGGACTTTTTCTACACAAATGAAAGGTAACAGGGAGTATTGTTTCACTATCAGAAATGATCTCTTTTTTTAACCTCTGTTAACTCTACACGTTGCCTGGAGAATTCTTCTCCTAACGTGGAATATATAACTCAAAATTTTTAAAGACACATAATGGAAAATAATTTCAGGAATCAAATTACATTGGTGGAAAATTGCCACAGAATTGTTTCACAAAACTAATGAGAGAGTTAGTTTTAAGAACCAAGAAATATGAGAGATTTTCTTAGTGTCTTGCACAAGACCGCTTTATACCAAGTGGATGTGCAGTTGATAAGGACATAAGTACCAAAATGTCTCTCCTAATCATCACAGTTGTCTCTAAAATTAACAGTGCAGGTCAAGCCCTTTGTTTACATGAAGGTAATGGGTCAACTAGAGTTCTTGCTATCCCTCAGAGAGGTAATAATAATTATTGGCAGGTGCTGCAGTATTATTATTTAGATAACTTGCCATTACTGAAGGGAAGGGAGGGCAGTGTTCTGAAAGCTTGGGGCACAGAGAAAGTCACTGTGGCTAGAGCCAGGAGAACTGCTGGGATGGCTGACCAGAGAGAGGCATCAGGAAGGGAACCCTGCACCTCAGGAGGCAGCACTGGGATGCTATGAGCCAGACGCGCAGAAAGGAAAGCTGGGGTGAGGAGCAAGGTGGAGGGGTATACCCATGAAAAATGCTGATTGTGCTGTTTTGTATAAGGGTGTGCCTATCTCTGTAAGCGTCCTGGTTAGGAATATAAAATATAAAATAAATAAATAATTCATCCACAAATCTTAAAATATAAAATAACCTAGTTAACAACTTGGTTATGGTTAACTTAATCTCTATTCTTCAGCCTTACTTGGTAAAGTGTTAACAAGAGTGTAAAGATTCAATGAAATGGCACACCTGGCAGTGTCTTAACACAAAAGGAGTTCTTGATAAAATGATAGTTGTGTCATTAGAAACAGATAGCCCATCCAATTGACTAATTTGAGGAGCATTTTGTAAAGGAACTCTTTATAAAGGCCTGGGAAGGATGTGGAGAAACCCCAAGCTTAGTGTAACTGTACTATTCACCTGAGGCCTGAATAAATAAGAAAAGGGGGCAATTTACCAGAACCTGGAGACAGAGAATAGTTGGAAAGGGATGCCCAAGAGGAACTGGGACTTTCAGTAGACGGATGAAGCCAGTGTGTAGCAATCCCACAGGAGGGAGCTGGGGGAATAAATAATCCAACTGGAGCCAAAGAGTAAGGGAGCTCACTGATGACATCCATATGGGTCAGCCTCCCAGGGGTACAAAGCAGGGTGCATGGAGAGTGGACTTGGAGGGGCAAATGGAAAAGAGACTCAGCATAACCATAATTATAACTATTTTTTTCCCCATTATTCCAATATCTAGTACCAGAATCCTCAACACTTAGCACAGTGCCTGGGACCTGGATTTTCAATAATAATCTGTTGAATGAATGAATAAATTCCCCACCCATGATTACATCAGTTAGGAATTAAGTCAGGTTGATATTAAAAGAAACCCAACTACAGTAGCTTAAAAACACAAGAGTTATTTTTTACGTAAGAGAAATCTGGAGGCAGATTTCCAAAGAGGTAGTATTTTTCTGAGTACATTTTTACCTTGAATAAAATCTGCTATGACTAAGGAAGAAGGTCAGCATTCTCTTGATCAAATAGGATGGACATCAAAGCCCAAATTTTCTCACTTGAGAAAAGAGAGTTATGGCAGAACCACATAAGTTATCTCCCTTTATCTGTTTCTTAGTCTGAGTCTGAACTAGCCAAATAAACTAGTCATCTGCAACAACTATCTGGATAGTGGAAGAGAAATAAACAATGACTGGGGTATTGTGTGTTTGTATATGTGTGTGGGGGGGTATCTTCCATTTTTAATTTTCTAAACCTCTCCCCACCTCACTTTTTGTGCAGCTCACAAACCAATCATGATACTGAATCAAATCCCAGCTTGTCCTCCCAAAATAGTTCTAAAAATGGCCCAATCAAAAATGGCTTGATTGAATTTTTGTCTTTAAATTTAAAAAAATAATAATTGAGAAAAAAAATCAGAAAAGTACAAAGGACAATACATCAAACTCTCATGTCCTCACCAGTTACAACAGAAAACATTTTAAAAATACTTGCTCCTTTTAAAAGTAAAACTTATAAAACAAAATCCCCCTCTAGACCAAAGCCAAGTGTGTGAGAAAACTGGACAGGATGCTAAGGGCAGGGGCCTTTGCCCAGGATCTCTTCCTGGGTCTCTTGGGAAGATAGCCTTGTAAGTTTCCCACATACCAACATGGAAGTTGGCCATATCAGTGTGAACTGGGAAGTTCTCTCTCTGGGAGATACATGCAGGAAGAAGGTTTAGCTTTCCAGTGCTCTTCTAATTTCTGCATGCCACTGATTGGGTCCAGGGTTTCTGGATAGAGGAGGTGGGGGATTGGGTCCAGGGTTTCCAGATAGAGGAGGTGGGGAATGGGGTGGGGGGCTGGGGGTCAAATCAGAAGATTACCCTGTGGAAGTCAGCAGGCCTGGGAAGGATGATCTTATAGTAGAGGCTGTGGGATCAGACTCAAAGCAGAGCCAGCTGGGGGCTACAGGAGAGACCCGGGAGGTCCTGAGCACCATCGAGTGCTAAGATAATACCAAGTCAGCCTGGTAGCACCACTGGGCCAGACCACATTAAGACCAGATGGTAAAGGACACCAGTTGCCAACTTCAGCTGCAGTGCCAGAGGGAAGGCATGACCAGGCAAAAAAGAGAGCTGGCCAGCAAGGGTCCAAGTCCCTCCCACCGCATTCTACCACCATTAGATGGCTTAATCTACCCTAATCAGATGCTATTCGTAGAGCACTAGGGTAAGTCTGAGGGATGGATCATTTTACTCAGTCACACAAAAGATACTATTTGAAACTATAGATTGAATGTTATTACTTTAAAAAATATGCTTCATTTTTATAGTAAAATATTGACATGGTCCATAGATTTATACAATGTACAGAAAAAACTCTTGCTTTCCCATCCACCCCATTTCTAATCCCCCAATAGCATTCCTCTCAAAGAACACAATTTTAATTGGCTTCTTGTGTATCTTTCCAGAGTTTCTTTATGCTATTACTAGAAATGTTAATACATATTTTTAATCTTATTTTTTCATTTTCTTAAAGCAAAGGTAGCATAACTATTTTTGACCCTTTTTCCCATTTAAAATGTATCACTGGGATTTCTGTATCAGGACAGTATATAGTGTACCCATTCTTTTGTTTGCTTTTTTGGAGAGTAGTGTAAGGATACTTCATAATTTATTTAACTCTTTCCTTATTGATGAACATAGATAAAATTTTGCTATTATAAGCAATGTTGCAATGAATAGCCTTACAAATATGTTATTTTGTCTACATGCAGGTACATCTTTAACAAAAACCAAGCGAGTTGAAATTTAAATAAATGTGTAAAGTGGGTGGAAACATTTATGCCACAGAAGATTGGAACATTGCCAAGTCTAATTGCCCCAGGCACCCAGTGAGAAGTATCTTTTAGGGGATCAGATCAGTTAATGGAGAAATAAAGAAGCAACGTAATCTTGGTACATTTAAGAATTTTGTTAGTAAGTTGGCGACTCTACCTCATATCCATAGATACATGTAAGCAAACATTAAAAATAAAATTGGGCTCATAGTCTACACACCCTTGTAACAGTTGCAAGACAGAGATCCACTGAGGCCAGTCCTGAAAGGATTTACAAAGAATGACAAGGAAATTGTCTTGGAAATCTAAGAACAGGGGCCAGGTTAGGGCAGGTTCCTGTGCAAAGGGCTGGAGTCTGGATCTAGAGCCCAGGCATCTGCCAAGAACCCCACAGCAGGAGCTGGAGTCCCTGCTGCAGAGCTGCGTTGACAGCATGGTTGGCTGCCCTCCATCTGCCTGTTTGCCCCGCCTTCAATTGCTCTGTCTACTTATTCTTAATTTTTGTTCCCTCATAGTTTCAGTTTACTACTTCTTACAGCAGTTTCTCAATCTTTAATCTACCTTATTGCCTTTTAACTGAGCTCTCACTCTTATTGTCTCATGATTTCTGGGTTTTTAGTACAAATTTCAAACTTTGCTCTGCTGTGTTTCATCCAGCGCATACAGACAATAGGTTGCTGGCAAGTCTACTAATTGGCTACCCTTGGATCTGTTACTCTCCTGAGCCAATCAACAATAGTGGAAGGAGGAAACTTAGTAAAGCAAGGCCCCCCTGCCTGGCTGCAAGAGGAATGGGTGGGGCTGTTTCCCTCACAACGGGGTGTGGTCAGGGCAGGCGTGTTAACATTTCCAATACATAAAATCATGGTAACATTTTTCCATGTTGTTTAATATCCCCACGTGATTATAAATAACTGCATAGTCATCTATCATATGGAAATTCTGTAATTTATATTATGAATTCCTATTACTGGACATTCAGATTGTCTTAAGTTATTTTGATAATTCTTTTAAAATAAAATGAAATGAAGCCAGGTTTAAAAATCCCTCAAGCTGACAAAAACCATTTAAGCCACTTATGCAAAACTAAGTGGTTCATCTCATGAATGTAAGTGAAATGTAATTTAGGTTATTTCTTGTCAATGTCTTTGATAATCATAAAACTTAAGTCATCTTCCCCAAATGGTATAAGATTATCACTTTTCACCAACCTCCTGCAGTCTGGAAACCCTCAATGTAATAACTAATCATTGTAAAGGCTAAACAACTTCCTCCTTTTCACTTTAGAAGCTATCCTGTAATGCCATGCCTCTGAACTTTATACCAGTTTTGGGTTTGAAATCTCCCCGTTCTTGTTTCTCATTCAATAAATTATTCATATCAAGTAAAGTTCTCTGAGTTTTCTTTCGACAATACAAACAACACTCCACTAAAAATCAAGGAAAGAGGTGCTTTAAGGGTTAGAAACAGGGCTGGCTTCATGGGTGTGACCCAGGCCATTGTGTTCAAAAGGGCCCTGTGCTTGGTTTAATGTTCTGCTATAACTGTCTTGAAATTAGTAGTAATTTTTGAACAAGGGGCCTTGCATTTTTATTTTGTGCTGGGCTCCTCAAATTATGTATATGGTCCTGGTTAGAGAATATATATAACAAGGAGAAAGGGATGAAACAGTGATGAGCATTGAAGAGATGTCAAGAAATTGATCAGAACCTGATTGGTATTTCCCCCTTATGCTTGTGTAGAAAGATATGATACTGATGTATTAACTGATGCATTTTTCCCCCTGTCCACCTTTGTCTCTTATCAATCTCCTTACCTCCACTGGGGCAGCTTCTGGGAAGATAAGCAGGCAATTCTCTGAGTATTAAAATAGGCCTTTGGAATGATAGCAGAAACAACTCTCTTGAGATGAAAGGTGTTCTGAGTTGCAAGAGCCTGGATTCTGAAGGCTTTAGAACAGAATAATGGTTTTTGAAGAAAATATCCTCAGTTCAAGACAGTTTTCCCATCCTCTCAACTATGATATCCATAAGAGAGAAGAATCAGAGCACACTTAGATACTGTTGTTTTCTGGAGAGGTCCTCTGCCTTGGTGCCCACTGCTGGGGCATGCTCTTGAAAAGTTTTGGGGCTCCAGTGACAAAGAAGAGCTGTGCTTCACTTCCTGAGTGGAACTGGGAGAGACAGCAAGCTTCATGGGTCTCCCCTCAGCAGCATGGTGGGGAAGCAATAGATATGGTGGAGGACTGTCTGCCCAGGGGAGCCTGAGACACCCTCACATGGTCCCCCAAACCCAGGTGGGCTGGAAGCAGCTGAATGCTTTCCTGAGAGACCAAGCGACGGGCACAAGCCTCCAATAGAGAAGACCTAAGAGACTTTGTGGTCAGGAGTAAACAGGATCCATATGTACCCATGACCTGAGGCCAGGTGGGAAAGAGGATATTTCAGAGGATGCCATTGAGGGCAGACAGGATCAGGGACCAGAGACCCACCCTGATGCCTTGGAATTACCTACATACCCTGAGCAGGGTCAAAGTGCATCAGGTATCAGGGTAATAGAACATAAAAATAGAAATTAAGTCAGTTGAAGAAAAATGAAATACATTTTAAAAGCTTGCACTTGTGGCCTGAGATTCTTACCTGCTACACATACTTTTCATAGGTGCAAATATTTGAGCTTAGATAGTCCCTTGGAGCTCATCAAACACCTGGAAAAAAAAAATGTGATTTAAGAATAAACACTCCACTGTTCTTTTAAATGTTTTTACATTTCATGAATAGTTGAACCAGTGTCTGGCTCCTGAGATACTTTGATAAGCATCTCAGAAATCGACACGTGGTGTTCACCTTTTTAGAGGAGTGATTCTTCAGACTTGGCATACTTTTAGCAGTGGAACCTTCTCTTCAAATGAAATATGAAGTACCTCGATATACAAACAGCTAGGTGGGGTGTTGTGATGGGAGATTAGAGTCTCTCCCTTCCTCACTGTCCCCTTTAACCCTGAGGTGGTCCTGGAGACACCCCCCCCCACACACACACACAGACACACTTGTAATCCTAGTGACTTGTGTACAAGCTGGAAAACCACCACTTGTTCAGACTGTTCTAGTTTTGATGGCCTCATACATAAGAAACAAAATGGTGATGCACTTAGCCGGCTGATTCTCAGTCTACACGTCTGTAAAGGGAGCAGAATGGACTGGCTCAAAGGCGTAACTGTCATTAGAGTCTCCAAAGTGGCTTGAAGGATGTCTGTGCCTGCTTCCCCTTCCCCTGCTGAGATAGTCTGGAGTGGGGCCCAGGGATCTGCAGTGTTAAAAGCACCCCCACCTCATCCTGATATGCAGCCAACACGAGAAGGTGGAAGAAGATGACCTTTGAGGATTGCTATCAACCATAAAATTTCATGAATAGGAATTTGGGGAGAAGAGATATTTTCTCACATTTTAACCAGATCTTTAAGTGACTGGAGTAATTTGCTTGTTTACCTTAATTTGACAAACCAGTTGGAACAAACTCTGGAGGGTAGGAGAGTCTTTTGAGGACTCATAGGCAGTAGGAATAATATATTTTCAGTTTCACTGGTGTTAAATCCAACAATGAAGCAGAACGAATTATATTCTCCTAAGAAAGTAAGAATGTCTTTCCAGCAAAAAAGAGTCCTTGGAATAATTATTTGTCCTTGGCTCTTTGGAAAATCATGGTTTACTGCCAGATGGGTATAGAAGAGGAATGATTTTATTCATGTGAATGTCAATATTGCCTTTAGGAGGTAGGAATGTTAAAAATAGTGTTTGAAAATTTTGGAGTCTAGTTACCATATAATGAAATCTCAGCTATAATCTTGCCCTCTCTGAGAAAAGTATTATTCTATTTTTGTTAAATATTTAAAAATTAACCCATAAGGAAATGAAAATCATCATTTTAATCTTGCCTCATATTTGTTTAATAATTTCAAATGATTAATTTTCTAATTAAGGAAATGGAATTGATTTTGGAAAGTTACCATGTAGTATTCATGGTTGAAGTGTTCAATATTTCATTATGACATTTAACCCAGTTTAATAAAAATTCTGCAGTTTTCTAGGAGAGCATTCCCCAAATGTGTCCTATTGCTGCTGTAAGAGATTAATAGAGGTCACACACAAAATATTTCTATATTGAAAGAAGTTTGGGAAACACCACATACCTATATATGTTTGGGTTTGCATTTCAATACCCTAATTAAAGCTCTTAACAATTTCCTTTATAACAGGTGTTTTTACTTCAAGACTATTTATAGACATAGAATAAAAGGCAAAGACAGATTTTTTTTAAAAAAGTTATTCTCAGCCCCTATTTATTCTCTATTTACTCAGAGACCATAACAAGGGGGAACCCACTTCTAATTCTTGGTTCTCCAAATGCAGAAGTTGACAGATTATATGGTCATTCTCAGCTGAGACTCTAAAGCAGATGAAGGTCTGAGTATAATGAGGTTCCTCTCAGAATTGTGAGGAGGAGTACAGGTGAAAAGACACAATTTTGGGTTGAGTTGTTGATTTTTATTCCTTCATCAGGATGAAGTCTGACATGTGACGTAGTGGCTATACTGTCCAATATGGTGGTCACTAGCCACATGGAGTTATTTAAATTTAAATGTAATTAATTAAAATTCAATAAAAATTAAAACTCAGCTCCACACATGCACTAGTCACATTTCAAGTTCTCAGTAGTCTCAGATGAATATTTCCATCATCGAAAAAAGTTATACTTGAAACACAGGTCTAGAATACTTGTCCCAGCCATTGAACCCTAACTCAAGATAAGAATTTTGTACTCTCCTGTTTGTCTGGGGCCTTCTCTATCCATCTACACTGAACTCCTTTGTCTTGACAATTGGTTTTTATTTTATATTTCACAAGATTTTCTCCCTAGGTACTATTTTAGTACCTACCTTAGTGTTTCAGTTATTTATTTTATTTTCATGATTCTGAGAGTTAGCCAGGCTCAGTTGGTGGTTCTTCCTCTTCACTAGAATCTCTTGTGTGACTGCAGTCAGCTGGAAGCTTCACATGAACCTGGAATGTCAAAGATGATTTCATCTACATGCTGGGCATCTCTGCAAGGGTGACTGGAGTGGCTGGGAGCTGGCTGGTCTCTCATTCTCTCTCTTACAATTATGGTTCAACTCTTGTTTTACTCTATACACAGCTGAAAGCAGAAGCTGCCAGACCTCTGAAGGGCAGGGCCTAGAACTTGCCCAACAATGCTTCTATCACATTCTATAGGTCATAGCAAGTCACAAGACCAACTGGAGTCAAGGGGAGGGGAAAGAGTTTTCACTGCTTGATGGGAGGCACAGTTATCTTTGCAGATGATCTATTATACTATCTAACCCCCTTTTTGATCATTACATAAGACATTCTTGAAGATAAGTATATAACAGAACTGAATAATGAATAACAACAAATAAACTTTTACTTTACAGTTTTTACATGCAGAAATTAATACTCGTAAATAAAATTTCCACAGCATTTAGGAGCCAGAGGTGGCGTCACCATAACTGCTGCTGTAAGAAAGGTTGGGGGTGGGGAGGAGTGTGAAATGATTCTCCTTCAAACCCCTCTTCCACCCTTTCTCTTACAGAATCACAGTGTTCATGACTGTACTAAAGAATCTGAGCAAGCCTGCAGAAGACAAGCAGTTTTTCCAAGGGAATTTGGACTTGTCTCCCTTCATATTTACCCATCATGAGATGATTTCCCCACTTTTCTCTGAGGTGCTTAAAATAAATTCTAGCTGGGCAGTTCAGTCATAAGTAAAAGAAATATGTGATGCTAAAATGCATTCATAATTTAAAGATGCAATTGAAAAGCAAGATAACATGTTTTACAAATAATATTTTCCATAATTAGAACATTAGTAATTTCCAGGATGAGAATGTGTGTGTGGAGATGGGTAGGGGTTCAGAATACTGTAAGCTTGTGAGAATATACATTTAAACAATTTTGAATGGCATTTTAACAATATTTATCAAAATTTAAAAACCAGGCCATTTAAGTCAGCATTTCTCCTTATAGGAATTTATCCTCATTCCAATAAAGCCTTAGTCAAATCCCTCTCTTAACACACTCCATATATTTAATGACCTTTTCGTCTTTTGAAGAAAAAGAAATATCAAATTGAGAGATAATAATTGTTCACAAGTAAGATGTATCAGGATGGGAATGCTCTTTTCTTAGTAAAAACAGCTTCACATTATTGCCACAAATTGGATGTGTACAGATTGCAGAGTTTATGGAAAATGTCTGTTCAATAAACGGATCCAGAATGCTGTGTAATATTACTTTAACAATTAGGGTGAGAGACTTGGCACGTCCCAATGGATTTCTACCTCAAGGAAGGTAATTGAAAGAATAAAAACTTATTTGCCCTTTGAAGATGTCATTCATCTGTAGGCAGAACCTTCCATGATCATCCTGGTAAAACACAGTGAGTGCAGACAGCTCAGATATTTGAAAGAATTCTGCTCACCAGCAGCAGAGTGAAGCCAATGTGGTAATATCTGAATATTGAATAAAGTTGCTTTGAGTAGAGAATAAAGGTGCTATATAATAACTCTTTTTAGCTGGCTTCTGGGTCTCTTGGGTCCCTTCAAACTTATGCCCCATTACGTATTAGAACCAAAATTAGAACTTGCTTAGAAGGTAATCCTTGGTTTTCAAGCACCTAATTCAATCTGACAGATACTCACATAAGTATGCAAAGATATACATATAGGACTGATCATTCCAGTACGGTTTGCAATTAAAAAAAGGGAAGCAATCCTAATAGGAACTGGTTACCTGGATGATGTACATCCATACAATGGAATGCCAATATACATAGCCATTAAAATGAAAATGTAGAACTCTCTCTATATATTTCTGTGGAAAGATGTGCAAGATATGTTAAGTGAAAAAAGAAAGGCACAGAACACTATGCAAAATAAAATATACATTCATCTAAGTAAAAAAAATGTGTGTGTATGTGTTTGAATAGACAGAAAATTTCTGAAAAGGACTATGTAAGAAATTTAACAGTGGTCATCTATAGGAAGGGCATGGGATGTAAATAGGGGAATTAACTATACCTTCTTATTATTTGATCTTTAAAAAAAACACAAGCAAGCATACTTTCATAACTTTTAAAAACGAATTAAATGGTGAAGAAATAAAATAATTGGCAAGGAAAAGGAAAAAGAAAAATTTTAAGTAATGTGTTCTAAAACAATCCCACATAATGTAGTTAAATGATCATTTGAATCTGAAGCACATGGCGGTCAATAGTTTTATGATACACAAGAAAGAATACAGGGTTTGGAGCCAGACGGATCCAGGATTAAATTGCAGCTACCCAGCACTTAGAGTAGAGCTTTGGGAAGGTCACTTTCACTTTTAGAAACTCAGTTTTCACATTCGTCAAATGAATATAATCATACCTTCCTGACAAGGAAAATTATGTAGGTAAAATACATGGCATACTGCCTGTGCCACAGTATTTGCTCAATAAGGGTTGCTGCTGTCGCTACACTATATGCAAGCTGTCTGGATCTAAGTCTCAACTTCAGTTTCTACATCTGAAAACAAGAAAAATTAGTACCCATTATATGGGCTACAGAGAGATGAGCTCAGGCAATCAGCAAATTGTATTTTTAATATCTCTGCACAAATTTCCTAAGAGCTACTTACAGGTGATTTCAAACTCATGGAATAAAGGCAAAAAATATTAGTTTCCATTAAATCCACTTCATAATCAGCCTACAAAAGACCATTCTAGTTGAATACCTTCCCAATGGTATTCTCTTATTTTGTTGCTCACAGCCTGGTGAGTTGATTACTGTGCTGAAGACTGCTGGCTCACATGTCTGGGTACTAATGACAGTGTACACCTTAGCGAACTTATCTTAGTTCAAAATCTCCCCTTAAACCATGTTTAAGAAATATTTTTTAAATACAATTTTTTCTTATGGGTTTTATTAGTCAGGATCCTCTAGAGAAACAGAACCAATAGGATATATATGGATATATATGAGGAACTTTGTAATAGGAATTGGCTTATGCAGTTATGGAGGCCAAGACATCCCACAATCTGCCACCTGCAAGCTGGAGAACCAGAAAAGTTGGAGGTATAATTCAGTCCAGGTCAGAAAACCTGAGAACCAGGGGAGCCCATGGTGTAACTCCCAGTCCAAAGCTGAAAGCCTGAAAACCAGAGGGCCACTGGTGTAAGTCCCAGACTCCAAAGGCCAGAGAACCAGGAGCTCTGATGTCCAAGAGCAGGATATATGGATGTCCAAGTTCAAGAAGAGAAAGAGGGAATTCACTTATCCTCCTCCATTTTGTTCTAGTCATGCCCTCAATGGATTGGATGATGCTCATCCACAATTGGTGAGGGTGGACCTTCTTTACTCAGTCTACTGAATCAAATGCTAATCTCTTCCAGAAACACCTTCACAGACACACTCAGGGATAATGTTTTACCAGCTACGTGGGCATCTCTTAGCCCAGTCAGGCTGACACATAAAATTAACCATCACATGAGTTTTCTGATTTCACTCTGAAAATATTCCCACCCATCCACAACTGCATATACTATATTATTTTTTCCCCAAAATATTTGCTGCTCACATTTAGAAAAAGAAAGAAGGATCATCTATTAGTGGTTTAAAAAAACGGAGTATTTGTCTATGTTTGACCAAGGCCTCTGACAAAATTCCAAGCCAGCTTTCCATGGGAAACGAGGTAGCTTTATTTGTTTAGCATGTGATAAATCATATCTTTGTCAATCATTTCTCTATAATATCTTTGTGTGTAGGAAGAGGCATTTGGTATAAAAATATTAAAGGAAATATATTTCTTAGTCTTTTCAATTTACTCTGGGAGCAAATTCTATAAAATGTTGTAAAATTTAACCCATAAACCTTTTAGTCTCTATCTCCAGTAGATATCACCACATCTAACAAATTTAGCAATGATTCCTAAATATCATCCAATGTATAGCCTATGTTCAAATGTCCCTGGTGTCTTAAAATACATTTTTCAATCACATTACAAACAAGTTCTGCATATTATATTTGGCTATAAGTCTCTTAAATATATAAAGCAAAACTTACAGACCTAAAAATAGGAATATCCAAGTCTACAAGAATAGTGGGAGAATTTACATACTTTTCACTGGGTGATAAAACAAGCAGTCAAAAATTCATCCTTGATAATGTTGGTGGGAGTATAAATTGCTACAGCCATGATGGAAAATAGTTCCTCAAAGAATTAATAATAGAACTACCAAATGATCCAGCAATTCCACTCTTGAGTATATATTCAAAAGAAATGAAATCACAAGAGACACCTGCACTCCCATGTTCATTGCAGCATTACTCACAATAGCCAAGACATGAAAACAACCTAAGTGTCCATCAGTGAATGAATGGATAAAGAAGATGTATATATATACAACAGAATATTATTCATCCATGAGAAAGGAGGAAATCCTACCATTTGTGACAACCTGGATGAGTCTGGACAGCATTTTGCTAAGTGAAATAAACCAGACAGAGGAAGACAAATAATATATGGTATCACTTTATATGTGGAATCTAAAAAAATCAAACTTACAGAGACAGAGAGTAGAATGGTGGTCACCAGGAGCTGGGGGTGGGGGAAATGAGGAGATGTTAATCAAAGGGTACAAATGTTCAGTTATAAGATAAATAAATTCTGAGGATCTAATACACAGCATAGTGACTATAGTTAACAACACTGTATTATATACTTGAAATTTGCTAAGAGTGTAGATCTTCAGCATTCTCACCAAAAAAAAAAAAAAATTGTTTTTAAGGTGAAAATATCATTAAAGGTAAAGAAGATTTGAATAAGAGGATTAACAGACTTGACATAAATGACATATGCAGAACACTCTACCCAACAGTGAAAGAATTCACATTCTTCCAGGTGTACATGGAACAAACCTTAATTAATCCCATGCTGGGCAATAAAGAAAGCCTCTACAAATTTGACAAGACTGAAAACATACAGAATATGCTCTTTGATCATGTTGGGATTAAACTAGAAATCAATAATAAAAAGAAAATTAGAAAATAACCCCAATTGCTGGAGATCAATCACATACAGTTACATAACTTCTGAGCCAAAGATGTCACAGTGGAAGCATCTGGAGTATAACAAGGGAGAATACTTTAATAAACTTAGGAAGATTTCTTAAACTGGAAACAAAAAGCACTAATTATAAGGGAAGCATTGTAAAACTGAACTACATTAAAATGACAAATTAAGAGCGCTCTGGGACAACAACAGGCATGCTAACATTCACATCATAGGGGTCCCAGAAGGAGAATAGAGAGAGAAAGGGGCAGAGAACTTTTTTGATGAAATAATAGCCAAAAACTTCCCTAACCGGGAAATGGATACGGACATCCAGGTCCAGGGAGTGCAGAGTCTCAAACAAGATGAACTTAAAGAGGTCCATACCAAGACACACTGTAATTAAAATGACAAAAATTAAAGATAAAGAGCTAATCTTAAAAGCAGCAAGAGGAAAGCAACTAGTTAAATAGAAGGAAACTCCCATAAGATTTTCAGCTGACTTTTCAGTAGAAATCCTGCAGGCCAGGGGGGAGTGGCAAGATATATTCAAAGTGCTGAAAAGAAAAAACTACAACCAAGAATACTCTACCTGGCAAGGCTAGCATTCAGATTTGAAGGCGAGATAAGGAGTTTTACAGACAATTAAAAGCTAAAAGAGACCAGGACCACTAAAACAGGTTTACAAGAAATGTTAAAAGGACTTCTATAAGTGGAAAAGAAAAGACCACAACTAGAAATATGAAAATTACAAAAGGAAGAATCTCATTGGTAAAGGCAAATATACAGTAAAGGTAGTAGATCAACCAATTATAAAGTTAGTGGGAAGGCTAAAAGGCAAAAGTAGTCAAATCATCTATATCCACAATAGACTGTTACAGGATATACAAAACAAAAATATGTAAATTATGATGTCAGAAACAGTAAACATTTGGGGGGGGCTAAAAATGCAGGATCGTTAGAATGCATTTGAACTTAAGAGATCATCAACTTAAAATAAGCATGTATTTATATAGGTTGTTATAAATGAACCTCGTGGTAACCACAAACCAAAAATCTATAATAGATACAGACACAAAATAGAAAAAATAAAAGAGAAATTTAAACATAACACTAAAAACAGTCATTAAATCACAAGGGAAGAAAGCAAAAGAAAGGGGAAAAAAGCACTACAAAAACAACAAGAAACCGATGAATAAAATAGCAATAAGTACATATCTGTCAATAATTACTTTAAATGTAAATGGACTAAATGCTCTAATTAAAAGACATAGGTGGATGAATGGATTTTTTAAAAAGACCTATATATACCCTGTCTACAAGAAACTCACTTCAGAGCTAAAGACACACACAAACTGAAATGGAGGGGATGGAAAAGGTATTCCATGAAAACAGAAGCAAAAAGAAAGCTGGGGTAGCAATACTTATATCAGAAAAAATAGCCTTTAAAACAATGACTGTAACAAGAGACAAAGAAGGGCATTACATAATGGTAAAGGGATCAATCCAACAAGAAGATACAACAATTATAAATATATATGCACCCACCATAGGAGCACCAAAATACATAAAGCAAATAAACATAAAGGGAGAAATTGACAGTAACACAATCATAGTTGGAGACTTTAACACCCCACTGACATCAATGGACAGGACATCCAGACAGAAAATCAAGAAAGAAACACTGGCCTTAAATGACACATTATACCAGACAGACTTAATATAAACCACAAAGCTATGAGAATAGAAATAAACTTCAAAAACCACAAACACGTGGAGGCTAAACAATATCCTATTAAACAACCAATAGTTAGTGAAGAAATCAAAGGGGAAACAAAAAAATACCTGCAGACAAATGAAAATGAAAACACAACAACCCAAAATCTACAAAATGCAGCAAAAGTGGTTATAAGAGGGAAGTTTATAGCAACACAAGCCTACCTCAGGAAACAAGAAAAATTTCAAATAAACAATCTAAACTCACACCTAAAGGAACTAGAAAAAGAAGAACAAACAAAACTCAAAGTTAGTAGAAGAAAGACTATAATAAAGATCAGAGCAGAAATAAATGAAATAGAGACTATATAAGCAATAAGAAAAATCAATGAAACTAAGAGTTGGTTCTCTGAAAAGATTTAAAAAAAATCGATAAACCTTTAGTCAGGCTCATCAAGAAAAAAAGAGAGAGGGCCCAAATAAATGAAATTAGAAATGAAAGAGAAGTTACAACTGACACCACAGAAATACAAAGACTCATAAGAGTTTACTATGAGCACTTATATGCCAATAAAATGGACAATATAGAAGAAAGGGATACATCTTTAGAAATATGCACTCTCTCAAGACTGAATGAGGAAGAAATAGAAAATATGAACAGATTGATTACTAGGAGTGAAATTGAATCAGTAATTTAAAAACTCCCAACAAATGAAATTCCAGGATCAGATGGCTTCACAGATGAATTCTACCAAACATTTAAAGAAGAGTTAACACCTATCCTTCTCAAATTAGTCCAAAAAAATTGAAGAGGAAAAACGCTTCTGAACTCATTCTATGAGGCCAGCATCACCCTGATACTAAACCAGACAAACTCCCCCCAACAAAAAAGAAAATTATAGGCCAATATCACTGATGAACATAGATGCAAAACTCCTCACCAAAATATTAGCAAACCGAATTCAACATGATTAAGTGGGATTTAATCCAGGGATACAAGGATGGTTCATATCTGCAAATCGATGTGATATATCACATTAACGAATTAAAGAATGATCATCTCAATAGATGCAGAAAAAGCTTTTGCCAAAATTCAAAACCCACTTATGATAAAAACTCCCCAGAAAGTGGGTATAGAGAGAAACAACTCAACATAATAAAAGTCATATATGACAAACCAACAGCCAAGATCATACTCTATGATGAAAAGCTGACAGCATTTCCTCAAAGATCAGGAACAAGACAAGAATGCATGCTCTTGCCACTTTTACTCAACATAGTATTGGAAGTCCTAGCCATAGCAATCAACAAGAAAAAGAAATAAAAGACATCCTAACTGGAAAGGAAGAAGTAAAACTGTCACAGTTTGCAGATAACATAATACTATATATAGAAAATCCTAAAGGTGCCACCAAAAAGTATTAGAACTAATAAATGAATTCAGTAAAGTTGCAGGATACAAAATTAATATACAGAAATCTGTTCTGTTTCTATACATCAATAACAAACTATCAGAAAGAGAAATTAAGTAAACAATCTCATTTACAAGTGTATCAAAAAGAATAAAATACCTAGGAAATAACCCAACCAAGGAGGTAAAACATTTGTACTCAGAAAACCATAAGACATTGATGAAATAAATTGAAGATGACACAGACAAATGGAAAGATATACCGTGCTCATGGATTGGAAGAATTAATGTTAAAATTACCATACTACCCAAGGCAATCTACATATTCAATATAATTTCTATAAAAATACCAATGGCATTTTTCACAGAACTAGAACAAATAATTCTAAAATTTGTGCGGAAACACAAAAGACCCTGAATAGCCAAAACAATCCCAAGAAAGAACAAAGTTGGAAGTATCATGCTCCCTGATTTCAAACTATACTACAAAGGTACAATAATCAAAACAGTATTGTACTGCCACAAAAACAGACACATAGGTCAATGGAACAGAATAGAGAGCCCCAAAACATACTCGCACTTATGTGATCAGTTAATCTATGACAAAGGAGATAAAAATATACAATGGGGAAAAGAAAACCTCTTCAATAAATGGAATTGGGAAAATGGGACAGTTACATGCAGAGGTATCAAACTGGAATACTTTTTCACACCATATACAAAAATAAACTCAAAATGGATTAAAGACTTAAATGTAAGACATTAAACCATAAAACTTTTAGAAGAAAACAGAGGCAGTATGTTCTTTGACACTGTTCTTACAATAATTTTTTGGATATGTCTCTTTAGGCCTAGGAAACAAAAGCAAAAATAAACAAATGGAACTACATCAAACTAAAAGGCTTCTGCACAGTGAAAGAAACTATCAACAAAACAAAAAGGCAGTCTACTAAATGGCAGAAGATATTTGCAAATGATATATCCGATAAGGGGTTAATATCCAAAATATACAAAGAACTCATACAACTCAACATTAAGAAAATAAACAACCTGATTAAAAAATTGGCAGAGGACTTGAATAGATATTTTTCCAAGGAAGATACATGAAAAGATGCTCAATGTCACTAATCATCAGGAAAATGCAAATAAAGACCGCAAGGAGATACCACCTCACACTTGTCAGAATGGCTATTGTTAAAAAAAGAAAGAAAGAAAGAAAGAAAGAAAGAACAAATATTGGTGAGAATGTGGAAAAAAGGGAACTTTAGTGTACTGTTGATGGAGATTTAAATTGGTGCAGCCACTATGGAAGACAGTATAGAGGTTTGTCAAAAAACTGAAAATAGAACTAACATATGATCCAGCAATTTCACCTGTGGGTATTTACTGAAAGAAAACAAAAATATTAACTTGAAAGATATATGCACTCCAATGTTCATTGTAGCATTATTTACAATAGCCAAGATATGGAAGCAACCTGTGTCCATCAATAGATGAATGGATAAAGGAGATGTGGTATACATGTTATAATGACAGATTACTCAGCCGTAAAAAAATTAAATCTTTCCATTTGCAACAACATGGATGGATCGAGAAGATATTATGCTTAGTGAAATAAGTCAGACAGAGAAAGATGAAATACCACATGATCTTACTTACATGTGGAGTCTAAAAAACAAAACAAATAAATAAAACAAAATGAAAACAGACTCAAAGATACAGAGAACAAATGGGGTTTGCCAGAAGGGGGTGGGGTTGTGAAGTCAGTGAAATAGGTGAAGGGGGTTAAGAGGTATAAACCTCCAGTTATATAATAAATAAGTCATGGGAATGTAATACACAGCATAAGGAATATGGCCAATAATATTGTAATAACTTTGTATGGGGGCAGATGGTTACTAGGCTTATTATGGTGATCTATTCATAATGTATGCAAATGTCAAATCATTATGTAGTACACCTGAAACTAACATAATATTGTATGTCAACAATATTTCAATTTAAAAAAGAAAAAATAAAATAGATATTACAGATTTTGCTCGATTCTAAGAAGGAATCATAGGATTCTGTAATGAAAAAAATAATTCAGGTGAACTAATACAGATAGCAAAGTAGGGGGAAAGTTTTCCTAATCTAAGGGTGAGGACTCAGTCTAGATCTAGGACATTTGGGTGTGGTTAAGGGAAGACTTCTAGGATGTTCTTGAGGTCAGAAAGAGTATCGTGTGTTCAAAACACTCAGTTTCCATATCTAGGACCAAGCAAACAAGGATCATATGGGGTAGAACTTTGCTTGAATGCATGAATGATATCACAGAATCTGTCTTTGCAAATAGCCACAGGGTGGCAACAAGAGGAAAAAGAAGAAATATATCTTATTACCAAGATATATACTATTGAAATATATTATATGATATTATTATATGTAGATACAAACTGGATAAAGAAGCCCTGGATAATATCTGAACACTATTCCAAAGGGAAAAAATTTTTTTCTCACTCTTGTAAGATTTCAACTCAGAGAATTCTACCTGCTTTGCTTATTTCATCATGCAACTTAGCACCATATATGTTAGTCACTTCCTGTGTGTCCAATCTACTATGTGGATAAATTGGATCCCCAGCAACCAGGAAGTATATGAATAATCTCTGTGAAGCTCTTACTCACAATGCATTAGTGATTTGAATACTAATTAGTATTCGTAAAGTAGGAGGAGAAACAGGAGTTAAGTGTTGGTTGATTTTCTACCTGATAGCAACAAACATATCACAATATTATTGCAAAGAAGAGCATCCTACTGTCCTTTCGTCTTGCCAATTTAAAGAAAATGAGTCTTTACCTCAATCTACTTGGAAAGATTTGAAACAGATAAGGATAATTAAAACATGGTCTTCAAAAGGCATAAAAATAATAGTGAAACCTATGCTTCCACTCCTAAAATCTTTTCTACTTGTCACACCCACATACACAAGGACTTATTTTTTTTTAACATATTTATTGGAGTATAATTGCTTTACAATGGTGTGTTAGTTTCTGCTTTATAACAAAGTGAATCAGCTATACATAAACATATGTCTCCATATCTCCTCCCTCTTGCGTCTCCCTCCCACCCTCCCTATCCCACCCCTCTAGGTGGTCACAAAGCACCAAGCTGATCTCCCTGTGCTGTGGTTGCTTCCCACTAGCTATCTGTTTTACATTTGGTAGTGTATATATGTCCATGCCACTCTCTCACTTCGTCGCAGCTTACCCTTCCCCCTCCCCATGTCCTCAAGTCCATTCTCTACGTCTGTGTCTTTATTCCTGTTCTGCCCCTAGGTTCTTTATAACCTTTTTTTTTTTTTTTTTTTTTTTAGATTCCATATATATATGTGTTAGCATATGGTATTTGTTTTTCTCTTTCTGACTTACTTCACTCCGTATGACAGTCTCTAGGTCCATCCACCTCACTACACATAACTCAATTTCATTTCTTTTTATGGCTGAGTAATATTGTGAACATTACTGGTATATGACTCTTTTTGAATTATGGTTTTCTCAGGATATATGCCCAGTAGTGGGATTGCTGGGTTGTATGGCAGTTCTATTTTTAGTTTTTTAAGGAACCTCCATACTGCTCTCCATAGTGGCTATATCAATTTACATTCCCACCAACAGTGCAAGAGGGTTCCCACAAGCACTTATTGAATAGATTCACCTGGATATCCACAACTCAAACTTGTTCAAAATGTTAGTCATCATCTTACCCCCAACTCAAAAGGTACACCATGGAACTCTCCATCTCTCCCTCTAAATCTACTCTTCTGCATTTTCTATCTTCATATTCAGCACAAACACTGACCCACTTTCCTAATTTAGAAATCTGGGAGTCATCTTATCTCTTCAACTTTTGCCACATCCATAAAAAAAATCTCCCCCGTCCTATTGATTCTACCTCCTAAATCATATTTAAATCCCATATCTTCTTCATCTCCACTGCCACCACTTCAAGCCATTATCACAACTTTCAGATTTCTGTAATAGCCTCTTAATTTCCTCCTGACTCAACTTTTGCTCTTCTCCAATTTATTTGGTATGTATTGGTTCCAATCCATCCTTATAAAATGCAGATCTCATTGCCTCTCTCCTCAGTTTAAAATTCATCATTGTTCCCTATGATGTTTTGGATTAAACACAACACTTTTAGTTTCGTCTCTAAACATATAGTACAACATATAGTAAATACTTTGTTGAATGAGTTAATGTATTCACAAATACCAACATTCTAACCCTGAACAATGAAAATATTCTAAGTGTATTAGCTGGGATATAAATTCAGCTGCATGTGACAGGGACAAAAAGCATTAATGGCACAAACCACAAAAAAGAGTAGATTTCTCTCTCAAGTAAAAGTCTGAGCTAGTATGGTGGCTCTGCTCCCTGAAAATGTGGGGGCCCCGGACCCCTTTTTACTCTTTTTCCTAAGGAGTTGCCTTTGTCCATGTAGCACAAGATGGTACATCACCATGTGCATAGTCCAACCTCTGGGAAGGGGGAAAAAGGAAGGGGAGAGCAGATACCGACCCTTTGACGATATGACCAGGAAGTTGTCCACATAATTTCTGCTCACATTTCAAGGGAAACCATATCCACACCTAGCTGCAAAGGAGGCTGGAGAATGTAGATTTTATTCTGGGCAGGCTTGTACCCAGGTAACAGTTGAGGGTTCTTTGACTATGGATGAAAGGGAGAATGGATACTGGGGGACAACAGTCAGTGTGTAGTGAAACCAATGAAGTAATTTACATACTGAGAGCAATGTAAAAATACGGTTTAAAAACTTCAATAAATCAGACTTCCATTTCCCAGTAAGACATGGAAAGTCCTGTCAGGGTAACACTCCTACTGCAACAACTAGGAAAGACCAAATAAATTTTTTAAAAAATCATATTTTTAAAAACTCAGTGAACTACAAAAGCAATGAAGACTATGCTAGTCTACTCAGGCTGCCATAACAAAATACTTTAGACAGGGTGGCTTAAGCAACAGAAATGTATTTCCTCACAGTTTTAGAAGGTGGAAGTCCAAGATCAGGTTGCCATTCGTCAGGTCATGATCAGGTTCAGGGGAGGTCCTTCTTCCTGTCTTACATATAGCTGCCTTCTTGCTGTGTGCTCCCATGGCCCTTCCTTGGTGCATGCTCATGAAGAGAGAGAGAGCAAGCTCTCCGGTGTCTCTTCCTATAAGGGCACTAATCTCATCATGAGGGCCCACCCTCATTATGTCATCTAACCCTAATTACCTCCCCAAAGCCCCATCTCCAGATACTATAACACTGAAGCTTAGGGTGTCAACACATGGATTTTGTGGGGGATATAAACATTCATTCAATAACAAGGCCTACTACTCATTGCCAAATGAGCTGTCAGTCACCAGCTGTTCTTTCCTCAGAGGCATTTGCTGATCCTGGGTTCAGAATGAAGGTCTGGCTTAGCCAAAAGGAGAGCCTCTGCTCAGGGAAAAGATAAACCAGTAAGCTTTTAGTGGTCATGTGGGCTGGAGTAACACATTGGAGACTTGAGGGGCCTCAAAAGCACAGTGAATACTGGAGTCAAGTGGGACATTGGGGAGTTAGGTTTCCAAAAAGCAAGATGAAATCTCCTGCAGTTTTACATACTTGAGAAAAAAAGATCAGCCAGGGGAGAAGTCCTGTCTCAAGCACAGGATGGTTTCCACATGAAGATGTTTGAGTGAGGCACTGTCTTCATCCAAGGGTGATGGGGAAGGACCAAGCTATGTTCTGCGAGTGTATAATACTCAAGGCAAGAGAAGTACCTCCATCTTCAAAGAAGAGTATTGGTAGTATACTCCAGCAGCCCCTGCACAATGAAAGTTAGAAGATAACTGATGAAATCTTCAGAGAGCTAAAATAAAATTACTTCCAACCTACAATTCCATATTCAGTGAAAATATCTTTTAACAATGGTGGTGGGACTTCTCTGGCGGTCTAGTGGTTAAGACTTCACGCTTCCAATGCAGGCGGTGTGGGTTCGATCCCTGGTTGGGGAAGTAAGATCCCACATGCTGCACAGGGCAGCCAATAAATAAATAAATAAATAAATAAATAAATAAATAAATAAAAACAGTGATGGTGAAATAAGCACATTTCAGACAAACAAAATTAAGGGAATTTGTTGGTAGAAAGTTTTCTCTAAAAGTAAAATTTAAAGGTGTCTTCAGGCAGAGGGAAAATGATCCCAAACAGAAACATGAAAATGCAGGAGGAAATGAAGAGCACCAGAAAGGGAAACTAAATTGGTAAATATAAATGAGCATTAATTGTACAAAACAATAATCATAATGTCACATGAGGTTTACATTATATTGGGTTGGCCAAAACGTTCCTTTGGTTTTTAAGTAAATATAAAAGACACATTTTTCATTTTCTCCAAGAACTTTACTGGACAGTGTATTCACCGTTTTGTTCCACTACCTTCTGCCATTTTTCAGGCAACTTCATAATTCCATCTTCCCAAAACTTTTTATCTTTTGAGCAAAGAACCGTTCCAGGTGCCTTTTACAGTCTTCCAGGGAATTGAAATTTTTTTCCATTAAGAGAATTTTGTAAAGGCTGAAATAAATGGAAATCCGAAGGTGCAATGTCTGGTGAATATGGCAGATGAATCAGAACTTCCCAGTTGTAACTGTTTTTGCCTGGTCATCAAAGAAACATGGTCGTGCGTTATCCTGATGGAAGATTATGTGTTTTCTGTTGACTAATTTCGGACGCTTTTCGTCGAGTGCTGCTTTCAGTTGGTCTAATTGGGGGCAGTACTTGGAATTAATCGTTTGGTTTTCCAAAAGGAGCTCATAATAGAGGACTCTCTTCCAATCCCACCATATACACAACATCACCTTCTTTGGACGAAGACCAACCATTGGTGTGGTTGGTGGTGGCTCATTTCGTTTGCTCTACGATTTCTTCTGTTCCACATTATTGTACAGCACCCACCTTTCATCGCCCGTCACAATTTGTTTTAAAAACGGAACGTTTCTGTTACGTTTCAGTAGAGAAATACGGTCTCTACTGCACGCGGAAATACGGTCAAGAAGGTTTTTTTCACTTAACTTATGTGGAACCCAAACATCAAAGCGATTAACATAACCAAGCTGGTGCAAATGATTTTCAGTGCTTGTTGGATATTTTAAGTATGTTGACTATCTCTCGCATGGTATAACGTTGATTGTCCACAATTAATGTCTCAATTTGATTGCTATCAACTTCAACTGGTCTATCCGACTGTGGAGCATTGTCCAGCAAGAAATCCCCAGCACAAAACTTCGCAAACCACTTTTGACATGTTTGATCAGTCACAGCACTTTCTCCATACACTGCTCAAATCTCTTTTTGCATTTCAATTATGTTTTTACCTTTCTTGAAATAATAAAGCATAATATGCCGAATATGTTGCTTTCTTTCGTCCATCTTCGATATTAAAATGGCTAACAAAAATTCACCAATTTTGATGTTTTTTTTTCCATTACAAATAATTGTAACTACTTTAGGATTTTTTTTATATTATGCTAAATCTTTTTTTTTATACAGCATGTTCTTATTGGTTATCTTTTTTATACATATTAGTGTATACATGTCAATCCCAATCTTCCAATTCATTCCCCACCCTCCCCCTGCCACTTTCCCCCTTTGGTGTCCATACATTTGTTCTCTACATCTGTGTCTCTATTTCTGCCTTGCAAACTGGTTCATCTGTACCATTTTTCTAGATTCCACATATATGCGTTAATATACGATATTTGCTTTCCTCTTTCTTACTTCACTTTGTATGAGTCTCTAGGTCCATCCACGTTTCTAAAAATGACCCAATTTCATTCCTTTTTTATGGCTGAGTAATATTCCATTGTGTATATGTACCACATCTTCTTTATCCATTCGTCTGTCTTGATAAGTTTTTTTTTAAATGCATGCTGATATGACAGCTGTCACAATACAATCTAACAAAATTGTTTTGAATGAAGTTAAAGACAACTAAGCACTACTAGAGCCATCTTACAGAAAAAACTGAATGAACTTTTTGGCCAGCCCAATATGTAGAACAATAATGCAAAGTGAGAGACAGGTAATAGTAAAAGTAACAATTTGTATTAATCTATTGTAAGAGAAGGATGTGGGTTGTATATCTAGGAGAACTGTTATATGAATAGTTAATGATAGATAATTACAAGAAAATGGAAGGGATCAATGAAATAATAATTTTAAAAGTTTAATTAGTCCTAAAGAAGGAAAGAAAAATAGAAAAAAGTAACAAAACAGCCTGAATAGAAAATAAACAGCAACATGATATATATAAATCCAACTATGTCAGTAATTATATTAACTATAAATGAACTAAATACACCAAGTAAAGGTTTATGGTTGTCAGACTGTATTAAACAACAACAACAATATTGTGCTTAAAGTGTCACACTTTAAATATAAAGATACAGGAATGTTGACAGTAAAAAACAACAAAAAATATGCTATGCAAACACTAAACAAAACAAAGGTAGTATATCTATAGTAAAATCAGACAAAGTAGAATTAATGCAAAAAGAATTACCAGACTTGCAGACATAATGTAAAAAGAATTATAATTATGAAATGTCATAATTGTAAAAGGGCCAATTTAGAAGGAAGCTATTTACAATCCTAAATTTGTATGTACTCCATAACAGAGCTTCAAATGAACAGAATGAAAAGAAGCAATGAACAGATCCATACTCTTAATGAAAAACTTCAGCATACTTCATTTAGTAGCACATAAGATAGTCTAACAAAAAAATCTGTAAAAACAATACACAATTGACCAGCTTGATCTAACTGGCTTATGTAGACCACTGCATCAAACATTTACAGAATTCACCTTTTTAAGTGCACATGGATTTTTTACCAAAAGCTTGAAGAATGACTCAACAAATTTGAAAAAAAATGAAGTCAATCACAGTGTGTTTTCTTTACACAATAGAATCAAGATAGAAATCAATAACAAAAATATAACTATAATAATGCCAACTGTTTGGTAATTAAACACTTTAACACCAGTAAATTTGACAATTTGGGTGAAATAGATAAATTCCTAAATATATATATAAAACTTACCAAAACTGTCAGAAGTATAAAATCTGAATAGCTCAATATCTATTAAACATATTTTATCTATTATTTAAAAATCTCTCCCAAAGAAAACTCTAGGCTCACATGGTTTCACTGGTAAATTCTTCCCTAAATTTAAGGGGAAAAAATAAAACATGAATCTTGCACAATCTCTTCCAGAAAACAAAAAGACAACTGTTTTTCTAATGCAACATTCATGAGAGCAGTATAACCAGAATTCCAAAATCTGACAAGGACATTACAAGAAAGAGAATTAACATACCAATCTCTCATAAACACAGATGAAAAATCTTTAACAAAATATAGACAATTGAATCTAGTGATACATAAATTGAGCTTATTCTAGGAATGCAAGATTGGCTGCTTAACATTTAAAAATTAACCCAACCACATTAACATAAAAAAGGAAAAAGATTATATGAACATCTTGATAGATGCAGCAAAACAATTTGACAAAATTTATCTCTCCCTCATGTATTACATATACATATATGTATATATATACACAAAGCCTTCACAAAATGGGAATAAAAGGCAACTTTCTTAAACAATTAAAGAATAATAGAAAACAAAACAAAACAAAAAACAGCAAACATCATACCCAATGGTAAAAAATTGAAAACTTTCCTTCTAAGACTGGGAATGATACAAAGATGCCAGCTCTTACTACTTATAACTGATATTTTACTGGAGGTCCCAGCCATTGCAATATATTAAATGTGTATGTATGGATTTGAAAGGAAGAAAAAAATGTCATTATTTGTAGATAGCATGATTACATTCCAGAAAATCCAAAAGAATCTATAAACTATGTGAACTAATAATTGAATCTGCAATGTTGCTGGATAAAATGTCTTTAATTAAAAATCATTTGTGGGGCTTCCCTGGTGGCGCAGTGGTTGAGAATCTGCCTGCCAATGCAGGGGACACGGGTTCAAGCCCTGGTTTGGGAAGATCCCACATGCCGCGGAGCAACTAGGCCCGTGAGCCACAATTATTGAGCTTGCGCATCTGGAGCCTGTGCTCCGCAACAAGAGAGGCTGCGATAGTGAGAGGCCCGCTCACTGCGATGAAGAGTGGCCCCCACTTGCCACAACTAGAGAAAGTCCTCGCACAGAAACGAAGACCCAACACAACCAAAAATAAAAAAATAAATAAAATTTAAAAAAAAAAGACCCAACAGAGCCAAAAATTTAAAAAAATTAAAAAAATAAAATCATTTGTATTTCTATATCATATGCAAATAGAAAGTTACATTTTAAAATATACTATTTATAATAGTATCAATATATCAACGACACAAAAATAATTCTCGCAAAATAAATATCACAAAATATTTGCATTTCCCCAACACTGAGAACTATAAAAATCCTTAAGAGAAACTACATGCCTAAATACACTTAGAAATAAACTTTTGGGACTTCCCTGGTGGTCCAGTGGCTAAGACTCCATTCTCCCAATGCAGGGGGCCCGGGTTCCATCCCTGGTCAGGGAACTGATCCCACATGCTGCAACTAACAGTCCGCATGACACAACTAAAAGAGCCTGCATGCCGCAACTAAGACCCAGTGCAGCCAAATAAATAAATATTTTAAAAAAATAAATAAACTTTTAGTATCTAGAAAGCTCAATATCATAAGGATGTCAATTCTTCCCAAATTAATCTGTAAAGTAACACTATTCCAATCAAAAACCTAGCAGGATTTTTTTGGAGAAGCTGACAAAGCTGGTTCGAAAATTCATATGGAAATGCAAAGGACCAAGGATATATAAAATAGATAACTACTAAGGACATACTGTATAGCACATGGAACTCTAATGGCCTCTATGGGAAAAGAATCTAAAAAAAGAGTGGATATATGTATATGTATAACTGATTCACTTTGCTGTACACCTGAAACTAACACAACATTGTAAATCAATTATACTCCAATAAAATTTTTTAAATTTAAAAAAAATTAACTATCATACTATACTAAAAAAAAAGAAAGGCCAAGATATCTAAAGAAACTGAAGAAGAAGAGCAAAGCTGGAAGATTCATTCTACCTGAGAACAAAACCCATCATAAAGCTATAGTAATGAGGACCTCATGGGATTGATATAAAGTTATATGAACTACCAGTGACTACATTAGAAGGCCTATAAACGAATGGTCATCTGATTCATGACAAAGACAACAATGCAATGGGTGAAAGAATAGTATTTTCAGTAAATGTTGCTGGATTAATTGGATATGTGAATAATACATATATACATATGTACCCCTTCCTATACCATTACCTAACAATTAATTCCAGATGGATTGCTGATGGATTGCTAAATGTGAAAATAAAACAATACAGCTTTTAGAGGAGAACATAGGAAGACATCTTCATGACCTTGCAATAGGTAGAGATTTCTTAAAGACATAAAGGGCATTAACACAGAGAAAAAAATCCCCATATGTATATCTAACAAAGGAGTGATATCTAGAACATGTACAAACTTTTACTAATCAATAAGAAGAAGACAACACAAGAGAAAACAGAAAAAAACTTTTTGAACAGACACTTCAGAAGAGGATATCCAAATATCCTAAACCCGTGTGAAAAGGTACTTCAACCTCATCAGCCATCAGGGAGGGACTTCTAAATTAAACCACAGTGAGATTAACACTACACAGCTACCAGAATGGCTAAATTAAAGTCAGAAGATTCCAAGAGTTGAAGAGGATGTGTATGTAGCATTTGGAATTCTTACACACTGTTAGGTTTGTAAATTGGTATAACATTTTGGACTACTATTAGGCAGTATCTACCCAAACTAAAAAAGGGTCCATACAATAGGATTTCGTTTACATGAAGCATACAGAGGCAGGCCTGTGCCATGCTGTTAGAAGTCAGGATGATGGTTACCCTCGTGGAGGAGGGCACAAGTGCTTGCTAGGAATACCAAGGAGTATTCTGAGGCAGGGAATTGCTGTCTCTTGATCTGGATGCTGCTCACATGCATGCTTCTAGTTGTGAAAATTCATTAGGGTTTTCCCTTACGATATGAAAAACTAGTATATGTATATTCGTCTCCAATAAAAAGTTTAAAGTACACTAACAACTCATTTTTAGCGAGATGTTAGACTAGAAGGTAGAGACTGAAGAACACTACTAATTTTCACCTTATAATAATACTGTTCCAAAGAAGTTATCTTTTCAACTCACCTTATGGTCTTAGCACAACCTAGGACCTGCTGTGGGAGGCTGAGACAGGGGAGGTGGTGGGAATCCTTCTTCCCAATCAGATTTATTTCTATAGCCTATATGTTATTTGCAAGTTCAGTTCTCGCTTGCCCATAGTTCTAAGTGCCCTATTTTTCCTCTCTGCTTCTAAAAACAAATATAACTTTTGCCTAAAATAGTAGGAGAAAATTGCCTGTGTATTCTAGGTCCTAGAAAACAGGCCTTATTTTGACAGAACATCAGTTCCACAATTCATTTTTCACATCATTACATAATTCAGACTCATTACCTAACAATACTCATATTTTAACTGTATATTTTATTTCAGAGCAACGAGTTTTCTACCTCCTCTACAACCATTTCACTTAGGGCAGATATCTCAAAGGTTTCTCTTCACATTATAAACTACTAAGAAAGGAAAGGGCTTTGAAGCTTTGTGAATAATATGCACTGAGAACCTTCTAGCATAGTAGTCATTCACTGCACATTCAACAATTAGTTTTTGAGGGCCCTTAGGGGAACAGGCAATGATCTGGCACTGGAGATACAATGGAATAATGGTCAAGCATGCAGGTTCTGAATTTAGGTAGCCTGGGTTCAAATTTCAGCTATATAATTTACTACCTATGTAAAAACGATCTATTAATTCTACTATTTTTATGACTCAGTTTACTCATTTATGAAATAGGGATACTAGTAATCTCTCTCTCTTGGCCTTGTTAGGAAGGTTAAATGGCATATTATGTGAAAATCACCACCGTCCTTGGCATGTGATAAGCACTCCGTACGTCAGCTATAATTACCAGAGATCACACCTAATGATTTTTGCCAAATCACTTGTTGACAAACGACAAACTTCACCACCACCACGCCTGCCTGCCATGTCCTCTCTGCGAGCCACCCCATCCACACTAGCAAGGAAATGACAAACACATTAACTGAACTAGCAACTAGGACTGTGGCACTGGAAAATCCTTAGTCCATTCCAGCTCCTGCCTTTTACAAATGATGGCACTGAAGCCCAGAGATGTTGCCCCTCTTGCATTGAATCTCACACAGCTAATTAGGGAGTGAAGCTGGTATTAGACCTTGGGTCTCCACATTCCTAGTCCAGGCACTGGGGTGGAGAAATCTGTAAACTGGAAGATTAGCCCATTCTCTCAACTGGCTCATGTTTGACCCCACCAAAGGGAGCAAGTAAGTCACACTCCTCCTAGTGGGGGAGGGGAAACTTTGCTGTAAAATTGTCTATTTTTAGTTTCTGTATACGGCCTGCTCTCTGCAGACTCACTCTGGCTAACAGACTGCTGTGGGATTTAAGGCATGGTGTTGCGTGGTGGTTGCCATGCCAACGAAATTTAACAGAAATAGAGTTTTCTAGTAGATTATTCTGGTGGAGGCTTGAAAGCCAGATTACAGCTCTGACTCTGAAGCTTAAATGATGCAAGTGATTAGTACTGGTAGATGGTAGGTACACAATTACACTGGTTGAAAAACAGAAAACATGAATGCAATTAGTTGCATTAGAGAGATGAAGATGTAGCATCAGATGCTACTTAATCCTTACAGTCAGTCTGGAGCAAGTTCATTCATAACCTCCCTGGATTTTCATAATTACCTGACACTTGGTGTGTGAAATGATTTGTCTGATTCCAAAGGACTGCCTCTGATCTTCAGGCCACTTATGAGCTCTGCAACCCAGGGGACTCTGCACACATATGCGTGTTGCAGACATGGAGACGGTATAGGAACTGATCTGGGTTCCCTTCTCAGGAGCGTATTCACATCTGAGAGGGTCCCTGTTCAGTTCTTCTAAGGTCAATTTTTGGTTAATGTAATCACCATATTTAATATATTGTAAAATACATTTCAATTCTAGAACTAGGATTTGAATCACACCTAACTCCAGAGTTTGTACTCTTAATTACATTGATGTGATGATTCATTTGCAAAACAAAACAAAAAACAAAAAAATAAGACAATTACTGAGATATTTACAGTTAAAATAAAATAAAGGTTGAAATTAGTAAGTTCTGAGAAGAGAGACACCCTATGGAGTCAAGAAGATTCATTGAGTTAAGTGTCTGCAGATGAACAAAACCTCTCCTTTTGACAAGAAAATCCAATGGTAACTTTTATTCTGGTTTCATATTTCAACAGTTAGACTAGGAATATTCCAAAAGAGGTTTTAAAAAAAAAAAGCTGAGTCATCAGTGTCCTTTAGAAGGAAAGAAACCTCCCTTTAGGATGATAAATCTTCACTTTTGCTTGGGGGGGGGAAGGTGCCCTGGGGGGGGAGGGTGCCCCTCAGAGATGGGGGTGCGAATGGTGCGGGTCTCGTTTCTTTATTTATTCACAACCCTGTACTTTTCTAGATTTAGTTCTGCCGGTTAACTTAGCACGAGGACACTCCGCCAGGAAGGTTAGGGTAGACTCTCTAGGTTAGTTATTTGGGAATGTTAGGATGAAGAGGTCCTAACAGATACACCCGGATCTTCCTGCTGGCAGATTTTCAAAGAAGATGCCCATCCTGATGCACACTCTCCCGCTCCCCAATAACTGTAAAGTGAGAAAAAACCCTGCCAGGGCCTGCGGAAAGCGCAGCGCCTCCGAGGCTGGCACGCTTTCCTCCTTCCTCTCCAGGGGAGCGATTCCAGCACCGCTCCCGGTGATGTCAGTGGAATCCTGAGCCCGATCCCGCTCCACGGCTGGGGGAGGGCACACGGTGCTCTCGGCAGCTGAGCAGAGCACGGGTGTCCCCTGCGGGACCACGGCAGTCCGGGACCCCCAGGGCATAAGCTCTCTCAGCGCGCGGGTCCCCGGCGACCGCGCACGCCGCCCCCGCTGGCCCGCGCCACGCTCCGCCCTGGACGCCGCTCGTCCCGAAGCGGGGGTGCGCGGGGGGTGGGAGCGGACCAGCTCAGCCTGATTTACGGCTCTGCTGAAAACCGCTTCGCACCCGCAGCAGTGGAAGCGTCGCGGCGGCAGCGGCAGCAGCAGCTGCAGCTGCAGCAACAAGTCGGGTAAGTGGGCACCTGCGCCCGCGGCCCGGCCCAGGGGGCGCGGCAGAGGGGGCCGTCCGGGCTAGGCAGTAGGTCCCGTCCCCGCACCACGGCGGGGAGTTGGGCTTCTCGGCCCCCGCCTGCGGGAACTCGTGTGCGCATGTATCCACTCTGGCACCGGCGGGCTGGCACGCTGCGGAGCAGGGGCGGGGACAGCCGGGACCCCCGAGGCACAGTCATTTCCAGCCTGCCCTGATTAGGCAGAAGAAATTAGGGCTTGTCCGCCCACCCTGTGAACTGGAGCTTCCTCTGGGCCATTGAAACCTTGCGTACTCCCGGAGTGCGTGATTACCCATTTCCCCATGCAGGGATTCACCCCTTCCCCTTGCTCCCTAGAATCCCGAGTTCCCCTTCTTCACCTCTGGCCTGAGTTTCCGGCCAGGGTTGGCATCCTATCTCCAGAAAACCCGTGGTCCAACAGCCCGGTGTAGCACAGGAAGAAGGTCCCCTCTTTGGGGGCCAGAGGCTTATTAACCTGGAAGTTTTGCCTAGCTGTGTGGGGACCTTTGGCGCCTCTACTTCTGAAGAGGTTGAAGGGCCTAGGAACATTTCTCAGTCTAGTCCTCTGTTTGGGGCCCAGCGCTTGTTACATTTAAGAAGAAACCCTTACTGGAGGGAATAGATATGCGCTGCTTGTGGAATTGGGTTGCTAGCAGTCATCTGTTGCTAGGGCTAAGGTAATAAATGTCTGCAAGGAAATAAGAACTTCCCGTTATTAAAAGAGTTATGCTGATACCTACCTGGTTCAAACTTTGGCCATCCTAGAGGTTGTCATCTTAAAACAGAGACAAGACAAATCCATCCAGAACACTCTGTTTTAATAAAATCTTGTACGTGGCCCCCACTTACGTCCGATAGTATTTGACATATTGGGTTTCCAGATTTCAGTAAATCTGGAGTATTGGGGGGGGCATCATTATTATGATAACACTTTGATTTAAATCATCATGGCAATAATTTAAAAACAAAATTAAGGGCAAAAATCTCAGGTTGAAAATTTTTCAGCTGATTGTGTGCTTAATGCCACTGCACCTAATTTGAGTGATAACCTTTCCTATACTTGAGGAAAGATTGCTGAGCTTGCTGTCTTAGGACCTGTTTTGGCAATTCATGTGAGTTTTTCTCATTTTTTTGTATTCATGCTTATCAGTGTCATCACTAAAACGGGACACTTTTTTGCAGTTACTGTACTAAATTCAGGAGGGCAGGAAACTTGAATTCCACGTTGGACTCTGACACTGTCCATTTGACCTTGGATTAATTACTTTACCTCCTTGCTCCAGTCTTTTCATCTGTGGAAAGGGAATGTTACCCACCTTTTTTGTCCTAAGCAGGGGTTGGCAAACTTTGTCTATAAAGGCCAAGTAGTAAGTAGTTTTGATTTAGCCTGCTGTAGAGCCTCTGTCTCAACTACTCACCTCTATCGTTTAGTGCAAAAGCAGCAGTAGACAATATGCAAATGAGTGGAATGTGGCTAGATTTGGCCCATGGATTGTAGGTTTTTAATTTTAGTAATAAGATATTAAATGCAAAAGTCATTTGGAATTTAAAAGCCTCTGTCCTCATGGAGATGATCAGCGACAATCATTTCAGTAGCATTTTTTAAACAGACGTGCCAATTACCTGTTTTATTCTCCCCTGCCCAGGACTTTGAGAGTAATGCAACAGAAGGCTTTTGAGGAAAGCAGATACCCCTGGCAGGAGTCCTTTGAGAATGTCGCTGTGTGCCTGCCATTCCGCTGCCCGAGGTGTGGGGACCATACCAGATTTAGAAGCCTGTCCTCATTGAGGGCCCATCTGGAATTCAGTCACAGCTACCAGGAAAGAACCCTCTTGACAAAATGCAGCCTCTTTCCGTCCCTCAAAGACACAGACCTAGTCAGTTCCTCAGAACCCCTGCAACAGGGAAAATTGCAGAGCTGTGGCAACATAGTGAAGCAGAAACCGAGCTATGTTAACTTGTGTAGCATTTCGCATGAACACTGCAAGGACAGGAAGCCATTCGAGGTGGTGGCAGAGAGGCCTGTGTCCTATGTGCAGACCTACACTACGGTAGACCTACGTGCAGACTCGCTGGATGGCCCGAGGTCCAGTCCTGGCCTTCCCACCTCAGACACCAAAGCAGCTTTCGAGGCACATGTCAGAGAAAAATTCAATCGGATGGTCGAGGCCGTGGACAGGACCATTGAGAAGAGAATCGATAAACTCACCAAAGAGCTGGCCCAGAAAACGGCTGAACTGTTGGAAGTTCGGGCAGCTTTTGTGCAGCTGACTCAGAAAAAGCAGGAAGTGCAGAGACGAGAGCGGGCCCTGAATAGACAGGTGGATGTGGCCGTGGAGATGATCGCAGGGCTGAGGCAACGCCTGACGGAATCCGAAGAGGAGCTTCTCAGGAAAGAAGAGTAAGTGGCGTTGAAACAGGATGCTAACCCCGTTGCTTTAGGCACTTCCCACCCCCTCCCAAGTTACACTCGAATGTTAAGCAAGGTTTGGTTTTAATTACTTGCAGGTACCTTGGCTACATCTCCCATTGTTATAGTTGAATGTAGGAGGCATAAGGCTTTTAATACTATTTACCCTCTCCACTGTGGCCTCCAGCTCAGCAACATGAAAGTCGAAATATTGAATGCCTTATCACCTTGGAAACTGTAAACCACTACAAATAATTTTTTTAGAGAGAGGAGTAGTGCAGTCTGTTCATGGGACCCTTTCCTGGCCTCGGTCATGGGTGGGGTGGGGAGGGGGTTGGGAGGGAGTTGAGCGGGAAGGCAGCAAGGGAGTGCTAGGGGACCCTTTCCGTCTCACTGACAGTCTCCAGGCAATAAAATCAAGAACATGAGAGGCTGTCTTATTCAAGTATACTCTAAATATAAATAATTTTGGCTTCTTTGCCATTTTGGATTACCTGTCCATATTAATTACATGTCAATAGTGGAGAATCTGTTAATTATAATTTTTATTTTGAAGAAGCAGACATTAGGAGACCCAGAGGAAGCTTCTGAGATTTCCATACTCTTCTGATTTAAGTTTGAGAAATTTCTTTTTGTAAAATACTAGACTAAGTCATGCCTGCTTGCAAAGAGTTGACACGGGTTTTTACCAGTTATAGGTGATCAGAGAAGCTATTACTTTAAAAATTATCACACTTGGAAAAGCATTTCCTTATCAATGAGTATGGATTCAACCCAAACTAGAAAAGTATATGTAACAATGCAGTGTTATTTCCCAAATGCTTAATGTTGGGTTTAATTTTAAATGGAGGCTTAGAATTCACAGAACCAAAGGACGTAAAAATTGATTGACTGAAACAGCCTAAAAGGCAGGTTTTCAAATAAGTTGAGTTCTATTATACAGATTGACTTAATTTCATGCTTTCTTTGCCCTGTGGCACTCTTCTATTTTGTGTTGTCTCTTAAAATGTAGTAAATTAAAGCTTCTCTACTTGGTAAGAGGCTGAGAAACCCTATATATTAAAGAGATCATCACTTGCTATTACTAAATGCTTACTGCCTACCTAGAGGGAAAGCCTGCTCTGCTCAACTAGATAATTTTAAAATCATGTAGTGAGGACGGATTTGAATCAGCCATTGATTTATTGATACTTTGCTCCTAGGGAGATGATCTCCGTCGAAAAATGTTTCTCTCTTGGCTCTTGACGTTCCCTGGTAGGAAGCTAGTGCCCTGACATGCTATAGCACCCAGGGTGACTAACACTGCACCACTGAAAAAATGGCAGATGGGGTTGCTCTATGTGCAGAGAAAAGCCTAGAATTAAATTAGTGATATTTCTGTTTGATTGACGAGCACTGAATTTAAAAGGCAACCAAATTAATTGTGTGCATTTACTTGTTTGTCATGTTTTATTTGTTAAGTACACAAGTAATAATGGACATGGGATTTGGGGTGGTGGTTGCCTGGAGTATGGGAAAACAATATGATGGTAGGGAGGAGCATATGGTTAGATCTAGGTTATTGTCAAGGATGTACCTTTTATTTTGGGTGGTGTGTTAAAGGGTGCTTTATTATTAAAAATAACTGGTTAACTAACTTTAGTAAAAGTGGGCCATGCATGAATCCATAGTGATAATGTTATATATGGTTAATCCAGTGCTGTTACCTGAGGACCAATTAAAAAACTAAATATACTTGTAAAAAAAAAAATTTAACAGGGTAAAATTGTATGTGTTAAAATCCTCCCTCCTCACCAAACATCCCCCACCCCACCCTCTGGAGACAGCCACTGTTTAGTTCAGTGACTGTCCTTCTAGACCTTTCCTGTGTCCATACAATCACATGTACTTTTTATGCACATACAGAGTTACTGTGTTTTCCCAAGTGGAATCATGACACATAACTATTCTAATCAGTTTGTTATTGAGGAATACATGGTTTTGTTCCATTTTTCCTGATATTAAAAATAATGTCTCAGTTAACGTCCTTGTACATATATCTTCATTCATGTTTTTGGGTGTATACCTGCGGGTAAATTATGAGTTGATTTTTAGTATGACATTTTTGAGCTACCAGGGGAAAAAAAAGCAATGACGTTTAAAAAAACACTTTAAATGAAAATTCAGTGAAACTGCCTTAAACTTTTAAACATAAAATAAACAAAGTCTTCATTTTGTTAAGCCTTCATTTGGCCTGTGCCATTAATTTCTGTATTCAGGCCTCAAATAATCACTCTTTCTGTACATAAAATAGAACTGAAAGAGTCTTCTTTCCAGGAAGGACAGTGGAGCTCTTGGTCAGAGAGAGCAACTGTGGCCAACAGCCTCAGTGGCTACAGTGTCTAAACCCCCACCTCAAAATGGGGAGCAGAGCAAGCCAGCTGCCCATCTGTCACACTCCTGAAACCAGGGTGATTTGACTACATCTGCCTGGCTGGGCCATGCTCCTTCCTTCCACCACTCCCTCACAGTGCTAAGCCTTCCACCCAAGAGATGACCTTTCATATATGGAAGACCTGCTTGGCCAACAAACATACCAGGAGCTGTGGTCTCCTGTTAAACCCCTCCAAACGAGCTCTCAAGGCCCATTTGTGAGAAGAAGTAGGTTGTTACAGTCCCATTTGAAATTGACTTAAACTCTGGGGACCCTTTAAGACACAGATAGTAGATTTGGTTTAAAAAAAAGCAAACACCTAGTATTTGACATTCACATGAGGCTCTCTTGCTTATGGATTTTCCCCATAACTTTAAAATTCTTTCTTTCATACTGAAAAAAAAAAAAAAAGACTTGAGGGCTGATTCTGCCTTGAGGCCATCTGTAGGCTGAATCAACTTGGATTACAGAAGTCATATATATGCTCTGTAACAGAGGAGACTGTTTGAATTGGCAGTGTTTTGTACTTTTGTCCTGAGTCTCATTGTACCTCCACAGAGAGATGTCTTTATGTTTCTGGAGTGCAAATCCAAGAAACTGCTCATTGTCTTCACAATTTAAAGTTTGTGCAACTTTAAAAGTCCTATGGAAACAGGTACTGTATTTACTTGTTCAAGAGTATTCAGAGCTTGTAGGGTAGCACTGCCCATAATCAGGTAAATCAGTCCCAGCCAACCTTGCAGTAAGGTATCCCTTAACAAGAAAGGACAGATTGTAGCTGATTCCTGGCTGAGTTGGTGACCTGGGGTTTGGAGAACATCAGTGTAATAGCAGTAATCCTAAATTTACTTGCACACTCATCTGTTGGTAAGGTTGGAAGGCCCTGACTGAGCACCTGTGATGTGCCCAGCACTGTGCTAGGTGTGTTTGGGGGACATGAAATTCTTGGTCTTTTTCCCTAAGGAACTTACATGCTACATAGGAAGAATAAAACATACCCATGTTCAAACTCAGGGTAGTTTGAACAAGTGCTTAAATACAAGCCACAGTTTCAAATTGATGAACATTAGAGAACGCGTTTTCCCATGTGGTGAGGCCAAACTGAAGGAGTGAGGAGGAAGGGTGGGATTTGCATTGGTAGCTGGAGGACAGTGACATATTGAAGGACATCAGAGAGGTGACTGTTAGAAACGAACCCTGAGGGGACTGTGTAATTTTAGTTCTGGAAGGTACCCACCTTCATTTTACAGATTTGGAAAATAAAGCCCAGAACAGTAGAATGACAAGGACAAAAATTTAGTAGCAAAGCTGAAACGGGAAACCAAGTTCCCTATCTCTCTGCTGAGTGCTTTTTCCATTAACTCACTATGCTTCAGCCAGACTTTTGAAAATACGGTATTTGCCCAGAGTATCAAGACTTAGGTAATACCAAATCTGGCCCATTTTGGAATGGGCTTGCTTCTCTGCTGTGTTGGGAGGGCTGCCATGGCGACATAATTTATTTTTCTGATGAGATTAAAGAAAATGTCAGGTGGCAGCAAAGGTGTTGGGAAATGGGGAAATGGTGGCATCATCAGTATAGCTGTGATATTAAGCTTCTGGAACACCAACCCAGGACTTGTAACTTCCAACAAGGGCTTTTAACTTGACCCTCTGGATGTCTGTTCCCAGTCAGGGTAGAGTATGTGCCACTACCAGCCTTTGATGGCAGTGAGGGACCTCTTTGTAATTCCATCTCTAATTTCCATCCTGCTCCCTTGCGATCTATGACAGATAGGATCTTTCCCTTCTTCCTTCATCATTTGACTTGTTCCCAGCCTGGTGTCAGCCAGAAGACAAATCTTTATTGAGTGCTTGCTGAGTGCCAGGTACTGTTCTAGGTTCTGGTCATACAGTGATAACCAAATGAGTCCAGTTCCTGCTTTCATGACAGGAGTAGACCAGCAGATAAATTAGACATTAAACATCATTAGGGGTATGTTAAAAGAGACATCGAGGGGTGGCTTGAACCAGGAATGTCCATTTAGGTTTCTATCCAAAGCTGGCTGTAGAATGCTGTCCTTTGGAGGACAAGTTTGACTTGGTAACTTGCTTTGCACAACCTAACCCTCTTGCCACTTAATTACGTCTTTCTCATTTTTGATCAGCTAAAGCAGTGAGTGGACAGCGTGGTCTCCAGGCTGATCCATAGCTAGGAAGCAGGCCAAGAAAAATCATGTTAGATGCAGAGTTCAGTGGGACAGGGAGGTGTCTGTTTGCTCCACATTTTCCTGCATTTATGTAAATGGGGTCCTCTCTCTCCAGGCTGTGTTCCATGTAGACTTACAAACCAATGTAGGAAAAACTGGATGTCAAATATTCCCTCTTAGAGATGGCATCTGGTAAAATTTGGAGACCCCCCCCCAAAAATGTCTATTTGTCTCTCTCATGTCTGTCCCTCCCTCCCCATACTACCCTCTCTGTCTGGACTGAGGGGCTTAGAATGTGGTTTTGATCTATTTATAAGAATAATTTGACCTTCTCCTTAGAGTTATTTTTTAAGTTCTTAATTAGAACCATATATTACACTTTTTGGTGTGTTCCCGGAAGTCAAAAAGGAGAGATGAGGCAAAGGGCTGACAAGAGTAGAAATGTGACATGGCTCCCGATGTGTGGCAGGTGCGGATTCTACCCTGTGGGCCCCGCCAGGGACACAGGAGCTGACCCCGAGCTCTGAGTGTGCAGCCTGGCTTCCAGTGCTCGGAGGTGGTTGGCTCCAGCTTTATGATTTGCCTCGTGGCTGACATTACAGTCTGTCTGAGGTGTTCTGTGATCAGTAGCTAGGCTATTTTTAGCCAGGGGTATTTTTACTGTTTCATATACCTCTGAAGAGGTTCATAAATCAGTAATGCAAAATGAAATTTAAATAACTTGGTAGAACTTTGCCCTTGGGATAAGAAGCTGTTAAAGTGTTGTTTAGGAACAGGAGAGAGGCATCAATTTTAGATCCCACCTCCATTTCTGCAGCAGGTACCTGTGTTGTAGGTTACTTACTGGTTTTATGCCCCAGTGCTTGTCTGGAAAAAGAGACAAGGAAACCTAAGTATCTTTTAGTCAGCTAAAGATTTTTGACTAGAGATGTAGTTAGACATCTCATGCATTCAGCAGAAATTTGTGGAGTCTCTGTTGTGTGCTGGGCTCAACACTAGGTGCTGTGGGAATCACAGTGTAGGAGCAGGCCAGGGCCCTGAACTCACTGATTTTGTGATTGACGGCGTCAGTGGCATGACGAGTCCCTGCAGTGTGTGCTGTGATAGGCTGCATGGTCTGCGGGAGAATACAGCAGGTCACCCAGCCCACACCTAGGTGAGTGGAGCCCTCAGGTTAGAGGGATCATTAGAGTGGGGGCTTGGGAAGGGACCCTGGTGGAGGGAACAGCATCTGCAGAAGAAAGCATCTGGCTTGTAGGCTGAGTGGAGTTCACTGATGCTGGAGCAGAAAGGAGGTGATGTGCAGTGATGAGACCCGAGGGGATTGTAAGGCTAAAGGATGGCCACGAAAGGTGGAAACGTAGGGAGATAGACATGATAAATGGTTTGTTGATAGTAGATTACAGTGAGTGATATGATCAGTGTGTCGTCCCTCATTAACAATGCATAGTTTGGGACTTCCCTGGTGGTCCAGTGGGTAGGACTCCGTGCTCCCAATGCAGGGGGACCGGGTTCCATCCCTGGTTGGGGAACTAGATCCTGCATGCCGCAACTAAGAAGTCCACATGACGCAACTAAAGATCCCACATGCTGCAACGAAGATTCAGCGTGCCGCAACTAAGACCCTTCACAGCCAAAATAAATAAATAAGCAAATATTTAAAACAAACAAACAGAAACAATGCATCGTTCAATGCCAACGTAAAATTGCAATGAACACCACGGTGCATTAACATGCATTTCCCTCTATCTCTACACCTGCTTCTAGAGTGTGTTGTTCACATGATAGTATATCTTTGATTTTTTTTTTTTTTTTGAAATTAACCCATCTTCAACCCACCTCAGAAGAAGGAATTGAAGGGGTTTAATCTGTAAAAAATAAAATATTATCTATGTTTTAGACCTTATAACCATCCTGTAAGTAAATGAGTACATGAGTGAACAAATATTTTTTTCTCAGTAAAACTTTGTACTGAAGGGGCTTTTTCACTCAGTGCCTCCTTCTACTGTGTTTGTTTCTGAATGCCTGTGAATCTCAGGATACTGAAAGATTTCTAGGTCTGCAAATCATTCAGCATGATAACGAACTTCAGGCCAGTTTCTTATACTATAGTGGTATTCTGGTATTTTTTCCTTTAGTATCAGATATTGCTTTAAATAAGCATATTTTCCACTGAAACTTAAAACCTTGATTTCAGTCATTTTTAACCTTTTTAAAAAAAATAAATAAGAAGTCAAAGATAGGGCTGGAAGCAGCCTAGAATCAGTTAATTTCCCCAGAACTGGTCTGCACCCACACCTGGACTGAATTTCAGGTTTGCCCTTATCTTCCCATCTGGCCTTCCAGCTTTACATTGTATTCTGAGTTAGGGTTGAGAACTTGAAATAAAACCACACAGGTCTTTTACTCTGCTGTCTGATAGCATGTGTTATTCTTTTTCTTAGTCATATTCAGCCCAGCTTTGTAATTTTGTATTTATTTCAGTATTTGTTTCTTTTAATGTCTGCTTCCCCCACTATGTGAGGGGTCTGTGCACGACAGCCAGATCCAGCCTGCCACCTGTTTTTGTGGAGCCCCGTGCTAAGAATAGTTTTTATATTTTTAAATGCTTGAAAAAATTCAAAAGAGAAATAATAATTCGTGATATATGAAAATTATATGAAATTCAAATTTCAGTGTCCGTAAATTAAGTTTTATTGTTACACAGCCTCTGTGGCTCTTTTGTGCTAGGCAGACTTGAGTAGTTGCAACGGAGACCGTACGGACTGCAGAGCCTAAAATTTTACTCCCTGGCCCTTTACAGAAAAAGTTGGCTGACCCCTGGTTAGACAGTAAGCTTCATGAGGACAGCCACCGGTTCATGAATGCCCTCGCACTAAGCCCAGTACCGTGTAGCGTTCAGTAGATGTTTGTTGAGTTCCTGAATAATGGAGTAAATAAATGTATGGATTGTGGCTGCACCGTACTAGAGTTGTAGCCCACGTCGTCCACCCTTACCCGAGTTCTGAGGTTTAGGATCACCCTGTACATGGCATGGCAGCAGTTCTCAAACTTCTTGGCCTCGCTTCCCCTTACATTCTTAAAAAAATCTGAGGACCCCAAGAAGCTTTTCTCTGTGTGGGTTTTATCTATCAATATTTACTGTATTAATAACTAAAATTTAGAAAGTAAAAAAGACACTAATGCATATAAAAATAATGATATTAAATCCATTACTTGTTAACATAACATATTTTTGTGAAAAAGAACAATTTTCCAAAAAACAATTTAGTGAAAAGAGTGGTATTATTTTCAAAGTTTTGCAAATACTTTTAATGCCTGGCTTAATAGGAGGCAGCTGAACCTTAGTTCTGCCTTTAATCTGTTGCAAATTTGTTGTTTTGGTTGAAGTAGATGAAGGAAATCCAGTCTCACACAGATATGTAGTAGGAAAATGGAGAGGTTTGTTAATAGCCTTTTGGGAGAATAGTGGATATTCTGCTTTGATATTATGCCAGAGATTGACAATTGGTAGTTTCTCAGAGGTTAATTGCAATGTGGAATCTGAAACCACATCAGTGAACAAACATTTCCTTCTCCCCTCCATTGAAATCCATTGGTCTGTCTTGCACTTTGAATGGATATTTTACTGTTTGGAGTATAATTATTAAAGAAAGTACAAATGCAAAGTAGTTAAATCTCTTTCTTTTTCATTCAGGAAATTCACAAGATTCCTTGGGAAAATAAGAGGTGTTTCTGGATATTGTTAATCCAGACTGAACAGGATGCGAAAGGGGGATTTGAAGTTGTGTACATGTGCTATTCCACAATTAATCACTAGGTTCTGTTCCTGTTTTTATCTAATACAGATACCCAAACACAATCTCAGTATGAACTTCTCCAGCCCTTCTCTCGTGTAACTTCTCTTTTAAAATTAAATCATCACTGTTTTAACTGTCTTTTTTTTTTTTTTTTTCTTAGTTGATGTGAAACATCCATAAACTGAAATTAGGTTAGCATTGGTGCCAGGTTGGTTGGAAAAAAGGGTGTTAACTTCTTAGCTTTAGGGGACAAGATAACTGAATGAGGGAAGTTAGAAAAAGATGCTTCAGTTTTACAACATGACATAACACTCCACAATCAACTAGTGGCATTAATGTTTTAAAAAATTTTATATGGAACTGGTAATAAAACATCACATGATTTAAAAATGTAGCCACAATCATAAGCTGTATTGCATTCAGATTTGTTTTCTTGCTTTTGGGATGTTAATTCTATGGGATTAAGCTGTCAAATATTGCTGTCTTATATTCTAAACTGTACAGCCTGAGAGCTCAAGAATAGTAAATATGCACAGAGAAAAAAAAAGACTGGGAAAAATACACCAGAATGTTCACAGTAGTTACCTCTGGGTGGTAGCATTATGGGTCATTTTTTGTTTCTTCCCTGTCCTTTTTAAACATTGACTACAACAAATATTTATTGAAGATTATGTGTCATGTATTGTACTGAGTGATGGGCTTACAGCAAAGAACAAAAAGCTGATTCAGTCCCTGCTCAGTTAGATCTTCCATAGGTCACTTTTTGTATTTCCCATAATAAACATGAAATATTTCTGTAATGAGATAAATATAGTAAATATTATAAACCAAAATGAATTGAAAAAATACACTGGCTCTTTTTTCTATGTTTTTGGTTTTGGTGGGCGAGAGGGTTGTGGGTTTTTGGTTGTTTCCTCTGTAAGTACCAATTTGGAGACTGGTTTATGAGTCTGTTATCCTAAACATCACCAAACATCACCACTAAACATCACTTGACTCCAAATGAATTGAAGCCTTGATGTTGGAAAGAGGAAGGAGCAGCCATTTCCTGGGCTTTGTTTTTCGGTGGTGCTTTTGAGCTGTGTGAACATATTCCATCCAAAGGTTCTCAGTTGTAACTAAGAACCATGACAGGGCTGGATGTGGCACCTGGATGGACCCTCCACTGTTTTGCTGCTGGTTGGGGTTTGTGACTTACCTAGAAGGCAGGTCAGAGCCAAATGACGGCAGAGCTTGAAAACTGGCTTGTGTCTGTGGCTTGAACAGCTTGGAAAGTGCACATCTTCTATTCAGTGCTCATACGGAAACATCTGGAAATAAACTTGAAACTTAATGATGAAAGAGAATTTTGCAAAAGGACTCTTATTTCCTATATGTGACTACTTCTTAGCTACTGAAAGATAATGGAATTATTATGGGCTCTGGGTTTGTTTGATCTGGATAGGAAACTAGAAAAAAGGGGACTGGTATGATGAGCAATTTTTTTGGAGTGAATCATTGTTAGAACCAGTCTCTTTTCTGTTTTTATAAATATATAATTCCCAAGGTTTTACAGAGACGTTTGACTCTGTAGGACGTGTCAGAAAAGTTTCAGTATGGCCAAGTGTGATGTAATATATTTATGAGAGAAAAGTCTTAATTGTAAAAGTGGCTCCCTGACTAGTTGTACAGAATAAAGGATCTGGAAGCCACCACCAACTGTTTTGCAAAGACCTTCTTTGAAACTATGACTTCCTGAGCTGAACATCCCTGAAGTTCTACTCTCAAGAAATTATGGAGCTTAGCAGAAAATAAAAATCAAGTGGAGGTTGAGAAGATTCAGAGAAGGCAATGAATTTAATGAACTCTCTAGAACAACTGCATGAGGTTAGATTTAAAACAACAGGATTTTTTAATCTAAAATGAATGAAGTTTAGGGTGACAATGATCAGAGTCCTTAGAATCTTGGTTCTGCGTGAGTAGAACATGGCCAGAAAAATGAGGGACCACTCTTTGAAGGTTGAGAGTTCAAAGACACATAAAGGAAATACTATATCCAACAGGTAGTGAAATTATGGAATTCATTAGCTTCAGTGAGTGTGACAAAACATACAAAGGGGATGGCCAAAAAGATCTTCATGATTTCTTATTAAGTGAGGCAAATCAAATGAGAGAATTGTGATACTGTATACCTATTGGTAGTACTGATTTGTGTGTGTGTGTGTGTGTGTGTGTGTGTGTGTGTGTGTGTATGTGTATTTGTAGAGATGTTTGTGAGGATGGTTACCAAAATGTAAATAGTGGTGGCCTTAGGATAATGGGGTTTCAGGTGATATTTTCTTCATTATATTTTAATGTTTGAATTTTTTATAAAGAACTTATTTAGTTATAATTCAGTAAAGTATTATTTTCATACTTGCATTAGAAATAAAAAGAAGATATAAAATAGTAATATAGTTACTAAAATTTTTCTGGATTTCTGAATCACAATGAATTATGTAGGTAAAGGTATTTTGCTCAACTTTTTAGAGAAGGGCAACCTGAACATTTCTTCTCCTATGTCAGCTAAAGTAGCCTCCCCAACAGACCTTGGATCTACCTCAAGATGGCAGTTCTTGGACTGTTTCATTCTTAGCTCAAAAATATACTGTTGGACATGGTGACTCATTTTATATGCTTTGGTGCTCAGTGTGGCCTCTTGCTTCCACACTTCCTTCCCTGTAGTCTTTTCTTCCCCAATAGCTGGACTTATAAAATGTAAGTCAGAACTTTTCTCAAAAGTGGCCAGTGGTTTCCCATCTCATAATAAAATCTGGCACACTGACCTGTGAGGCCCCACCTGGCTCCCTGCTCTGGCTGTCCTCCCCTCCCCACTCTGCTCTGTCCTTGCAGGCCTCCTTGCTGTACCTCAGACCATTCTGCACATTCCCACCGAGGCTTGCTCTCCCCAGCTATCTGCATGGCTGTTCCTCGCTTCCTGGTGTCTGTTCAAATGCTGCCCCATCCAAAAGGTTGTCCTGACTTTGCTTTCTATAGTTTCACTTACTCCTTCCCTTCCTCCATCATTTGCTGTCCCCTTGCCCTGTTTCTCCTTAGCACTTATCGCCATATGACATATATGTTTATTTGTATTTTTAAAAAATAAATTTATTTATTTATTTATGGCTGCGTTGGGTCTTCATTGCTGCGCGCGGGCTTTCTCTAGCTGCAGCGAGCGGGGTGGGGGGGGGCTACTCTTTGTTGCAGTGCGCGGGCTTCTCATTGCGGTGGCTTCTCTTGTTGTGGAGCATGGGCTGTAGAGCGCACGGGCTTCAGTAGATGCGGCACGTGGGCTCAGTAGTTGTGGCTCACGGGCCTAGTTGCTCTGCAGCATGTGGGATCTTCCCAGACCAGGGCACGAACCCGTGTCCCCTGCGTTGGCAGGCGGACTCCCAACCACTGTGCCACCAGGGAAGTCCTTATTTGTATATTTTATAGTGACTATCTTCTTCTACTAAAATGTAGTCTCTAAATGTATCACTTAAAATGTAATTTTATCTCTTTTATCATGCTGTGGCCATACTGCCTAGGGCAGTACCTGACACATAGTAGGCACTCAGTAAATATGTATTGAATGAATGAATTCCTGTCTCGCTTCTCCATTTTGTGTTCTGATGTTCTTGCCTTGCAGAGAAGTGGTTACATTCAACCATTTCCTGGAAGCAGCTGCTGAGAAGGAGGTTCAAGGGAAAGCTCGGCTCCAGGACTTTATTGAGAATCTGCTGCACCGGGTAGAACTGGCGGAAAAGCAGTTGGAGTACTATCACAGCCAGCAGGCCGCTGGCCTCCGCCGGGACACCAGTGAGCACGTGGTGAGTCATGCAGGCCCCGCACCAGGTGTGAGGGCTGTGATAAATCAGGTGGGGTCAAGGACAGAAGAAAAGGGAACTGGGGAATGATTTGCAGGAATTTTCTAGACATCATTTGAAAGCACTGCCCTGGCCATGCCTGTGTCATGGAAGTGATACAGGTGAGTTCAAGACACTTGGAAGTAAGCAACATCCTGGATGCACGGTCTCCATTTCTTCACCCTCCAGCTCCACACCAAGCGGAGTTGGTAGAAATATTTTTATATTGTAGAATGACAGTTTGAAGTATACAAAGAAATCATCCGTCCCTACCTTGGTGTCAAGTATATTGGAAGTTATTATCCTGTTTTGGAGCTCTTCAAGGAATCTTCTGAAAACTTTCATGCTTCTTAGTTAGCAAAATTTAACCACATTTTTTCTTTAATAGGAAGGAAAACACTATTTGGTAGTCTCTATAGGTGAAACATTCTTTAAGTAGATTTTCAAAAAGACTAAGAAAAATTCACGGGTGATATGCTATAATACATTTTTGCATACAATTTTACATATGGTTTCAGGGACTTAAAAAACGCCTAGAGCTCAAATGAGAATCCTGAATATGGATGAAGGTCCAGACTCTCATAAGTGGCTTTTTTTTTGGCTGCATTGGGTCTTCGGTGCTGCGTGAGGGCTTTCTCTAGTTGTGGCAAGCGGGGGCTACTCTTTGTTGTGGTGCACGGGCTTCTCATTGAGGTGGCTTCTCTTGTTGCGGAGCACGGGCTCTAGGTGCGCGGGCTTCAGTAGTTGCAGCACATGGGCTCAGCAGTTGTGGCGCACACGGGCTTAGTTGCTCCACGGCATGTGGGATCTTCCTGGACGTGGACGGAACCCGTGTCCCCTGCATTGGCAGGCGGATTCTTAACCATTGCGCCACCAGGGAAGGCCCTCATAAGTGGCTTGATCAAGATTACCTGGTCTCTTTGGAGGGTGGGGTGTTCACAAATAACCATGCTGTAGGTGACGGAGGTGGATGGTCATATTTGCCCTCTATACAATTTCCTTGGTGGTATAAACAACAAAGCCAAAGAATGGATTTTTGAAAACCTAAAGTGGTTTATTTATAACATTTTCATTATCCATTGAATTTTATTTATGCTTACTACCTTCCCAGAAGATTTAAAGATGATTCTTTTACTAACCCCCAAATGGACTATGTATATGAGGAAAAGAAAAATAGGAAATGTTTATGCTAACCAGAAGGTTAGTAAGGTTGCTATTGGTTGATTGAAAGTTCAGGTTGAGCAGTCTGGAAGCCAAGATTAACAGGAAACATGATTAAATAATCGAAGAAGTAATGAAATGAAAGGCATGTGGATAAAAGAAGGAAGACCGGAGGGAGAGAGACAGCAGGAAAGAACAGAGACATGCAGGAATGAAAGAAATGAAGAATCTTACACAGTGCCTCCTGTAGTAACGTTCCCTCAGCCTTCAAGCCGTACAGTTGGGCAAGCGCCAGAACTTCCCAGTCAGGAACAAAGTAGACTGGAAGGAAGTAAATGTGTTATGTTTGTGAGGTTTCAGTAACTGTCATCAAAGCAGTTTCAGCTACCTGACGTATTTATTATTTTCCACATGGGTGTCTGTGGTCTCCTGAGAAGGAACGTTTATTCCCCTCCTCGATTCCCCTGTCACCTCCTTGGGAAATGCAAGAGTGCAGTCTCGGCTGGAGGGACACTCTGAGCCCCTTCCTGCCTCCTTCTTCCACCTTGCCATCTCTCAGGGGAGGGTTGTGGCATGAGGTCACCGAGCCCAGATGTGAGGTGAGAGGGCCTGGCTTCTAGATCATTCCCACCCTGCTTCTGACTGGATGGGACAGTTTGTCTTCCTGGGCCTATCATTCTTCTATAAAATGAAGCAGTTGGACTAGATGCTGTATAAGGGCTTTTGGCCTCTTAAATTCTCTGATCATCACCTGACTTTGGTGGTCAGGAATTCTAAAATTAAAATGTAGCCATGATATTTTCAGTATTTAGGCTTATTAGTAACCCAGAACTAAGAAATGTATAAATTATTAGTAACCCAGAGCTAAGAAGGTCTCAGAGAAAATAATGGAAGGCAACGAGAAAGAAAGGAAGCCCATTAATTCTTGCCTTTATTTATATTTCTGTGCTTACTTCTTCTGCTGACTTTACTTTTCCAGCTTGGAAACTGAACACCTTTTAAAAGGCATGGCCAGTCATTACTTCTTATCCTGCTGTATCATGTAATCAAAAGTTGAACAGCATCTCAGCTCTTCTAGTCAGATGTATAGATATAAAATTATGTGTGTGTATGTGTACACATAACATATATATACACACACGTACACATAAGTATGTGTATATACATACACACACACACACACATATATATATACATGTACATACAAATATGGTAGGACATTTAATTAATAAATATTTGTTTTTGTTCTTTATGTCCCAAAACCTGACATCATCTGCCTTCTTCAGATTTGATCTACATAAGGAAGAGTTGACTAATTCAGATCAAATAAAGTGCAGTTAAGATTGTAGCAGGGAATTTAGAAGGGAGAGCTGTCTGCGAGTAGGGCATGATCAGGCTGTAGTGAGGTGAGCTGACTTTTGGAGGGAGGACACATTGCCCTGAGAAGACCAAGAATGAGATGTTTGATTTCTGAAAGTATGGGCAGATGTGGTTTCCCCTGTTTTCATGTATAGTCCTCTAAACTCTACTTTGGACCATAGTGTACCACGTTATGAGACAGTCTACAAACCCTAAGACCATTTTACCTTTTTACTTAGTCTATTTCATCATAATAAAATACATTCACCATGTCTTTGATGTAATTAAACTACTCAGTCTGACCTCTCTGGTATCTGTGGCTATGGATACATGGAAGAACTTGGATTCTTTGAGCAGGAAAACCTTTGAATTGTATCTTTAGTAACCTATTTGGCCCAGCTGAATGAAGGTGCAGGGCACCAAGAAGCCTAGGCTTCTGGAGACTCAGCCCCGCCCAGGAGCGCTCCTTGCCACAGTGCGCCCCAGGATGGAGCAGAACTTTCTGACTGACTCCCCCCACCTCCGCTCCCTCCTCCAGAACAGTGGGGAATGCTGTCAGGAGCCTGGCTGGCTCTTGCCGTCTCCGACAAGGCTGCTGTACAGAAACAGTGCAACCCTGTCATCTCCCTTCTTTTCCAACCCCCAGTTCCCTCCCTCTCTCCTCTTCCCTCTTTTTCTCATTACCACCTCCAGAGAGTAGTGACATTTCTAGATTGACGTGTTTAAATTGCTTCTTTCTAAGATGTCTTCTAGCTTTAAGATTCTTTTGTGCTCTAGAAAAATTTCCTTCCCCCTCATATTTAGTGCCTTTTCTGAAATAATGTTTCGGCATATGTATCTTTCTTTCCCTTAATCCTCTTGAGCATTTATGTTCTTTTTCACCTGGCTGATTTCTAAAAATGTAACATGCTTACTCAGATAATTTGTCTGTATGCTCAGAAACATGCTGTCGAATTAGACACAAAGTGACCTAATATCCCATCTGCCAAAATCACTCACAGAACTGCTCAAATGGAAGGTCATGAAATAGCTTGGATAATCTTATTTTAAGCATTGCATTTATTTCCTGCAGGTTGCTAAATTAGGACTAGCAGTAATTCATTTAACATATTTACTGGGGATGCAGTGCTTACTGGGTGCTGAGAAAACTGCTGTGAACGAGATCGATGAGGTCCCTGGTCTCAGGGAGGAGGGGCACACAATAAGCAAACAGATAATGAAGATAATTTCGTATAGTGATAACTACTATAAAGAAAAAAGTAAGATGATATGTTTGAGATGGCCACTTTATTTAGCTTTAGCAAAAAGCTTTCAAAAAAAGCCTTGCTGAAGAGGCAACATTTACACTGTGACCTGAATAACAAGGACGCAGCTCTGTGAAAATTTGGAAGTGGAATATACTAGGCAAAGGAATAGGAAATGCAGCTGCCTCAGGAGGGAACAAGCTTGGCATGTTTGAGTGGTGGGTGATAAGTCAGAGAGGTAGGAAGGATCCAGATCAGGCTGGGGCTTCTTGGTCATATAAGGAGTTTGCATATGTTCTGTTGCACACGGGGAAGCCATTGGAAGGTTTTAAGTAGGAGGTGATCTGTGTTTTAGCAAAATCACTCTGCTGCTCGGTGGGGAATTGACTGGAGGGATGCAAGAATGAGCGACAAGTTAGAAGGCTCTTCTGTTGTGGCAGCTTGGGTAGAACCGAGTAGAGAGAGGTGAAGGGTATCGGATATGTTCTTGGAGGAAAATTGACAAGACTAGTTGGCCTTGCTGAAGGATTAGATTTAGCTGGTGAGGGAAAGTGAGGAGTCAAAAATGAGTCCAAGGTTTTGGCCTGAAAAATTGAGTATATACAGAGGGGAAGTTGGAGGAGGGCTAGGTGTCCAGTTTCCCAAAACCTGTAATAACCTGAGACACCATATTTGTCTTTTAGAAGTACTTAAATTGGCTCTCAGTGCAAGGTTATTTATATTTTTTCAACCCGAAACCTTGACCAACGACTCTCTTGATCCCCATCTTCATACCCTCCTCTCCCTAAATAAAAAGAAGACAAAGTATTTGGACCAGGAGAAAATGGAGGTAGGTAGTTGGGCTAAGTGGGAAGAGCATTTCCATCTACCTGAGGCTGTGGAGGCCAGAAGGAACACTGGCCTCTTGTGTTCATAGGGAGGAGAGCACATGAATTTCTTTGGTGCCTGTGATATCGGCCCCACCTCCACCCCAAGCCTCACAATCTAGCAGATCACTGTTGGCCTTTTCCCTGGTGAGAGAAGCACACACACACACTTTTGCATAAAATTCCAAAGGGAATTATGTACCCATATGCAATACATCATTACACTATATGCTTGCATACATACATACAGTAAAGTTGAAAACATTTTGTCATGCCAATATAATAATAATTTTTTTTTAAGTGGGAAAGTATTTAAAGGAAGAAAAACCCTGTAAGTTTTTAGAGTTTATATACACACTAAAATCCATTCAAGGAGCCCAGCTGATGGGGAGTGGGGGCAGGCGGACTGGGAGAAAGAGGGTAGAAATGCTGATGCCTTTGGGGTTCCCGGAAACTACCAGTCTGGTGTTTGCCGGAGCCATCTGTTCCCCCTTCTTTGTATATTGCAAGACCTCATGACCCTCATGCAAGGAATGTGCCTTTTTCTGTTCACATTTACTACTCTCATGCCAAACCCAGCCAGCATGGACAGGGTCAGCAATAATGCTGACTTTCAATCGTGTCCCAAGGCAGAAGGCAGGAGTCCCATCTTACCTTCTTAGGCACGTGACCCTCAGAAGTCTGCTGAAGAAAAGCTGCTTTCTGATTTGCTCCTGACTAAAGCTCAGGCTTCACACAGAAGACCTGGAGGAAGATCCTGTTATGCTGAGCGTGGTTTTTCGGGTGATTTGAGTATAGCAGGGATGCATGTCTTGACCACGCTGCGCCAGGATGGCCCTTTCTCCACATTCTCTTTGTCGTCCTCTTCTTCTGTCAGTCTGCCTGCGGATGTGACTCCACTTCTTTCAGTACAGGCTGCATGAGGGAGGTTGGGAATACGCTATAAATACACTTGCCTATAAAATGTCTGGTGACATCTGGAACACAAAATGATAATTATCATTTATTCTGCAAATGATATTCTGAGCCCAGCCACAAAAGTGCATGCAGATATTTTATTGAGAGTGGAAAATAACCTCAAAGATAGATGGCCTCAGGACATTTGTGGAGTTGGTCTTCGTATGCTCTCATTTTAGAAATGATGTATTTTAGGCAATAAACATTTTATGCCAATTTTCCCCGTAGTTGATACACTGTGACCAGACATAGCTGTAGTAAATTAGCTGCAAATACAGCCTGAATCAATCAAGAAATAATGGCACATTATTCCAGTTTTTAAAAACATGTTTCTTCAAGTGTTGTTCTCTGGAGGGGCTGTTTAAGTTTTTCAAATTTTTGAGATCTGCTGATACTGGCTTCTTGGAAATCTCGGCAGAGGGAGCCACAGAGGCTTCCTGAGTAAGCAGAGCTGAGCGTGAAACATTCTTGTTCTCCGCGGTGATGGATGGTGCCATGGGCAGTGATCCCGATACCAGTTACCGGCTTCTTTAATGGGAATACAATTTCTTAAAAATATAAGCAAGGAGGATTTTAAAAAGCGAATCCAACCTTTAAGTGAAGTAATGTTTTGTCTTATTTGTTTTCCTTCAGCTTACAGATATCTCCTCAAATAGGAAATCCAAATGCCTGTATGTATATCTTTTTATACTTAGGCTATTTGATAATGTTTGCATAATATGTTTCCTGTTGCACTTTATACGATATCTATAATATAAATGGATTTGAGAGTTTCAGGAGAAAATTTACCTGCTTGTGTACCTAACTTTCTAAAATGTGGATGTGACTTTTAACTCTGCTAATAGTCTGTGAGTATATGGCAGTATGATAGTACTGCAGGAGTCTTCTACAAATATTGTATAATATAACTTTCTCTTATTGTGCTATAGTGTAGTCGTAATATCTCTATAGCACTATTAATGTAGTGTGCACACTAATTTATATATATATATAAATTTATACTGTGAATCATATACTTTATGATAGCTGTACTACAGATTTGTTTGAATCCCCTAGAAGTCACTTAAAGCGTCAAGAGATATGGGTTCTGGTCCCATCTTCTCCATAGACCACTGTATGTATTACCCTGGATAGTCATTTAAGTTTTCTATACCTCAGTTTTTATCACTGGTAAATAAGACTAGTAATATCTCCCTGGGAATTTAGTATCATGAGATCACTTCATGAAGGCCATAGAAGTTTTTGGAAGAAAAATATCAATATATATTATTTGTTTTACTGGCAGTATTATTGCCACCTTAGCATGCAGGAGTGATTGTTCCATGAGTAGTTTTTATTCTTTTAAGGATTTAAAGAAATCTTTCTTTCTGCTCATCTCCCTCCTCCCCCCCAACCATTTGTAGAAGCCGAGGGCACCCACATTCTGTGTGTAACCACCCTGATCTCAAGACCCATTTCCATCCAAAGGGAAGGAGCTACCTGAAAAAAGCCAAGGATGACAGAGCCAGCATGCAGCCTGCTAAGTCCATGCACGAACAGGCCGAGTCCCCAAGAGAACTCTGCAGACCAGCAAAGAAAGGGGAGCCTCTAGGATTTACCCGGAAAGGCAACATAAGGCCCAAAATGGCCAAAAAAAAGCCAACAGCGATTGTGAACATCATCTAAAAGGGTGGGTGGCTCTGGACAGCCACCACTGGGCTTTGGGAATGTTGTTCTAGGGGTCAGTAATGTTCTTTTAGACACAAGCCATCATAAAACACATTTCATGTCCATACAGGCACCTGGATTAACCAGAATTTAACAAACGGAAATCTCGGTGAACCAGAATTTTTTACAAGTCCCTTTTGGAAGCAAAAGGCAAATTACAGAAAGAATTTTTAAAAAATGAAAGCAGTCTTATTCCAAACTTTTAGTAAAATGAAGCTCCAACTTCTAAGATGATTAGCCCGTCTCCAGCCGTTTCCACATCTGGAGTTCTGTGCAGTGGTTAATTCTCAGGCCCAAGGCCAAAGAAGATGTCAGGCACTGGAAAAAAACTCAACCTGTGCCCCCTGCTCTCTGAATTGTGAGGCAAGGAATGGGAATGTAAAGTTCTGTTAATAATAGTGAAGTAAACATACTTTTGTTTGTTTTTAACCTTACCCTCAATTAATTTGGGAGCTTCCAAAATAAGGCTGTTTCCCTGAGTGTTCTGATTAATCAAGATTTCAGTGTTTGGGTTGCTTCAAGGACTCGTTCTGTCAGTTGTCATTTCGACAGACTGTTTTCTCGTTTGTTTCATTCAGGTTTTTGTTTCCCTGGATGCATGTTTATTCTTATTTTGATGCACCTCTGCTCTCTTCTTTGGCTGAGTATTCTGCACCCTAAGACCAAGCTGCCAGCCTCTATCTTAATAGCTGCTTCTACTGCTATGTTTGGGGAGGATAGTAAAACACTTTTGATCGGCACCCATCACCAATTCAGGGTCTGAATGGTTGGATGCCAGTGGATTGCACATTTAGTGCATTGTGAGCCATCCCGGAGACACCACAGGTGTTACTCAGCCCTTTCCTAAGACCTGCTTCCCGGGGGTGTCAGCATCCTCTCTGTTAGCTGTAGGCGTGACTTTCTCCGTGCTGGCCTAACTTCTTCCACCTCCTGCTGCTTCTGTGCCCTTTTATGACTAAAATACATGTTCTTACCTTTCAACCAAGTATCTGATGTATTTGTTGTATACGGCCTTCTAAAGTAATTTCTGAAATAAACAGTGCATGTGGGATCCAGAATCTGAGATTGTCCTCCCCTCCCTGCCTCCCTAAAATGGCCTTGGTTTCCATAAAGAACCATCTGTTACGAACCTCCTGCTTTACAATTTTCTTCAAGAATGAATTTCCGTGTTACTTTTTTTTTTTTAAATTAGCAATATCATCAGGTCTCCTGCAGAGTTTACAAGTGCTGACATTCTTTTGGAAATAAGAACAATTATGTCCACAAATATATACATTTATTTGTATAAATGTACAGCACATAACACATACAAAATATATATGTCAAGTATATTAATAATTTATTTTAAAATACTCATGAAAAAGGTGTGTGTTTGTGGTGGGTGGTTTTTAAACTATATATGTTCATGTAAATTGAATTCTCTTATTTTAAAAATTAAAGCTGTAACCTAATTAACATTAGTAGAATTATGATTGTTATTGCAATAAGCATCAGATTAGCAATGCATTAAAAACAGGTAACAAAGCAATTACTTAAAATGCCAGTAAATTGAAAAGTGTAACTTATACAAATGCTTTGAACCTATCATAGTGAAAATGTTAATTTTTGAATCTTCACCTTGACTTTTGGCTCATGGGGGTGGGCTTTTCATGTGGTGTATAGGCAACTATTAAGTGGGAAAAAACATTGCTGTGAATATCACTGTTTAGGCTAACACTAAAAACTGTAACGTTATAATAATTATTTATTTGGAGAATTAATCTCCTTCAAGGTTATTTATTATTGATGTTTATACCATGATTGCACTTTAGCCTTTTACATACTAAAAAATTGACTTGTTTGTTGTATTGCATGCTCTTTGTCCCATAATGTGTGTGTGCAATGACAACAGTTTGCTTTTAAAGGTGGTATAAGCCAGATTTTTTCCCCATTTTATTTAATGTAACTTACATTTTCAATTTTCATTTAATATGCCTAGAGGGCATGACAGCTCTCTTTGACAGTGGTACCCAGTGATCTTAAGAAAGCACCATAACGTCATATCTACTCTATGTACATTACACAAGAGAAATGATTTTAAGGTTTATTATATTAAAAAAATTTTTTTAAGTTCTAGCTAAATTCTGACTCTTACAGAAGGAGATGCATTATGTATATTGTGCTTCCTTAGAGACATAAATTTGCTTTTGAGACATGGGAGTCACCTCATTCTAAGGGATATCCCATTTACATGCCTTGGCCTGAGTCTTGTGCCATGTCCAACTTGGGTCTTATTTTTAAATATTTTCTTTGTCTTAATAGGCAGTCAATCTTAGAATTGCTTTTTTGAAGAAATCACCAAAGTTTCTGGGAAAACGTGTTCAAGTTTAAACTGAAGAATGGATCTAATTTTATTATTTGCTTTGTAAGGAAGAAATCTTTATTTCAAACCTTCTTTCATTCTCTTTTCCCAAACTAGGTTACAGATTCTTAAATGCAAAGTTCAGATTACTTAGACACTGTTTTCCAGTATTCTTCAGGGTCATTCTGTTGTATGGAAGTAGGAATATTCTGTTCCCAGATTTTAAAAAAAAGTTTTTAGATTATGAAATAATAATAAAGCTATATTTATGACTAACATGTTGGTATGTTTTGTCTAGTTGAAGTGTTTCTAGGGAACCAAGTGTGCTAGTCTATTAACAGTGAACAAAATAGTTCTTCATGAATAAGTTGTTCATTGTACATATAAACACTATGATCTTGTACCTATAAATTTTCCTGAGAACTTAGCTTGATCTTTTTTGTTTATCATAATGCCTCTATCTAAAGTTTCTTTTTACATATGTTCACACTCAGAAGTCCTCATTAAAAGCTCATTTGGCACTTTTCTCCCATCTTCCTCCACAACCATGAGTAATTTTCCTACACTGTATTTTTAAACTTATCAACTCTTAGCGAAAACCATGAACAGATTTCACAGTGTATATCCCAGACTATATGTGCTATACATTCTAGTCATTACAAGGCTCAGAAAGTGATCAGGATAGTTAACAGAATTATATCATTGGTAGAATTCCTCAGCCATTGGTCTTTTAAGAACCACGGAATTAGGAAAATTGATGGGATTCCATTTGTTCAGAAGCTGTTAGAGCTGTCAGGGAGATGACCTCAGTCTGTTCTTATGCTTACTCCTGTTAAAGTTAATGGGGTGCTCGCTTCGGCAGCACGTATACTAAAATTGGAACGATACAGAGAAGATTAGCATGGCCTCTGCGCAAGGATGACACGCAAATTCGTGAAGCGTTCCATATTTAAAAAAAAAAAAAAAAAAAAGTTAATGGGTTCACCAGGTCATACTGTTCTTGAGAAATAACTGTGGCATTCTTGATTATCTCTGGGCATCAGAAAACATAAATAAATCCCCATATCTCAATTCTGTTCAACCTGGATCCTTGAAAAATGAATTCCAGAGATGGCATGCATGCATGACCTAAACACAATCCCTGGAAACATTTCAAATATTTAAGATGGCGGACTTCAGAAATTGGATTCCTTTTGGTGAATTAAGGTGGTGAATTTTTTTCTTTTTTTCTTCTTTTTCTTTTTTTGTCCATGTTTGGCATCAGTAAAATGCACAAATATGAAATTTTCATCTAAGAAAGCGATCTTCAACCTGCCCTATGATACAATTACTCTGGGTTTGCAGCCAATATTCCAAACCAGAAATGAGTTTTTTCCATTCAAGGAACCTCACACATAGGCAGGCCCGGCTCTCCTGTCTGCCCTGTAATAGGGACGTTGGTAAATAAATTTTGTATATATCTGGGATGGTGAATGAAAGCTTTGGTACTCATGTCCTGTGAGAAGAGGAGACACAGCTGCTGTCCTTGAATATCTGAAGTGCTGTCACAGGCAAGAATACTTATTTTTTGTGGCTGCAAAAGACATTACTAAGACAGTGAGTGAAATTTCTAAAGAATCAGATGGTAAGTTATTAAAGGAAAAATGTCTAAGTGCAACACAGAGTAGGTCACCTTGTTGAAAAGTGAGGATCCTTCGAAGAACACCTGTAGCCCTGGGATTCTGTCATATGTATACTGCATTATTGTAAATGTTGGCTGCATAAAACAGCGTTGACGTGACAAATTGATTTTGGAGATTTTTTCCCATTGACTTGGACTTTGTACACGTATCCACAGTTATCCTCATAAAATGCATTTGAGGTAGGTAGGGATGAGGAGGTATCACTTTCTTCTCTTAGAAGATGCAGAAACAGCAGCTGGGGAGATGAGAGAGATACATGTGGGCAGTGTTACCTCAGTCAGAACCAGGTGCTTCCCAGGAAGCATCACACCTCACTGAAATGTAGCTTTAGTGTTTAAAGAGAAGGTACATTTTTTGTTACAACATGGCTCCTGAATGCAAGCCAACCACTTCATCTGGTGTTCAGTTGAGTCAACAGCAATTCTGTCCAACACTGGGGGAGAAATTGGCAATGCTGGACTTACTAAGAGGTGGTGTGGTGTGTCATGTTGCAGTATTGCACCTTCCTCAGGCACTTTCTTCCTCACACATTTTTCAGATAATTTTGATGATACTTAACTTCTGCCATTCTTGTAACAATACTTATGACTTCACCGTATTTAACAATGAAGGTGGGGCTTATGGTGGTTTGAAAGAGTTGTCCAGGGGCCACGAGCTCCTTCATGACAGAGCCAGAGCAAGAATCAGAATATTGTCTCCATGAATCTTGGCCAGTGCTCTTTCACAACATTGTGCCTCTTCCTTGACAAGAGTCCCAGATAATGGTCCTAAATGCATGCATTTGTTGATTATACAGTGGCTCTCAATGTCCTAAAATTCAGCTTAGTATTTATTATCAATTATTGCACCTACTTAATGCAAGCCACTGTGGAGGATATAAATATCACCACTCCGTAATTTCTACACAGCCCCTGCTTTGTAACAGAGCCACCCCAACTTGCCAAAGAATTCCAGAGTTTCAGATCTAAGTCTGTGAGAGTTTAGTGCACACATTTTTGGATACTTCAGATTGGTAGTTTGCTGACTGATGAGAGGGGCACTGCATTTACCTTGGTCAGATATGTCATAGAGAAACAGCTGATTACATGTCTCAATCCCTCCTCTTTGTTCAAGGGGGAGCATCCATTTCCCTTATTCTCAAGAATGTACCACTTTATTTTTATCCCTACTTAAGTCTGCCTGTAATTTGACACCACAGCTGAAATTTCTTATACTAATATAATCCTAAACACAGAGGGCTGGTAGAAGGAACTGGGATTCTTATTAGGTGAGGGACACCCTATCATAAACACAAAGGAACTTACAGGGGGTAAGAGCAAATGAGTGGATGCACAGTTAGTTACTGGGACTCAGAACAAAGTCCTGAGCTTGCCTGCAGGCTCTGGCTCTGGCCTACCTCTCCCACCTCCTCTAGCCCCACACCTCTACTCACCCCTCTCCAGACCAGCTTCCTTCCAGAGCCTCACCAGTACCCTGCTCTCCCCCTGCACCACAGTTATGCTGGGTTATGCCTTCTGCCTGAAATGCCTTTTTCTTTCTTCTCCTCCTGGTTAATTTCTACTCAGTCTTCAGATTTCAAGTCGTCACTTCCCCAAGGCAGCCTCATAACTCTTAGAACGCCACATACGTTCAGGGTCAGGTACAGCATATCTCACCATTGCCTTATCATTTAGAAGGGAGCTGTTCATCAAAGTGAATGCCCAGTTTGGCCCAATAGCTTCAGCAAGTCCCGCTTTAAGTTCTCACCAAAGAGATCTTGTCAAAATCACTGGAACTAACTACACATCCAACAATCCACTTATCCATCCATCCATCCAGCCAGCCAGCCAGCCAACCATTTACCAGTATTCACTGGGGGCCCTTTATGAGCCAGTCACTGTAGTAGGTACAAGGGATATAGGCTGCCTCCTAACCAGATATATTTGGGGTAGCTGGTGAAGTTTTCTGAACCATTAAGGCCAATCCCAGTCACTGTTGGCCTTTCTGGAATGGGATCTACATTACCCGGACTGGCCCTACGACTTTTGCAGTCTTACAGGACTACAGTATCTAAATGGAATCCCTGACTCAGTCATTCTCCGTCCCATGATATGTGGCTGAACCACACTGGCACCATTTTGTCAGCTCCATCTTAGGCCCACAGTCCTACCCCATCCCTTTTTCTGAGTGACTGAGCTTTAGCCTAACTCACAAGGAATGCACCAAACCAGAGGAGTTTCCTATCAACTTTTACCCTTACCTTCAACTAATATGAAAACTTGAAGGGTGTTTTTTGCTGACGCAGATGGTTAATAGTCATGAGACACCTGCCTCCCCCCGCCCCAGGGGGAAGGAAAAGCCCCCAGTTCCAGTTGGTGTGGATGTGCTTCTCACTTGGTAGTCAGATTCTGTTTTTATCCTTAGCCCCTTTACATCCCCCTGTACCCCTTTGGCAGTGCGGAGTGAAGCTGTGAGTGCCTCTGGATCATCTCTCTGCCTGATCCTTCCTGCCTGAATGTAAGTTACCCACAATAAACTTCATAATTGCACTTTATGGAGTTGCCTGCTTTGTTTTTCAGTCACAGAGTTCCATCTTAGTTCAGATGATATTATTCAATATCTCCGCTTCCCAACATGTGACATTATTTTCTTCACAGCATTGATTACTATCTGAAATTATTCATTTACTTGTTTATTGTCTGTTCCCTACTGCTGCCTCGTGGGAGTGCGTGTCCATCTTATTCACTGAATACTGCCAAAATCCTGACTGATGAAAATTTGTTCAGTGAATCAGTGAATTGGTTCTAGAGAGAAAGTCCTTCTCCTGAGCTCTGATTTGGAGCAAGGCTAATGGATAGCCACTGATGACTGGGAGATTACAGTGAAAAGACCTGGAGGAATCCCTGCAGTATGTACAACAGAACATAGAGAGGAATCTTTGGGGTGCCCCACCTGGTCTGAACATTCTTCTTCCTTAGATGAAGGCAGTTTGCAGCCAATGCTGGTCCTCCCAGGGATAACATAGGCTTCTGCAAAAGGGAAGCTGGGCTAACAGGCAACCCTGCCTCTCCAGATGGTAACAGAAACTCCTCTGAGATGACTATAGCAGTCATTCTAAAACTTTGGTGGGACTAATAATCACTTGGGGAATTTGGTGAAAATACAAAGGTCTAGGATGTATCCAACTTCACCAAGCAATGAAATTGAGCAGGACCCTGTGGAGGCCCCTCTGTGTCCCCCAATTCTTGTTTGTAGAAAAAGGCTTTCGTTTCCTAGGCCTTCCCTGAGTTCCAAAGAGCCAGACACAAGCAGTTACTAATTAGGGAAGTGAGGGAATGCAGAAACAAAGGAAAAGCAATTAAGCAAGAAAAGTAATGATAATAGTTCAATGATAAAACAGAATCCTAGTTCCTCCTCAAGGAATATACATAACAATCTAACACATATCTTTGAGTTGTTCTGCAGAAACTAAGACCCGCGGTAGAGGAGGGTGACTGCAAGCACACAGACCCCAGACTGGTTGGAACCAGAAGGTTGATGATCAAGACTCCTAAAACACCATCCTGTTACCTCACTACCAACCAATCAGAAGACAGTCATGCACCCTGCAGCCCTCACCCCAAATGTTGCCTTTAAAAACCCTTCCCTGAAAGCCATCAGGGAGTTTGGGTCTTTTGAACATGAGCTGCCTGTTCTCCTTGCTTGGTGCCTGCAATAAATACTGTACTTTACCACAACCCAGTGTCAGTAAATTGGCTTTGCTGCATGGTGGGTGAGCGGACCCAAGTTTGGTTCAGTAACAGCATCTGTGTTCTCTATTAGCTCTCTAGCTAATTCCGATACAAACCAAAGTTTGAAAGCTACTGCTCTGTATGGCTGCATATCCCAAAATTTATTCCATGGAACACTAGTTCTCAGAGTGTTAATGGTTAATTAAATAAATTATCAGATTAAATGTTTCCCTACTGCAGATGGTTCAGAATCATTAAAATGCAAATGTGCATCGTGAATCTCTCAGAGGGGGAAAAGTGTACTATGCTTCCTAAACTTATTTGGCCATGGAACTATTTCTTCTCGGGAACATGTATTAACATCTTCTGCAACTACTGTAGTTAGTATTCAGAATATACTTTGGTAAACATTTCAAAATTGCAATCACTGACTGCGGGCCTCCCCACTGCCGCCCCCAGCCGCCTTCTTGGGAGAACTTCAGATCTATCTTAAGGCAGTGCACATTTAACAGCCAGAGTGGCCAATTTTAGGTGATTTGGGGGTCACCTAAAACCTTGCTTTTCAAAGTAGTCTGTGAAGCAATTTCCTGCATCACTTGGGAGTTTGTTAGAAATGCAGAATCCCAGATCCGCCCCCCCCCCCACCAGAGCTACTGAGATGGAATCTGCATTTTAATAGGATCTCTGGGGGATTCATTCGCACCAATATAGAGAAGTGGTTCTTAATGAGGGCAAGGGTGGGGAGGAGGGAGACAGAAATACATGGGGAGCCATTCAATATGCAATTACTAGCCCTTTCCTCATCATCCCCTATCAGAATTTCTGATTCACTCTTGGAAAAGGAGAGAAGGGGAAAAAGTCCCCCTTGGTAATACTGATATACTCTCTGGATCTTCCTTTCTTTGGCTCAATTTTTCCAAGCCTGGGCTCCTGACTGAGAGAGTCGGGGACAGCAGTCCTCACAGATTCAGGAAACCCAGCAAGAAGCAAACCCTTCCTGAAATTTAAAGTGTTTATCAAACAATAAATTATATAAATGAACTTATTTGGATATAATAGAGAGAGAAAAAACTTGGTTGTGACTCAAATTAATTAGTGTAAAAATTGCGTGGGATTTCATTACTGTTCTTAGGCTTCTTAGCACAAGTGAACTAAAAGTAAAACTCAAAGTTAGTCTGTCTCTTTATTCTTGAGAGCTTTCACCTCTATCTCTGAAATACTTTGTCAAGTGTACCACCCTGTGGATCATCCAAGTAATCCAGCTTCTTTTTTTCTGTTACTATGGCCTTTCTCCAGTTTCTGGCCTTTTGCTGTAAACCTAGATTCTCTCCTTTGCCTTGCCTTTTGATTTTCAGCCAGTATTATCATGATGTGCCTCGGTGTGGTTTTCTTTGTATTTATTTTGCTGATGGTTGCTTCTTGAATCTGTGGCAGAGTTTCATAAATTTGTGTGTTGCTATCATTCTTCATTTGGAAAATTCTTGGCCATTATATCTTCAAATATTCCTTTTGCGTCATCCTCTCTTGTCCCTCTGGGGCTCATGTGTATTACACATTTTCATTGTGTCCTACATATCTTTTGTGCTTTATCTTATGTTTTCCATTCCTATTTTCTTTGTGCTTCAATTTAGGCGTATTCTATTGATCATTTTTGCTGTTCATTAATCCTGTCTTCTGTTTCTTTTTTTTTTTTCCATATTTATTTATTTGACTGTGTTGGGTCTTAGTTGTGGCATGTGGGATCTTTTAGTTGTGGCATGTGAACTCTCAGTTACGGTATGGGGGATCTAGTTCCCTGACCAGGGATCGAACATGGGCCCCCTGCATTGGGAGCACAGAGTCTTCGCCACTGGACCACCAGGGAAGTCCCCTGTCTTCTGTTCCTAAGCTCTATTAAACCCATAATATCATATATTATATTTTTAAATTCTAAAATCTCCATTTGATTCTATTTAGATTATAATTCTCTGAAAAATTCTCCTTTTTAAAATTGATTTTCTCTATTTTCTTGAACATATTAGACATAGACATTTTAAAGTTCTATTTTCTTGAATATATTAATCATAGTTAAAGTCCTTATCTGCTAACTCCAATGTCTATGTCACCTGTGGTTCTATTCCTATTGAATGTTTTATCTTGTGGTTTTTAGTAATATGGTTCTGAATCACAGTATGTCTAAAATTTTTTTTATTGAATGTTGCTCATTGTGTGTAAAAATTATATAGTTCCAAATGACTTTTTCTTTCTTCACGGTGGGTTTATCCTTTCCTCTGCTAGGCAGATGAAATTGAAATTGATCATCTTAAACCAATCAGGGAATGAACTGTGTTGAGGCTGACTTTTAGTTTTGGTAAGGTTCAGTCTGCCTCTGACTTGTTTGTGTTACTAACGTGTTGTCCTTCAGGATTTTCTCAACTATCAATAAATGTCTGGTGTGTTCACTGGTCTCCCTTCTCCTGGCAGGTCTAATTTTTGTCTCTTTAGCATTATGAAACAGCGGAAAATTTCTTTCCGATTTTCAGAAGTTTTTGACATAGCTTGCAAGTCCTGAAGTCTACTCTTTGTTTCCCCAGTACCATAAGTCTATGAAAAAAATGTTAGTGTTTCAGAAGTTTTCTGCTTAGCTTTTTAATCACCTGCCCTCACAACTTCAGAAATTTGCAAATGTCAGGTGTATTGAGGGTTTTGTGTTTGAGGTCCCTTAAGCCTTTAATTATATCTCTATAGCCCCACAAGACCATTCAAATCTCTGCTGGTTTTTCTTCCTCACAGCAGTCTGGAAAAATCTCAGATTGACAATCTCTTATAATTTGCATATGCCCCAAGGGAAAAAGTGACTGCAGATGCCAGAGAGCTGAAGTTCTCTCCTCTTGAGAAATTTAGCCATTTAAAAAAAAATTAAATTTATTTATTTTATTTTTGGCTGTGTTGGGTCTTCATTGCTGTGCGCTGGCTTTCTCTAGTTGTGGCAAGTGGGGGCTACTCTTCGTTGTGGTGTGCGGGCTTCTCATTGCGGTGGCTTCTCTTGTTGTGGAGCACGGGCTCTAGGCACACAGGCTTCAGTAGTTGTGATGCGGGCTCAGTAGTTGTGGCTCGCAGGCTCTAGAGAGCAGGCTCAGTAGCTGTGGCGCACGGGCTTAGTTGCTCTGTGGCATGTAGGATCTTCCTGGACCAGGGCTCAAACCCGTGTCCCCTGCATTGGCAGGCGGATTCTTAACCACTGTGCCACCAGGGAATCCCGAGAAATTTAGCCATTCTTGTACTCTTTGATTCAGCAGTTGTCTGATGTCTTTAAACAAGTGACCTTATCTTATCCAGTGTTTCTAGTTGTTCTTGAAGGAAGCATTGGTCAACCTCAAATTATACCATTCTACCCAGAACTGAATATTCTTTTTTTTAAAATTAATTAATTAATTAATTAATTTTTGGCTGTGTTGGGTCTTCGTTGCTGCGCAAGGGTTTTCTCTAGTTGCAGCAAGCGGGGGCTACTCTTCGTTGCGGTGTGCGGGCTTCTCATTGCGGTGGCTTCTCTTGTTATGGAGCACGGGCTCTAGAGCGCAGGCTCAGTAGTTGTGGCTTGCGGGCTCTAGAGTGCAGGCTCAGTAGTTGTGGTGCATGGGCTTAGATGCTCCGTGGCATGTGGGATCTTCCCGGACCAGGGATTGAACCCGTGTCCCCTACATTGTCAGGCAGATTCTTAACCGCTGCGTCACCAGGGAAGTCCCTCAGAACTGAATATTCTTATCTTGCCTTTTGGATTGACACTTTGATCACATAATTTCTCTGGCTTTTCATTTTGGTTTCACTCTGGATGCTATTTCTTGGATCACCCTCAGCTCTGAGCCATGTTTATCTCTCAATCCCTCCCCCAGCAGAGGTTCCCAACACAGATCGAGTGTTTTAGGCTACCACCTGATCAGATGGAAGACTACCAGGAAAAAACTATCATGAAATTAAAACAGTATAAGCTGAACACAGAGTGAGCCAAATGTAAGAAATCACTTTTGGTGGAAGAATGATTTTTGTATCCATAAGTAATGTTCACCTAACAAAAGAAAAGGAAGTTATTTCCTCTAGATATTCATTATTTAAAGAATGCTTTTCATCTGAAATATTAGCATGTTTTCCTAATACTGAATCCAAAAAGCACACGTCTGATATCTTGAAAGTAGAGCCTATTACTTCCAATCCCTTGATGACAGAAAATAGGAAAAATAATGTATTAAAGATTTTTGAGAGGCCTCGGGTTCTGAAATATTAGATGGCAACTTACAGCTCAAAATAAACTTTTCCTATTCACACTGAAATCTTATAAGAGAGAGAAGGGGAGAGAGAGAAAAGGAAGTTGAACAGACATGTGCAGTAATCACACAGCATGAGGTTATTACTGGTCTGATGTACCTCTTCAAACCAGTTATATGAACCCTTGAAGGCAAGGTCCCTCTGTAGCTCAGTAATCCAGAGAATTTCAGATGATTTGAGATATAATAGACCTATTTTATTAGCAGAAGAGTTATTAGAAATAATACTAAAATGTGTATTTCTTTTTTTTTTTTTTTTTTCTGGCTGAGTTGGGTCTTCATTGCTGCACGTAGGCTTTCTCTAGTTGCGGCCAGAGGGGGCTACTCTTCGTTGCGGTGCACGGGCTTCTCATTGCGGTGGCTTCTCTTGTTGCGGAGCACAGGCTCTAGGTGCGCGGGCTTCAGTAGTTGTGGCTCAGTGGGCTCTAGAGTGCAGGCTCAGCAGTTGTGGCACACAGGCTTAGTTGCTCCATGGCATGAGGGATCTTCCTGGACCAGGGCTTGAACCCGTGTCCCCTGCATTGGCAGGCGGATTTTTAACCACTGCACCACCAGGGAAGCCCTAAAATATGTATTTCTACTCAAGAGAATCAACCTCAATAAATGTACTTACTTTGTTTACCAAATGACCACTTAAACTGTTCCTCAAAATTTCCAACATTGGTCATCAACTCCTTGAATCCACTTGAGGTAAACATACTATTCTTTCTCCTCATTTTGCGTCATTATAATGTTTATTCATACATCAGCCTAATGCTGATTATTACTGTGCATCCTGTCTGAAGAGCTTGGAGTAGATTGTTTTAGTACTTCGTGCCACAGCAGTCATTTAAAAATTACTAGTCGGGTTTGAGCCCTGGTCTGGGAAGATCCCACATGCCACGGAGCAACTAGGCCCGTGAGCCACAACTACTGAGCCTGCGCGTCTGGAGCCTGTGCTCCACAACAAGAGAGGCCGCGATAGTGAGAGGCCCACGCACCGCAATGAAGAGTGGCCCCCACTTGCCACAACTAGAGAAAGCCCTTGCACAGAAATGGAGACCCAACACAGCCAAAATAAATAAATAAATAAATAAACAAATGTCTGCTGAAGGAACACACACACATACACACACACAAAAATTACTAGTAATGATTCCAGTGGATAAAACATTCAGTAGTCTTTCATAAATATAAACTGCTCTAAACATGAACAAAATGTCCATCTCATTTCTTTGCTAATGCCATGTTTCATTCAACTAAAGATATTTCCTGTAGCCTTTACCTCTAAAGGGCTGGCATAGAAAGTGAGAGAAAATTAAAATCAGCTCATCTCAATCAAAACCTTGGGACATTTGCTAATATTCTTCAGAGCTATTGCAGGGGAGGAAAAATAATTTTCCCTCTACCCTTCCAGGTTCTTGGCTGAGACTCCCCTGTAATAAAGGACAGATTCACAAGAGAAAAACAATTTTAAATACATATACAGCTACGTATATACATGAGAGCCCTACAAAGATATGAGACTCAAAGAAGTGACCAAAGCACACAAAGAAACAATAAATTTGTGGAGAACTGACAAGACAATGGGGTTTTGGCTAGGGGTAGTAAAATGATGAAGAAGTAACAAGGTTTGTTTAATACAGACTTGTTGGCCGTAATTTCCCTGACTCTGGTGACAATGATGCCTTTTACCCTTCTGGTACAGGGAGTGTAACTTTCACGTGGAAGATTTATCTTTAAGGGGGACAAAAGGGTAGGAGAATCCTTTTCGCACCAGCTGTTTCTCAAGTACTTTTATTCAAAATAATCAATATGGGGCTTCCCTGGCGGTGCAGTGGTTGAGAGTCTGCCTGCCAATGCAGGGGACATGGGTTCGAGCCCTGGTCTGGGAAGATCCCACATGCCGCGGAGCGGCTAGGCCCGTGAGCCACAATTACTGAGCCTGTGCGTCTGGAGCCTGTGCCCTGCAACAAGAGAGGCCGCGATAGTGAGAGGCCCGCGCACCACGATGAAGAGTGGCCCCCGCTTGCCACAACTAGAGAAAGCCCTCTCATAGAAACGAAGACCCAACACAGCCAATAAATAAATAAATAAATAAATAAACCTAAAAAAAAACCCCAAAGCCTGGCTTTAAAAAAAAAAACAAACAAAAAAACAATATGTCAAAGTGGCATATAGATTGGGGTGACATATTCTGAACCCCTACACTATTTACCTAACTTAAACTAGATGTGCTTCATCATCCACAACTCAGACACTGTTGTGGCATTTTTGCCTTAAAGATGGACAGGACTTTAGAGATCTTTAGTCTCCTTCCTATTTTATACTTGGGGATACTGAGATATGGACTGATATCATGACTTTCTGAGAATCACCTAGAGAGTAGCAGAGAAAGAAGGACAATCTGAGTCTCTTAATTTTCTTAAACTTGAAGCTCCTTGAGAGCAAGTAACAAATTTACTTTTCTTCAGAAACGTACTTTTCTCTTACACTGCATCTATATATAACAAAATACCTAAATCAGATTCAGGATTTATACTGTGTGTTGTATGTTACCTTTGTGCAAACAGAAAAAGGAAATAATGGGAAATATATATTTGTAAAAGGAAACAATGGAAAGATAAACTAAAAACTAAAAAATTAGTTCCTTTTCTTAGGGGAGGGAGAGAACAGGAAGGAGGGGAGAGGGATACAATGAAGACTTCTCTGAATTACTTTGTTTTATGATTTTGATTTTAGAATCATGTAAATGTTTTGCATAATAAAAAACCAATTTAAACGTGTAAAAATTGAAAATAATGACAAAAATTCACAAATAACTAAAGGAATGAAAAGTAGAAACCAACATAATTACAGTTAGGAATGATTTTTAGTGGTCTACCTTCCAGTGGTGATATTCAAACATAACGATGAAAGACTCAACACTGATGAATATTTCTAATGAAAGGAAAGCCAGCAGCAAATGTATGTATTCTGCTTTGATGCAGTCTATTTATTCTCAAAAATTGTGTAATATATGTTTCATGGCCAATCTCAGACTGTGTCATTCTTAAAGATGGTAGGTACTAGTTCTGATTTGGGCTGTATAGGCAGATTAAATTCAGATCCACTATCTACCACTCATGTCACCTTGGGCAAATTAGTTAATTTCTCTATGCTTTCATTTGCATATATATAAAGTGCAAATAGTGATGGTTCCTACCTTAAGGACTTGCTGTGAAGATTAATGTAGATAATCCACGTAAAGAGTTTAGCACAATCTCAGGTATATAGTGAGAGCTCAATAAATTTTAGCAATTATTTAAAGAAACACTGCTTCAACAAGTAAAAATAACTAAAAAATAAAAATAAATAGATCGATTTTATATTAAAAATGTTAACTACATTATACATACAAAAGAGTATATATAATATATGGGCATAATTTTTTTAAATAATAAAATGAACACTCAGGTACTCCTACCCAGCTCAAGATACAGAACATTTATAAGTAATTTTCAAGTCCTTGCAAATAATACTTTCTTTAGTTTTGTTTTAGAAATTTAAAAAAAAATGAGGTTTTACTGTATCTTTTGTGATTAATCTTTTCTCAACATTTCTTTATTTAGGATTCATACTAGCTGCACTTCACTCAGTTTCATGGTTGTAAGGTGCTCTATTATATGAATGCACCACAACTATTTTAAGAATCCACTCTACTATTGATGAGCATTTGGACTGATTTCAGTTTTTTGCTATTACTAGTGTCAAATGACAAAAATAATACAATTTAGTAATGAGTGTGATGACAACTTCCAGAGACAAAGTATATGTGGTTACTGTAATCAGAATGGTTTTACCCACAGACACCTTTGGTAGCACCTTATTGATGTCCCTTGGGCTGAAATAGATGGGCAGCCGTTTTGTTTGGTAACAGAGATCTAAGTCATTGACAACCATGTTCTCATCCCAATTTGCAACCTGAGCCAGGGCCCTGTGAATGGAGGGGAATCTAGTCAACCTGATGAAGGATCCTGCAACACTGGCACAATTATGTACTGTAAATCTGTTATTAGCCTTTCCCACAGGAATCTGTGGCTGTTTACGAGTTAATCCACAGTAGGCAAAGTAAAATACCCAGATTCTTCAGGACTTACTTCTCTGAATAAGTCTCTTTTACTTCTCAGAGCTCTGAGCTGATACACAACCCCAAGGACCCAAAAGGCCCTTGAGTTTTATCAGTAAAAGTAGGGGCTTTGGAGTTGAGGTGAAAAACGGAATTTTAACCTAAATCCACATTGCAGTTGGCCTAGGAGGTCTGCAAAGCCATACTGTGCTAATCTTTGAAAGTATGATTGAAATAGATTTAATTAGCTACTGGAAACATCCCCACATTGGCATCCTCACCTTTGGAGTAAAGCTTTTGTGATAGGAGAGGCCCAGTAGAAGTCCGTAGATTTGCTTCCCCCAAATAGTATACAATAATTAATACTACATCCCTGAGGTAATTGCAAAGATCACTGTCACTATCAAATCTCAAAAGCTGCAGGGCCATTGATTCATTTCACATCAACATTAACTCATCTGTTTGGTCCATGCAGAATACAGATGAATCTGGAATAATGACAGAGGATTATTGTAATTACTACTGCAGATGTTACAGGTGTGGACTCCTTGCTGGAACAATAGCTGGTATTAGCTATTGATCTGGATAATGATTTTCCCCCTCTATTCTGAATAGCAAAAGAACACCAGAAGCAGTCTGCTTTCATCTATCAGGGGTAGCACTATACTTTCATCATCTTCATTTGGAGCTATGTCAACATTCTGGGTTTTGGCAATAAACTAGTCCACAGAAACCAAAGGTGTCTCACCATTCTATAGTACAGTGTGTTAGTCCATTACATGGATGACTTATGCTGATTGGACCAGGTAAGTAGGAAGTAACAGGTACTTTATGTGCCTTGGTAAAATACTTGCAAGCTGGAGGTGGGAGAAACACCCCATGAAAATTCAAGGCATGCCATCTTGGTGAAACTTCTAGTTGAGTGGCTTGGAAAATGTGGTATCTCCTAAAAAAAGGAAGACAAATTGCTATACCTTATACTCTTATCACTAGGAAGGCTTGATGGGTTTCTTTGGATTTTAAAGGCAACATACACCACATTTGAATGTGCTGTTCTGACACAGTATAGGTGATGACCTGTAAGTTTGCCCGTTTTGAATGCGCCTAGAGTAAAAGAAGCTCTGCAGCTGGTCTAGACTGCTGTGCAAGCTGTTCTGCTCTTTGAGCGTTATGACCCAGCAGAGCCAGCAGCTGGAGATGCTGTAGGGAGCTCTGAGATATGCTCTAGGAGAATCAGAGTGCATATCCTTAGGATTTGAGAGCCAAGCCATGCCCTCTTCTGAATACAATCATTCTGCGTTTATGAAATAATTCTTAGCTTTCTACTGGGACCTAGAAGAGGCTGAATGCTGAAACAAATCACCACATGAACATGCAACCTAAGTAGTCCATCATGACTTAGGTATTACCTCATCCATCAAACCATAAAACCGGATGTTCGTAGAGCACTCCATGATCACAGGGAAGAGAAAGAGCTATCTCTGAGACTCATGGTCAGCAGATGTTGAAGACTAAACTAAGTTGTGTGAGCAGCGGGCTCAAGCTCCCAGGGCACCTGTTCCTGTCGTTGCCATCTCTGGCTCAACTCGTACCTCTGGTCTTTTAAAGAGTTCCCTATGACTAACTGACTGAAGAAGGAGTTCCCTATGACTAGTTATCTGGGCCTTGCTCATGGATGGTCTCACACAACATGTTAGCTAGCAAGAGACTTATTACAATGTTAAATGAATTTGTGAGAACTAACATATATAGTAGATGTTCCATAAATGTTAGTCTAGCTCAGCAATTTCCAAACTATATTCTGTAGGATGTCACTAAATAAGATACTCAGAAAGAATTTCTGGTCTAATAATTTTGAAGATTTTTGAATAGAAACTTAAAAAAAAAAAACTGCAGGAATTCTCAAGGAGATCAGATACCAAGATACATTTTGAATTTCAGCATTTCCTAAACTTATTTGACCTTAAGAACCCTTCTTTGCAGAGCATTTCACAGGAATAGTGCTTTACAAAATCTACCATGGGAACTGTGATTTTTAATAATTTAGACTTTGACAGGATGTTAGTTTTGCTAGCCAGGAATGAAAGCGTTAAATTTTTATACTAACTGACTAGAATGTAAGATATGCTCTTCCTGGTTATTCTAAAGGACTAGACTTCATAGTTCAGAAAGAAATTTTAATAGAAAACCCTTGCCATGAGGGTAATGTAGGTGACATTACCTAAAAGGAGTAGGTAAATCAAGTTTAGTGATGATTTTTCCATTTTGTAATAGGGATTAGGGTTATAAGGAGATCACAGCTCTGTGAATCCAATTAGGATATAATGAAATGCACTCTTTGAGCTTCCAAACCAATTGATTTAGAAAGAGAAAAAATATGATAATAAGCATGATATTTGCACTATGATTACACATTAGGTCATTCCGATTATTAAAATCATTCTTACTTTCAAAACTGAATGTACCTAATTTTGCATTGAAGTTCAGGGAGTCGGCAGTATATTACACTTTCTTTTGAGACACTGGTGGAAGGAATTGTAAACAAGATAAGGACATGTTAGGATAAAAAAAAAATGAGATCTATTTACAAATGACTTTTTGTTATTAATGAGCTTTCATAATAGACCATATCAACATTATTATGTGTAGAAAGAACAACAACAAAAAAATGATTGATCAAGCCAAATTTCTGAGAACTCTATTAATTTGAGAAGCCCAGGAGTGAGTCTGCCTATCCAAGTTTAATTTTGATCCCATCCTTACTATCAAATTCAACATTTAATGTTCTGTTTGTAAGGGATATGAGATGAAGAGGTAGTAAAGTATAAGGGGGTAGGGTTTGTTTGTTTGTTTTGCAAGCACCATATCTAGCTCTATTGCACCTATTACATAATATTGTAGACCAGCTCCTCTCAACCTGGATTTTGGGAGAGAATTAAACTGTAATGCCCTCAGGAATCCATTGTGCACAATGAATTAACTTCCCTCCTATGCATCAAGAGCATCAAGCACACAGCTAGCTATGTCCCATCCTTGGAATCACTGAGGAAATTGTCATTCAAATAATACTCTTTAGGGCTAATTCTCTAGTGGAACCTAGTTTGATAGGGGCTACTCTGGACTACTGATTCTAAAATACCAATCAATGAAAGCTTAAAAAATTCCTACATATTCTGACTCAGTTGATCAGGAATAGATTCAATAGCATGTTATAAATATTCCTGTAGGTATTTCTGATGTAACCAAGTCTAGCAACCACTGCTGCAGATATAATCTTGGTTACCAAGATGCCTTATGAAACAAGGGTTCTGTGGCCCAAAGTGCTCCTGTTCATAGTTAAAAAATAATTATCCCAAGCTTATAAAACTTATTTTAACATGGGAAACTTTTTTGCTGGACACCTGTAGTCATCTTGCGGGACTACAGTGCCACAGAAGCACTTTGGGAAGTGAGATGCTAGAGAATGGCTGGTGGCATCTGTGAAGGTTGACTTTAGTAGAATCTTTTCCAACTAATTTCAACCCAAACTTCTTGCTATATTACATTTAGAAATCCATCCTTTTGGGTCTTGGAAGTTTCTCAATTTCAAGAGTCCTTTGCTTTTTAAACGTACCCTACCTCACTTATTACAAAATAAATTTCAGATGGATCAAAGTTCTAAATGTGTTTTTTAATCCTTAAAATTAAATGAAGAAAAAAAAGAATAAATAAAAAAATTTTTGGCATGGAGATGGCCTTCCTACATAAGACAAAAACCCTATAAGCAATAAAGAAAGGGTTGATAAATTTATTACATAAAATTTAATACTTCTGTGCAGCAATTGTGTCTAAATATGACACACACTCATACATGTATATATGGCTATATACTCACCATATAAAAGAGGAAAATATTTGTAATATATATGCTAGGCAAGGGATAATTTCTTTAACAGGCAAAAAACTCTTAGAATTCAGTAAGAAAACGACAGGCAACCTAAGAGAAACTATACATATGAACAGACAGTTCAGAGTACTAACTACAAATTCTCAATTTATATTTTAAAAGAGGGAGCTAAATATGGTCCTGCCAAAGGTCTTTATGCTTACTGTTCCATCTGCCTAAATCACTCTTTCCCCAGATATCCTTTACGTTCACACCTTCACCTACGAAGCTTTTGCTCAAATGTCACTTTCTTATGAGGCATCCCCTATTCAAAATTGCACCCCCGACTGCCAGCATTTCCTATTCCCCTTCCCCACCTTACTTTTCTTCTGGTACTTACAACTATTGGCTATACTATATTTTTTCTTATTTATTTGGTTATTGTTCATTTCTCCCCATTAGAAGGCAAGGTTCATAAGCTCAGGGAACTTTGTCTCTTGTGCTTACTGCTATATCCCTCACACCGGACTGGTCCCTGGAACAAAGTAGGAATTAATTATTTGTTGAATTAATGAATGAATAAAGATATGCTCAAGTCTATTACAATAAAAGAAGTGCAAGTCAAAACAACCAGGTTTTCATTTTGACTTTGTAATGGTAACCTGTCAAAATCAAAATATATGAATCCCTCCCTTGATGCTAAAGCCTATACAGGGGTTTTATTCTTATAATTCAAGAACCAGACTCTTCATCTTTGTCTCCAATCCTGATTATGTAGTGCACTTTCTTTATTAATGATGTCACTGATGTCTAGTTCTTGACCCCTCCTTCTCTCTCTCAGTGTCTCAATGCATGCTTATCTGGATGACTCCAACTGTTTTTGGTTTCCCATCTCCAGCCTTGTCCGGTGCCCCACTAACCAGAAATATAGCTCTGCACCTGCCTCTTCCATGTTCAGATGCCTCTGTGGTCTGTTCCTCGCCACAGCAGTCCAGGTCCTCCATGATCTAGTCAACTGCCCTTCAGTCTCCCCCCCTAAACATGCACAGGCCAAGTTCCAGTCTCCTGAACATACCCAGAACTTTCTTCCTTTATAGTAGTTCGGTGTTCTTTTATGAGGTGGTCAGTTAGGTATGGCCACAAGAGGGGCACAGGAGAAGCTCAGGAAAAGCAAGTGTGTTATAATGACTGATCCTAGAGACAGAAGGCACGCCACACCAGGCAGGGCCATGGGAGGAACACCATGGTTTTGGTCAGCCGGCAGATGACAGGAGCCAGAGGAAAGCCAGAACTAGAGCCTTTAAGGGGTTTCCCTGGGAAAGGCCAGGCAGGCCAGGGGAGATAGTTTAGGATTGGCTAGTTTGAATAATTTTGGCAGGCTCTACGCCTTCATGGTGGTTCCGGGTTGCCTGGCACCTGGCCCTGAGATGATTAAAGCAGAAGAATGTTGCCTCCGGGGGTGTAGGGGCCAGAAGAGGAGGTAGGGCTCTGGACTGGTAAATTTGCATGTCAAAGGCCTGCTCGCAGCTGGGTCTTTTGCTATCTCTACTGGTTAGCCCCAGGAGAGGCAGTCTCTACCCAGCCAGAAAGGTTTGTAAGATGTCCAAACATCATAATATATAGAAAATGAACAATATAAACAATATAGTACTCTGTCTATGCTGTTTTCACAACCTACAATACATTTTGCCAAACATTCCCTTTTTTCCATATCTATTATTGAAACTGTATTTAGCCTTTAAGTCCCAGTTCAAATATTAGTTCCCCCTGGGAAGTTTTCTGATTTCTCCCAGCAGGAAACACTATTTCCTGCTGTGCTCCCATAACACTTTGTAATTTTCCTTTTACATCCTGCCTTGGTAATTTGTGTACTGCGTTATTTCACTTCACAGTGTTACCCCAGAGAAATGCTGACCCCCACTAATCACCCTGTATTTGCTCCTGTTCAGTCTATGAAATGAGGAGGGAAATGGCTCCCGTCCCTCTCTGCTAACACTCTACAGATGCTAGGAGGCAGCTCCTTGGCTCTGTTGCTGTGGTAGGTACCAATGCTATAGAGCAGAGCCTCCCTCTTGCAGAACAGTCTTCAGAGTTGCTGAAAAATCAGCCATGGGAGACTTAAACTTATGAAAAATTTCTGCATTCACTTTATTTGAACATCACAGAGGTCAGTGTGATGGAAAATCGAGGGTGGTACAGGAACTCTGTAGCTTCCACCACAGGTTAAGGCAGAGAAACAGTTTTTACACTATCCCTCACCAGGCTTGCTCTGTGATTGACCCTATGTGATTAATCCCCTTGGTCCTTCCAGAGACAGGACCTAGCAGGAAACATGTTGAGACATGGATACTATGATATTCACCTTATGTGGCCTCTTCTACCCCAGCTCTTTAGTGAGAACACTGATAGTACTATTGAGAGACTGGAAATATTAGATTTTTAAAAGACCCATGGGATGTAGACATGTACCCAAAGATGCTGGGTCTCATGCCCTTTCCTTCCAGCCCAACATTAGAGGGGCCCTCCCAGAGCACACAGTGCTCTCCAGGATTGGTGGGGGTGAAACTCATTCGAGTTATGCTGAATGTGGCTTGTCACTCCAGAACCTCATTCCCTAGATGTGTTCTCTTTCAGAGGCTCTCCCAGTGGTGTGCTAGTAAATGTTTTATAACTGGCTTGGGGGGTAGGGGTGAGGAAGGCCCCGATTTATAGCACTTGCCATTTTCCATGGTGTAAATGCTCACACAATGGCCAATTTCGTGACTACCAATGCACAGTCACTGAATGGGGAGCTGGGAAGAGAGGCCCACACTGGGCTCGCTTTAACTGATAGGAACTGGCCCTAGCACATTTCTGCATTCTCTGTCTCTGTGCAACTGGTTCTGTCTCCAACCAGAAATGCCTCTGTGTGTCAACTCTAGTTATGGACACTGAGTTCTCCCAGGAATCTCCCCAGCCCCCATGCAAACCTGTGGATGCACAGAGTGAGAAGTGGGAGTGCTTGTCACCATTGTTGCCTACTGTGCATGCCCAAGAGTGTATGCCCCGATCTCAGCCTTGGCCCACTTGACAAACACTGTTTCACACATTGCTAGTGCTGACTAAATAAATACTGATTGCTACTAAATACTGATCCTCAAGCACCTAGCCTTGAGGATCTCAAAGTGGCTGGTGTTAAAAACCGAATTATTGGGGGCTTCCCTGGTGGCGCAGTGGTTGAAAATCTGCCTGCCAATGCAGGGGACACGGGTTCGAGCCCTGGTCTGGGAAGATCCCACATGCCGCGGAGTGACTAGGCCCGTGAGCCACAGTTGCTGAGCCTGGGCGTCTGGAGCCTGTGCTCCGCAACAAGAGAGGCTGCGATAGTGAGAGGCCTGCGCACCGCGATGAGGAGTGGCCCCCACTTGCCGCAACTAGAGAAAGCCCTCGTACAGAAACGAAGACCCAACACAGCCATAAATAAATAAATAAATAAATAAATAAATAAATAAATATACCTTTAAAACAAACAAACAAACAAAAAAAACTGAATTATTGGGTTGGCAAAAAAATTCGTTCGGGTCTTTCCTTAACACCTTATAAGCATATTTGCCATTTAAACAAATTGTTTAAGATAAACTTCCTTAGGGATTTCTGAGTCCTTCTGATGTCCTTTTACAAAATGCTTAAATGAGGATCTACTCTAAACAACAAGTAGAACTAGCTTTTGACCTTTTTAATAAACTAGAAGATGAACAAATTTATCTAACTGTTGGTTAGATAAATGACAAGTTGGGAGTCAGTTTATTACTCTTCAACTGTGTGTGTGTGTGTGTGTGTGTGTGTGTGTGTGTGACTCCCTGCTTATCCATATCTTAGTTTTCCACAGTTCAATTTATTGGGGACATTGTAACATCAAATGTGCCATTCTTCTAACCTTTCTGAAAGTTTCAATAACTGACTTATAATGTCAGGGGGAGAAATGAACTTCTTCTCTATTGATGGGTTTGGGGCTATTGTCTCTCTTTTGTCTATCAGAAACTAAGAGAGTTTGAAGCTGGATGTTTTGTCTACCACTAGGAGTCATAACTGGAACTGGGGAAAAGTTAAAGTTCTGGTGTTTTTGCACTAGCACTGCTTACCATAGAGGCTTACTCAGGTTCCAGCTCAGTTCTGCTGGCATGCTTAGAATGAGGTGATGCTAAGGTTATGGTGAGTGTGGGCCAACTCCTAGGTGAGGGCTGATTGGAGCCAATCACCAGTTCTCAAAGGGCAGGTGGTAATAACTGAGCAAACTCTCATGAAGATCAGTGACATTTTTACATTTATGTTTTTCTGGTAATGAAAGAACTAGTCACTGAAGGAAACTTACAAAGTACAGGAAAGCATAAAATCATCCCAAATCTCAGAAAGAGCAACATTATAAATAAAAACATTATAAAAAAGAGTTAACATTATAAATAAAAAAATTAGACTGATATTGTGTGTGCATAGTTTATATGAATCTTGTCATTAATATTCTTAATGTGGGCTTCCCTGGTGGCGCAGTGGTTGAGAATCTGCCTGCCGATGCAGGGGACACGGGTTCGAGCCCTGGTCTGGGAAGATCCCACATGCCGCGGAGCAACTGGGCCCGTGAGCCACAATTGCTGAGCCTGTGCGTCTGGAGCCTGTGCTCCGCAACAAGAGAGGCCACGATAGTGAGAGGCCCGCGCACCGTGATGAAGAGTGGCCCCTGCTTGCCGCAACTGGAGAAAGCCCAAGCACAGAAACGAAGACCCAACACAACCAATAAATAAATAAATAAATAAATAAAAATTAAATTCTCTAAAAAAAAAAAAAAAATTCTTAATGACACTATATTATTCTATCATATGAATTACTGTAGCTGATTTAACTCTTACTATTCAACATAAGAATGATTTCACTGTGATAATAAAAAGTTAAAGAACATCCTTGTATCTAAATCTTGTCTATCTCTTGGATGATTTGATCGAGATGGAATTATAGATGTAAAATTGTTAGATAGAAAAGTAAAGACATTTTTAAGGTTTTTGTTTTACAGACCTGAAATTGCTTTTGAAAAAGGTTTTAAAAGATCGTATTTCCATGAGATTTTCATCTTCCCAAGAAAAGGGTGAAAGCCCTTCTTATTTTAAGATATATAATATAGTATAAATAATATAATATAAATAGAATGGAATGGACCCTTGCAAAGTTTGTATCTTTTTAAGCTTTATGTGCCATAAAGCTAATGCTCTGGAGAGAACAGGAAATGTTAGGTTAGTGACATTTTATAAACAATCATTCATCACTCATCACCAAAGTGCAAGCTGCCAAATAGGAAAGAAAAAGAGATGCCGGGGGGCTTCCCTGGTGGCGCGGTGGTTGGGGGTCTGCCTGCCGATGCAGGGGACACGGGTTCGGGCTCTGGTCTGGGAAGATCCCACATGCCGCGGAGCAACTGGGCCCGTGAGCCACATTTGCTGAGCCTGCGCGTCTGGAGCCTGTGCTTCGCAACGGGAGGGGCCGCGATGGTGAGAGGCCCGCGCACGGCGATGAGGAGTGGCCCCCGCTCGCCGCAACTGGAGAAAGCCCTCGCGCAGAAACGAAGACCCAGCGCAGACATGAATAGATAAATAAATAAATAATTTAAAAAAAAAAAAAAAGAGAGATGCCGGCAAAGTTTCTGGGGCTATGCAAATACTCAGCTAACCTGGATAGCTTGTTGGGTGGAATTTCTTTGGTTATTTTTCTTTCTGCTGTAACACCAAGCATAAGGTATCTGACAAACAAGATGTAATATGACAAATAAGGTGTGGCCTTAGGTGTATTCCTGAATGAGTGGCTGTCACACCCGTCTTCTAAGTAGGTGGTAATAAGGATTAAGAGTCTAATCCTATCATTTTGCTGCTGTTTTTATTTATCATGTAGGGTGTAATTATAGTGTTTCCTTTTTAAATGGCCCTTAATGTGTTTGGCCAAGGGGGAAAACCAAAGCTGTTGGTAAAAGTCAAGTGTTTCACTGTCTGTCTCTATTATGTTCCCTGGTTGCAGTTTCAGCAGCCCTGCCTGGGAGGACTAACTTTTTACAAATAGGTCAACAAATCTATTGATTTTGACCAACATCCCCAGATTTTGAAAAACACAGTGGCCTTCCCCCTGCCCGCTCTTTCTTATTACTTATGAAATTATTATCAAGTAATGATGCCAATAGTATTACTAATAGAAAACACTACTGCTCTTAGGTATCCTTCCTGAATATTCTATGCAGAAACAAAGACATATGTATGTATATGAACACTTAAAAACAAACCCACATGGATCCAGACTACATACATGCATACTGTTCTTAGTTCACTTTACAGTATGTCCTGAACCTCTCTTTTCTATCCTTTCCTTTTTATTTTTTTAACAGCAACACAGTCTATGCATATCTCTAATGTAATTTTAAAAATTGGTCCCCTACTGATGGATATATCGTGTTTTTGATGGTTTCAATCATTTCCACATTGTAGATCCCAGGATACTTTTTGGAGTGTATGTTTATGATGAATTTATAGGTCTAAGGGTATGTGTCACAAAATAATCTTTCAATGATAAAGACAAAGCATAACAGAGAAAGAGCTTCTGGATATAAGAATAAAGAATGGGTAATATTTTAAAGAGGGTTTCACAAAAAGAACCATCTGATAAATTTTCCATTCTGCCATTTTAACTGGAGAGGCTTAAGTGCATTTGTTATTTTTTTGTTGTTGCTTTTTTTTTTTTTCTTAGTACCCTGTGCAAACAGAGACTCCAATAATGATATTGAGATCCAAAAATGACACTTAAAAAAAAAGAAGATTTGATGTAGAGGAAAGAACAGGAGACCCAAGGTCATGTTACAGTTGGTCACAAACGACATTGTGATCTTGGACAAATCACCTTTTGAGATCTCAGCTTTCCTGTCTGTAAAGTGTTGGAAGATCTTTAAACCATCTCTTAGAATGGTTATATGTGATTTACTGCCACTTAGGCTTCTAGTAGTATTGTTCATGAGCAGATGCTGGTCAGCTCTGGAATTCATGGCCCTTTGAACATGGGCTCTGTTGACGAGGAAGTAAGCCTTTGCCCAGATTAGCACTGCTGGATGCTGAGAGGCAAATAGAAGATATTTTAGGAGAATATTTTTCATGTTTTCCACATTGCCTTTGTGATTTGGCCCAAGACATATGTTCATCAGCTCCGGGAGGAATTTGAGCCAATACTCTACTTGACAGCCCTCAGAATCTTCCATAGTAAGAAACAATCTTAGGGATGATAGAATGTCAGTGTTGCTCCTATGTTTTGAACAACTTTGGTCTTTTTCACCTTGGAGTCTGATATTCAGAAAGTATTTCACTGAATGGGTGCCCTGGTATTTACAAACCTAGCATAGAAAGACTGACCATTGACATTTTCTGGATTCTCTTTCTAAATCCCTCACTTAAACAAATAATTAATATTTTAAAATTCCTTAAAGGCCACTGTCTTTTTAGACCACTGTGAGTAAATTAGTACTTCCATATTTTCAACTTAGTGCCATGCTAGGTAAAGAGTGAATGCTCAAGAAACAATAGTAACTATTACTATTATAGTGACAGAAGCTGAGCAACTTTGCAATAGTGAATCAAGATAAGGTTCAAGGCCTGAAAGACTTTCAAATATATCAGTAAGACTGAAGAGAATCTAAATAGAAAACATAACTTCTTTATCTCAAATAGTATTAAAGAAAATCAGTTCCCAGAAGATTTTATTATTAGTTCTAAAGTTTACATCGAGCCCTCTCGCAGTACCCCTAAACTAGGCATTTATTTCTATTTACTTTTCATTCATCATGAGATTTAGCAAATCTAAGGATGTGTCCCCAGCAAAACCACTCCACACTTTGGGCTTCCCCTGAAAGCCCAGATCACCAGGGAAATTAAACCAAAAGAAAGTACAAGTTCACCCTAGATGTGGGATGTTCCTTGTAGGACCTACTGTTTGATATTGCTAAGTTCAGCTTGGATTTCTTGGAGGAGGGATAAAAACGGTGAAGGAAAAGGCTAGGATAATTCAAACAGAACCAATGAGGGCTTCCCTGGTGGCACAGGGGTTGAGAGTCTGCCTGCCAATGCAGGGGACACGGGTTCGAGCCCTGGTCTGGGAAGATCCCACATGCCGTGGAGCGACTGGGCCCATGAGCCACAACTACTGAGCCTGTGCGTCTGGAGCCTGTCCTCCGCCACAAGAGAGGCCGCGATAGTGAGAGGCCCGCGCACCGCCATGAAGAGTGGCCCCCGCTCGCCGCAACTAGAGAAAGCCCTCACACAGAAACGAGACCCAACACAGACAAAAATAAATAAATAAATTTATTAAAGAAAACAAAAACAAAAACAAAAAAAACAGAACCAATGAGTTACTAATAAGCTTAATGAGCTTTAGGAGTTTGCTGGAATTTGGCTTCCTAAAATGAATTCCCTCAGACAGTAGACAGATGACTCACCAACTTTGGCTATCAAGGCGGGCTGAGTCATCTAAAGTCAGCTGAATCATCTGCTTTCAACTCTGTTTCATAAGAATTGGGGCTGGTTGGATATTTCTGTCTCTTTGATTGCGAATATTAAGCATTTAAATATATGGAGAATATGATATCCTTCTTAGGAAAAACTACATAAATTTCTCATGCACAGATGGACTGCATTAGTAAAAGCAGATTAGTAATTGTTTTTAGTTCCTGATAAAAAAAAAAAACAAAACCAAACGAACAAAAAACCCCCAAAAAACCTGCCCTGAACACCTACCTTGCTATATTCTTTACTCACCAGATAAACCAAGTGATAGTTGATGAGAAACCAGATAAGGATTTAAGAGACTGATGGCTGACTCCACAGAGCCATAAAACTGGTTCAGAGAACATCTTGAGATGTCATTTGCAGGGTTTGCTTTTAAAGTCTGAATGTTATTCTGGACCCCACACACATTATGAGTAGAGAGTTTTTGGAAAAAAAGATGTTTCACAATGAGGGAATGTTGAAAGAAGTCAGCTAACATTTTCCTCGGAAACACTGAGGACATTTTTGGGTGCTCAGTTCTCCTGTTGCATGTGTTTTAAGAGTTTTTTGTTTGTTTGTTTTGTGTTTTTTTAGGAGGATGTGATTTAGTGGAGGCAGCTTGGCGTAAGAGAAAGAATCCAGGTCAAGGAACATGAAGATTCTTGAGCCATGTGACCCAAATGAATAGCCAGGCCTTTCTAAGCCTCAGTTTCTTCATCTGATAAGTGAAAGGGTATGTTAGATGTGTGTTTCCCAAACTTGCTAGAACATGAGGATCACCTGGGGCACTTTTTAAAACTACGGGACATTCCCTCGCCTCACCCAAGCCTATTGAATCTGAATCAGCAGGGTGAGGCCTGAGAATTAACATTTTAACCAGCCCCTTGGGCGATTCTTATGTTCAGACAAGTTTGGCAAACACTGTATTAGTTGATCAGTAAGATATCTTTCAGCTCCAAGATTGCTCAGAGGATCTTTCAAAACACCAAACTATTTTTTTCCTCCCTCAAAACCGGGGAAGTAAGAATCAAATGTAAAACAAATCAAGGTACGTGGTAGGTAGAGAGGTATTGGTGAGGCTGGTCTGCCACTAAACTATAATGCATAGGAAGATGTTTTGGGTACACTCAACATTAGATACTCATCACCTGCATGTTGTTCCTGCTCTAAATTAACACCTCCTCTCAGGAAGAGCCTGATCAATTCATTCACCCTGGAGTTTAAATAGCTCAAGAGCCTCCTTGAATTTTCTTTCTGATATATTAATAAGATCTGAAGCCAATGGAATGGAAGCATCAAGAATCTCAGCAAGCAGGGCAAGCACTGAAATCAGGCACTGACCTCACCTACTCAGAAAACTGTACTGAACTGCTTCCACATGAAGCAGGAGAGTCTGCATCAGTTCAAGCATGGTGGAATAGGACATTAACCACCCACAAGGAAGTATACTAGAAATCAGAACAAAATTAGTGTCTCCATTGCAGAACACAAACTCTGGATAGCCTCCTTGAGCAATTTTAATCTCTTCATGAACCCATCAGCTAACAAGAGACGCTGGAACAAACTTGTTTAGAAGAGCAAAAGTTCGTAAGTCATACATTCATTCCTTCATGTACTCAACATTATTTATTGAGGAAATTCATTTATTCATGTATTCCACATTACTTACTGAGTTCTTCCATGCACAAGGCACTGTTCTATGTCCTCCCAATACAGCAGTGAACAAGATGGGTTCCTGAGTGTATTCTAGATGTTCCAGAGCTTGTATTCTAGAAGGTGAAGGGGATCAGAATATACTTCCCCAAAATATGCCACTTTGGCATAAAGATTATTTTGTGCTGAACTAAGAAACAGCAGATGCAGGCAAAAGCTCTCTATCCCTCCCCATCTGTCTAAAGGCAGAGTATAAAATTCCCTTTGTGAAGATGTCCCCTCCCCCCTCTCCCATACCAGGAGGAGAAAAACAGCCTTAATCACCTGAGATGGAGATAGCGCCAAGATGAACCTGCACAAACAAACCTTACTGAAATAATTCTTATCTTCCATTAGTTTCCCCCATATATCTCACAATTTACTGCTCCTAAACACCTAACCCCCTTTTCCTTTGTTTTGTCACTTTCCCACAAATTTATTGTTTTGTTAAAATGGTATATAAGCTCCTGGATCTAACTGCTTCTTTGGGATTTTTACTTCATATCTTGAGGCCCTCCCATAGACGTATGAAATAAACCTTTTTCTCTTGTTAATCTGTCTTTTGTCAGTTTAATTTCCAGGACCCCAGGGACAACCTAAGAGGGTAGAGGAAGAGTTTCTTTTCCCCCTCCTACAAAGAGGACATAGACAATACATAAGTGAACAAATAAATAAGACCATTTTAGAGGATGGTAAGTGTTACGATGGAAACACAACAGATAAGTGGCCTTAAAGAGTGATTGTAGGGGTGAAGTATGGAGCCTGCTCTGTCGGCCTTGCTAAGGAGATTTGGGAAGGACTATTAGACATGACTTTTACCCACCCCCAGATGAGTATATGTCTCTGTTTCTGGTGGGTGAAATAACAGAGGTCCAGAGAGAACAAAGGACTAAGGGAATGGTGAGACTAGAGCCCAGGTTCCTAGTGTTTGGAGGTAACTTTCTTCTAATAAACTTGTTCTTCTGAATGATACCCCCAATGAAGAGGTTTTATTTTTGCCTCACAGATACCTTAGATATATTTCTCTGAGTCCTTTTATATTTATTGCTTGCTGGGGTTTACGTGCTGAAATAGGTTTAGAGATCTGGAGCAGTGTAAAGATCTCCATCCTAAGTGCTGAGGAATCTTAGCCCATTTTCAAAAGATTAAGGGACAACAGGAAGCCAATAATACTGAGGTATTATAGAATTTTAACCTCCCTCACCTGACAAAGACTATGAGAAAATGGTTTGTTTCCAATCAAGGAAGATCTGGAATAGTTTAATCACCAGAAATGAAAGCAGTCCCAATTCTCATCCATTTGGTTAACTAGCATGGAAGTTATTTTTTTACCATGGACCTTTACAGTCACATTTCCATCCAGACTCCTGGCAATGCTCAAATCCTTCCACAACAAGAAAACAAAGAAACTCATTTCTTTTCAAACATGTTGACTCAGTCTACTCTGTCCTGTTTCCCATAAGCCAAGTGGATGAATGCTATGCTCAAATATGATGCTGTTTTTGAAATATTTACCAAAAAGATTAGTTGTATCAAAAGTGATTTTTCAGCATTAGTACAAGACAAGCTACCCATTCTAACAGTCCTATGTCATCTTGTACTTCTTTTTCCTTGATACTTAGAATGTAAGATTTTATATCTGAGGCTCATGGAAATTATTACTTCTTTGGTGGTTGGTTTTGTATAGTGTAATACTTTAAGACTGTAACTTTCCTTTCTTTACCAGCCTAACTGACACACTAGTCTGAACATCTTTGAGGTTCACTTGTGTACATATAAAGGAGCCATCGCCATCTGGTGTATCAGAGAAGATACTACAATTAGCATGTTCTTGTCAATTCTACTAGGCCAGCAGCCAATTTTCCAGATCTTGGGAATTTTCTTCTAGATAGATGGGAAAGTTCCAATGGCCATACAAATTTAGTAGAACAAAATCTTAGTTAACTGATACTAAATTAACTAAAATCCTTAATTAAATTATTATTCTTTTGGTGATTCGAAAAGAAACCACAGGGTGGTTTGTATTTAGGGTGAAAAAAGTAACTGGCAACGAAATAACTAATAATTGAGATTTGGTTAAATGAGAAAATTCTAGAATATGTTCAGGTTATCAATAATAGCACTTAAAATGTAACATTAAGAAGAATAATTTTGATGCCCTACAAGACTTTAGCCATTAATTAGTTTCACTGCTTCTTAAGACAGAATGATTTTCATCAATCAGTTTTTAGTCATTAGGAGATAAATGTTTCCTGAAGCCTTTTGAATTCTGCCTAGCACCCTTGATGACCAACACCATTGTACTTACTCAGTTCCTACCTGCTGAGTAGTACCAATCATTGCTGAAAAAATAGCTAATTGGAATCCAGTAAGATCTAATCCCACAGTTGGTCATCTTCTGCCAGGAATTTAGTATATCTGAGTAGGCTGATTTGTGAAATGGTGATAATAGTAGTGTCTATTTCATAGGTTAGTTAGGAAGGTTATGTGCCGAGTTCAATGAATGGTATATAATGGATGCTCAAAAAAAATGTTGCTAGTACACACACACACACACACACACACACACACACACACACACACCCCAAGCATTTCAAACAAGACCTACAAGCAGATGATCTTCTCACTTCAAACTCTCTTATAAACTCTCTCTAGCTAAGTGGGAGAGTCAAATGCCAAACTGAATTGTATGGATGAAAAGCGTGTTCTCCACTCTCTTAGTGCTTTCAGAATTAGAGATCATTTTGGATGCTCTATTTTGTAAAAGCCTTCCTCAAGTCTATACCCATAGATACAAATATAGGTGTCTGTGGGTGTTTTGGGGGCTAGGATTGGATGGAGGCAGGGAAATGCTGAATTCACTTAAGCAACTTGCTGTTTTGCAACTAATGATTTGTAAGTACTGGTTTGGCTTGAATTTAACCTTTTTTTTTTTTTTTAATGTAGTTTGCTGAAATTCATCTAAAAAAGTTGATCTGTATCAAGCTTTAGGGTAACTTTTTCATGATTTTCTTGCTTTCTGGAAGATCTATTAATGTCATAGAGTAAATGTCAAATTTTAAACAGGAAAACAATATTCCACTTGAAGAGGCTTTGCGAATAAATAGCTATTTTAAATCTTTCTTGGGAACGGGTTCCATAAGCAAGTGAAATTATAGAAGCAGACAAGGTTCAAAGGGAATTTTAAGCAAGTTATTTTCATCTCTAGCTATATTTTCCAATAAGTTAACAAACAGCCAGATTATTAAGGCAAGGTGTAATTCATAAACCTTTTTCATTCTAAATTTACATGTATGTATGTGTGTGTATGTATTATATATATTTCAAAGGTTGTGAGATTGATAGCAAAAGCCCTGTTCTGCAAAAGGCCTCTGGCTTCTTTCCTTTCTTTTGAAATTAACCAGAAATGTGGAGCCCTGACAAGTACATTCTTTACCACTAGGGGGTGACAGCTGATAATGAATCAGCTTTTCTTAATGTGAGACAAGCTATTGGCTTTGTTCTATAGGTGTTCCAATAATGTTTCTTCTTTACTGATTGCCTGGTGATGTTTGGTTTGATGCATTTTCTTTGCTGAACATGCTCCACACCCAGTATCACACCTTTTGTCGTACACAACATGGGTCTGATGGAAGGACAGCTAGTGCTGGACAGCTCTGTAGATTTCAAATAAATGTCTGGAAAATTAGTTAACAAATAGGAATATTTATTTATTCATGCATTCATATGATAAATATTGAGAGTTCACAGGCCCTGTGACAGGCACTGGGGATACAATGGTGAACGACAATATAACATCTGTCCTCATGGAGGTTTTATTGTAGCGGGAAAGATGACAAAAACCAGGTAAACAAACACATCCATAAGATAACTGTGAGCCTTAACAAGACCTATAAAGGAAAGCAACGTGAGGGTGAGATACAGACTAACTGGAGTTAGAGAAGAGATACCACATTAGATCAAGTATTACTTTATCTAAGGCTTTGCTATTCTCCACATAACCAGCAGATTTCAGAGACACATCATGCCCTACTTTGGTTGTTTTCCACTTGCATATATTCTGGCAAAATTCTCATAACTCAGCATTTTGGTGCCTTGGAAGCTTGAAGTATCACTGATGGCTGATCTCTAGCACTATCAGTACATCTTTCCCAGATACTTAGAAAGCTTCATTAGGAGAGTCATCAAATGGAAACAATATGCCTGTCTCCTTTCTATTCTGCATTACAGAATGGAAACTTCTGTAACTGACTAGCTTGCATCCATTCTGTCTAAATAGTTGGAACACTTCTTAAGAAATATCACACACACACACACACACACACGCTTCACACAAAAGATATTGTTAATGTAAAGTTAAAGTCATTTAGCATGGAAAGTGAGAAAATTGTCCTAATGTTGATATAAATATTGGTAAGAATATCACCTTACTGCTATTGATATTTTTGCACATGTTTTCTAGTCATTACAGACCACTTAATGTCATTTCCTATTTTGAAATTTCTTTTCTTACTTGAAAGGCCTTCCTCCTTTATTCTCTTATCAATTTAAGTCTGCTTCATCTTTCACCTTCTAATGAGTCTGTAACTGTCTCTCTCTTTAAATATCCCTGCATACCACGTGTATTCCTTCCTTTTGTTTATTCCAGAACCACTAATGTAATTGAGCAATTGGTTAAATAATGTATTCTTAGGATTATTATAATCATTTCATCTATGTTGAAAAAAAATGTTGATCCCTTCCTTTGCCAGCCTCCTTTGCAGCTAGGAATGAGACATGTGACCCAGTTCTAGCCAATGAGATGTAAGGGGAAATATACTGGTACCCTACGAGAAAGATATATTCTCCACGTCAAAAGGGAAAAGATATATGTGGAGGCTCTCTTGTGGCCTTGGCTCTTCTATTGCCCTTCCTTTGGATGAGGTTATGAAGGATGTAATATCTGGATTTGCAGAACCATCGTGTGAACAAAATGGGAAGCCCAAGAGACTCTTGGAGTTGCCAACCCAGTGCTCTTAACAATGTGGAGCTGCTGAACTAGGTCTGGAATGACCATCCTCCAGCTTCTTATTATATAATTTAATTTAATGCCTTTATTATTTGCACTATTATTAATTTGGTGTCCTGTTCCTGGGAGCCAAAGGGACTCTAACCAACACAGTACAAATATTAAAATCCCTCAGAAATATCATCTCACTTTTAATTTTGATACTCCTGAGAACTTGGTCTAGTGCTTAATACAAAGAAGTAGCTAAATACATACGTGCAATCTACATGTTTTTTTCTTTGTTTTCTCTCCACCTTCTCCCCCACCAAAGAACTTCTTGAAAATTAATTGCAGATTCTTATTTAAAAGACTGCTGAATTGGAATAAGGAACTTTTCCTACATGGGTCTGTTACAGAAGATGCATATATGTCATGATGTAGCTTATGTTCACTTTGCCATGGCAAATTTCAATGATTATGAACTTCATAAATGCATGCTTTTAGAGGGCAGAGGTCTTTCTTTTTCATCTTTATATATACCAATGCCAGCCCTGTGCCTTGCAGAGAGTATGTGGACAATGGGTGAGTAAGTTGGGGAAGAGAGGAGGGAAGAAAATTAGAAGCAGGAAAATGCATTTGGCTACTTGAAGAGTATGAGATAGATAACTGTAAATTCATTGAAGCAGAAATATTGCCTTATTCATCTTTGCATCTTCTACACTAGTATCTCTGAAAGTATAGTCTGATTATTCAGAACCGACTGGAGCTTTGCTAGAATTCACATTCCTGGGCCCCACTCCAGAACTCCAGAGAGAAAGATCTCTGAAAGTAGATCCAGGAATCCATGATTTTGCTCACTTGCAAATCATTGCTCTAGTGCCTAGCAAGGTATTTTGTATATGCTAGACATTCAGTAAATAATAGAATGAATAAATGAATGATGTAAAGATAGAACAATCTCTCAAACTCAGATATAGTCTCTAAAGTCATTCTTTTAAAACCTAATATTTATTTGATGAGGCAGAATATTTCATTTAAAAAGTAGAAAAGTCCCTTTTGCAAGTGGGCAAAATATTTTCTTTCACAACCAACATGACAAACTATTAAATGATACACTTGGTCTCAAATATAAATAACTTGAAAGCAAGAATAAGATTTCTTTTGAAATACTTGGGGAACTTCCCTGGTGGTGCAGTGGTTAAGAATCCGCCTGCCAATGCAGGGGACACGGGTTCGATCCCTGGTCCGGGAAGATCCCACATGCCGCAGAGCAACTAAGCCTGTGCGCCACAACTACTGAGCCTGCGCTCTAGAGCCTGCAAGCCACAACTATTGAGCCTGCGAGCCACAACTACTGAAGCCCGCATGCCTAGAGCCCGTGCTCCACAACAAGAGAAGCCACCTCAGTGAGAAGCCTGCGCACTGCAGCAAAGAGTAACCCCCATTCACCACAACTAGAGAAAGCCCACATGCAGCAACGAAGACCCAATGCAGCCAAAAATAAATAAAATTTAAAAAATAAAATAAAATACTTGGGCACTTAGAAATGAAGACAAAACATTCTAGGTCCCCAACCCCTTAAATATTCCTGTCTACTTCTCCATGACACTTTCCCCCATGTACTCCTCCTCAGAACCTGGGCGTAACTTGACTTGGCACAGGTTCATTGAAGAATGAGTTCATTTTCTAGACAGGGGTAGAACTTATCTATAGAGAACAAAATGGTAAGCACAGATTCCTCTTCGAAGTGTAATCTGGCTGTTCCCACCTCTTCAACCCAAGTGGAAAGCTGAATCATCTCCATGACAGACACAGCCCCAGTTCTTTCAAAGCTATGGTTACAGAGATTTGTGCTTTCCTGCTTTGCTGAAATAGGGAAATAGGGGTATGCTACATATGATCTATCCTGGGATAACCATATCAACTGTATAAAGAGGCACCATCTGGATTCTTTCTATGCAGGAAGTGAGAAAGCTCTTGCTGGAATAGCTGATGTTGGGGAATCTGTTTTAACAGTGTGTGGTTTCAAAGAAGTGAGGAAGCATCTGTTTGGAGGGAGTGAAGAGGTCTTCTTTAGCCAAGTAGTTTGCACAACAAATTGGATGATCTAACCCCACCCTAGCTATCCAAACTTATCTCTCTCCTCTTAACAGAGTCAAGCCAGTTTTTTCCCCTTGGCCCAACATCCCATGTTCCTTACAGCCTCCATGGTCTTGCCCAAGATCTTTTGCCCCAGCTGGAATACCTTACTTTCTTACACTCTTGTCTTCCCAATAAGGAGGCTAAAGCTCCTAATAATCGAGTGGTAACTATATGGTAACTATGTGGTAACTACATACATTGTTTCCTTTAATCCTCACAACAACTCCAAGAAGTAGGTACTATAATTATCTCCATTTTATAGGTAAGTAATGGATAATCAAAGAGATTAAATTACTTGGCTAAGGTCATCCAGCCAGTATTGTTTGCAGAACTGAGATTCATATCCAAGGATGTCTGATTCTAAAGTCCATGCTTGGAGCCATTATGCACTCATTGGAATTGTTTTTGCGCCTCCAAGTCCATTGTCCATGAAGCCCTCTATCTATCTATCTACCTATCTATCTATCTCTCTATTTATTTATTTGCCACACCGTGTGGCATGTGGGAACTTAGTTCCCCAAGCAGGGATTGAACCTGCGCCCCCTGCAGTGGAAGCGTGGAGTCTTAACCACTGGACCACCAGGGAAGTCCTGAAGCCCTCTTTTTAAAACTGATTATTATTTAAACCATACATATTGGTACTTTAAATAACAAAATCATAGAGTGTCAGAAAAATGACTTCACAGGCCATCTTGATCACCTCTCTTCTTTTATAGACAAGAAAATTGAGGCTCAGAAAGAGGCTGTTCCTGTCAGAGGTCTTACAGAACTCAGTCATGCACACAGGGCAGAACTTTGATGATTCTGGGGCCCCTTCCTAGAGTTTCTGATTCAGTAGGTCAAGTGCAAGGGCCTGGGAATATGTGTTTTGAAAATAGCTCCATGGGGCTTCCCTGGAGGCGCAGGGGTTAAGAATCCGCCTGCCAATGCAGGGGACACGGGTTCGAGCCTTGGTGCGGGAAGATCCCACATGACACGGAGCAACTAAGCCCATGCGCCACAACTACTGAGCCTGTGCTCTAGAGCCCTCAAGCCACAACTACTGAGCCCGCGCGCCTACAGTCCGTGCTCCGCAACAAGAGACGCCACTGCAACGAGAAGCCCGCGCACCACAACGAAGAGTAGCCCCTGCTCGTTGCAACTAGAGAAAGCCCACATGCAGCAACGAAGACCCAAAGCAACCAAAAATAAACAAACAAATAAATAAATACATTTATTAAAAAAAAAATAGCTCCATGATTGGGTCCAATCATCAGGCAAAGTTGGGAATCACTAATATTCTATATCACTTGGTGTTTCATCTGTGTTTAATGTTTCAACTATTTCATCTGTTTGTCTTATCTCTCAAATATTACTCTTCGGAGACCTTGTTATATACTTCAGTATTCCTTACAGTGTCTAGCTAGGAAGGAGCTAGACATATTTTAAGTGCCTAGCAAATGCTTGTGAATCAAAATGAAGAAAGTTTTAGATACTGAGTATTTGATTAGGAGGTGGCAGGGAAATGGATTATGGCAATTAGGTTCAAGGCCATGTAGAGCAAACATTCCACGTGGGAGGCAAAATAGGTGATAATTATAAGATGTGGCTTGTTTCATTTGCTTCAGCTCAAAAGGACTTGGAAGCCTAGCTGCACAAAGATTTCAGATAGCAGAGTCCTGACTTTCTTTTGTCTTCCCGAGCTGGGTAGACATGCTGAGTAAATGTGATCCCCAGATGCTCAGGACACGTCTTGTTCTGCTATGAACACATGGAACCAAGCCCTGGTGACACTCTTACCTTGGAGTGGCAGAGCCTTATATGGAAGCAGAGTGCACTTTTCACTTTACTGGGGGATCTTTAAATAGCAGGGAACAGCAACTCAAAGCTTTTCAAAGAGCTACTTAAAGTTATTTTTCTCCATGACAACAGCCTGCCAATAAGGATAGAATTTAAAGAGCTAGGACCCCAAGAAGAAAGAGAAAAGGAAAATTTCCCTGCCAAAATGAATGCTCAGAGATGAACCACAGCCAGAGTGTAAATTCTATACATTGACTCACAACTATAGAACAGATGAGATGAGCAATCAGATTGCATTCTTTAATTATCTGTGTGCAAAATCAGAAGGATATTTAAAGGTGTTCACTTGGTGGTAGATGGGGTGGAGGGAGATACTGGCGTATGCTATGATTTCTGGTGCTGAAATGATGGAGTCTTTTTTTTTGTTGTTACCCTTAAAGATTCAGAGGATTGATTTTGTTTTGGGTTCCTAAAGATCAACTTCTAAATAATCCTCCTAGCCTTTTTGTGCCTTAACCTTGCAAAAACACCTTTTTCTCTGCCTCATGTAATATGACTCCCAGGACAGGCTGTAGTGGACTCAACTCCTGATTCCCTATTTTCTATCAAATGAAAATATTCAGATGCTTTCTCAGGGAGCCCCCACAGTGTTGTTGTTGTTGTTTAAAATTAAGATTTTACTTTTTTAGAGCAGATTTAAGTTCACAAAGTGAGGGAAAGGTACAAAAATTTCCCATATACCCCCTGCCCCTACACATGCCTCCTCATTATTAAAATCTTCCACCAGTGTGGTATATTTATTATAATTGATGAGTCTTCACTGACACATCACAATCACCCAAGGTCCATAGTTTACGCTATGGTTCACTCTTGGTGTTGTTCATGCTATGGGGTTGGACAAATGTATAATGACACGTATCCATCATTATGGTATCATACACGGTATTTACACTGCTCCAAAAATCCTCTGTGATCCATCTATTCATCCCTTCCCCAATCTCTCAACCCCTGGAAACCAGTGATCTTTTTACTGTCTCCATAGTTTTGCCTTTTCCAGCAAGTCACATAGTTGAAAATCACACAGCATGTGATTGGTTCCTATCACTTAGTAATATGCAGTTAAGGTTCCTCCATGTCTTTTCATGGCTTGATAGCTTTTATTTCTTTTTTGGTGTTGAATAATATTCCATTGTCTAGGTGTACCAGTTTATTTATCCATTCACCTACTGAAGGACATCTTGATTGCTTCCAGGTTTTGGCAACTATAAATAAAGCTGCTATAAACATTCATGTGTGGACATAAGTTTTCAACTCCTTTGGGTAAATACCAAGGAGCATGACTGCTGGATCTGCTGGATCACATGGAAAGGTATGTTCAGTTTTGTAAGAAACTTTCAAACTGTCTCTCAAAGTGACTGCACTATTCTGCATTGCCATCAGCAATGAATGAGGGTTCCTGTTATCCACATCCTCACCAACATTTGGCATTGTCAGTGTTTTGAATTTCTGGCCATTGTAATAGGTGTGTAGTGGTATCTCATCGTTGGCTTAATTTTCATTTTCCTGATGACAAATGATGTGGAGCATCTTTTCATATGCTTATTTGCATCTGTATAGCTTTTTTGGTGAGGTGTCTGTTAAGGTCTTTGGTCCATTTTTTAATTGGGTTATTAGTTTTCTTACTGTTGAGTCACATTGAGTTTTTATTTCTCTGTTCTCAGAGGACATCTTAATCCCCCAGGTTGGAGGGATTTATAAGATTTATCTTCTACTCCTAATTGTCCCCAAGAATAGGATACACTTTCCCTGATAACCTTCTTAGCCTCCAACCCCAACCAAGTCCTAGACCAACTCAGCAGCATTTAGAACTGATCAGTCGCAGAATAGTACAGACTCATTTTCTATCTGATATAGGAATACCCTCTCCAGTGTTCCCTACAAGTGCTCATCTGGACCTTAATCAGTTATAGGACTCCCTCTAGCTTGACAGTGGCAAGTTTCACCACTGACCAGTGCCAGGGATTACCATTCATTTAACAGATATTATTGGATGCATTTTATATGTCAAGCTCTGAGCTGGGCACTGGAACAGTGAATCAATCAGACAATTATCAACTTCTTCCTTAAGGGGTAAAAGTGGTTTTCCTATAATGACCAGCTCTAATTCTGCCCATTGAAACTATATAATCAGCTATTGTATTCCTTCAGAAATTTAAAGACAATCAGATCCCTCAAAGCACATTGGCATTCTGGTCACCCCTTCCTTCGTATGTGCTCCCATTGGTCAATGACCCATTCAAAGGAGACTGCTCACATTTCACCTTACTTCCTGGGCTCTTCTGCCTGTGTTGGATGGTCAGGGCTTCTGACAGTTGCCTACATCTGTGGAGTTACATTGCTTGACATGTTTCTAGACTCTAGAGGTGCAAACTTGCATATGTATATGTCCCTTGGGGAGAAGGAGTTAAAAACATTAGCTTCAGCCTGGGGAGTTGTTTTTCTTCTCCTGCTTTTTAACCAGAAAAATAGATGCGATTGTAGCTTTGAAAACTGAAATGCTAGCTTTTAAACAACTTGCAAATAACAGAGTTCAAGATTTCAAGGGGAAAACAGGCTCCATAAAAATTCTGTGACAGGAACCCCTACATTGTCCTTTTAGTTGTAAACTGAGAATAAGTGGTAACCAGAAAGTAATCGCCTCTAACTGCATTTCACTGGGAACTAATGTCCTTCTGACCAGTAAATGTTAACTTAGCCCCCAGGTACAGCTTGACTTTGAGGGAAGGGGCACATGAATTTGGGGCCAGGCTGTTACCCCAAAGCACACTCACTGCCACCCCTGACAAGGGCTTGCAGCTGGTATTACCAAGGATCAGGTAATTCTTCTGCTTTTAGACTTGGCTTCTTTTAGGGCTGGAAGCATCAGACTAACTCCAGGAAGAGCTGACCATTTCTCCTACTTCTCCTACTTCTCCTGACTGATTGTCCTCTGCTCCCACTTCCCACCTTGTTCTGCTCCCAGGATATGTTCCCTGACTTCATCTGCCCTGCTCTTGGTCCAGGAGGCTGGCCTCTGCAGGTGCATCTCCTGGCTTGCCAGCTGGCTTCCAGCTCCATTTAGCCAATGAGAGGCCCAGGTGAGAGGGTGGGAAGGGAGAGAGGTCAGTGTATATCTTCCAAGCCCTGTGCTTTCTGCAGCATGTCTCTAGAACCCAATTACTTCAACCTACAGCTCCTGCCAAGCAGCCCCTAATCTAGGGTTCCAGTTCTTGTTTGGCTCTAGGAACTCTACCTTCTGCCCTGGGCTTTATTGGTAACGGCCTCCTATCATTAAACCTCTGGGTGCCTCAACCAAACTAACTTTTCCTTAATACTGCCTTCATCTCTGTCCTATCATTATACCCTCTTCATTAAAATCATCTGGAATAATTCTTTCCTGCCTGGGCCCTGACAGATAAACCTCTGGATGTTCAGTTCTCCTCTGTAGGTCATGGAGCATCATGCCATCAGCACCAGGGAAGCCTTCTTATCTCCTTTAGGCAGGTACAGTCTCCAGTCCTAGGACCAGAGGTTAGGCAATCTCAACCTGGCAGCTCAGGAGATTTCTGAACCCCACCTATTAAATGAAACTCTTCTGGGGGTGGGGCCCTATAATTTCTCCTTCTAAAAAAGACCCATGGAACAAGAATGGCAAAATAGTGATAATTGTTCAAGTTGGGTGACGGGTACCTGGGGTTCATTATGCCATTTTCTCTACTTCTGTGTATGTTTGAAAATTTTCATAAAAAAGAATTAGGTATGTAAGGTTCTAAGTTGAGAACCAGTGATTCAAAGTAGAGGTCTGAAATTTGTTTTGCTAATCTCATTATTCCCTGTTTCCATTAGCCTTCATCACACCATGGTAGGGTCTCCATCTGTGTAAACAACTGAGATGAGACAAAGAGATCCAGCATCTTCCATTTACTGTGGTCCTAGGTACCAGAGACCCAGGATCTCCAGTCCCTACCACACAGATTCCTTTATAGATGGGGGTTGAGCAGATTTGGCCAAATCCCTTGGTGCTTCTCAAACAGTTCCCACTCACACAGACATAGTTCGTGACCCTTAGCCAAATTCTGTAAGTATGGAATTAGAAAGTCCAAGTCACTACACTCTGGTGTGGCTCTCTCCTCTGTCCCTTCTTCTGAGAAATTCCTCAGAAGCCCCACAGTTCTATTTGACCCATACCAGAAAAGGACCTAGACTTTTGAGGAAAAAATTCAGGTTTTTGGACTCTGTTCCTGTGTGATCTTGGGCAAGACACCTACCTTTTCAATTTCTTTGATTTCTTTTATTTCATAGCATAGTAGTTAAAAGCACATCTCTGGGTTTGAATCATAGTTCTGCCACTTCCTGGCCATGTGACTCAGGGCAAGTTGCTTTACTTCTGTATGCCTCAAGTTTTTCGTCTGTAGAATGGAAATATCAATGGAAACCACATCATTGGGTTGTTGGGGAGATAAAATGAGCTATCTGAGCTATCACGTGTAAAGGGAGTAAGTAGCATGATGTCTGGTGTACAGTAAGCTCTAAGTAAGTGCTAGCTGATGCTGTATCATTATTGCTAATTACATTTATATTTGTAACTTTGGAGGACTAGGCAGAAGGAAACATAGCAACAGTTTCAGATACAGAGTTTCCAGGGGTTTAAAAAAATCACAATAAAATTTGAGAGCTACTGCTGTAGATCTTGTAAATATTAATGGCTATAAAATCTGGAGTTAAAAAAGATCCATTCAAACAAGCCAGTGTGGCTGACTCCCTAGTTCCTAGTCATTTTGTATAGTTCTGGGCTTCAGCCCCTGCCTGGGTAGAAGGCCTGGCTGGATCTGGAACTGAGCTTCCCCTGCTCTGGCCTGGACTGACACAACAGGCCAAGTTACAGGGTTTGATGGGTGGGAGGTGGTAGTGAAGGGAAGAGCAGAGAAGCATTGAGAATGCTCCTAAATCAAATAGAAAAGCCAAAATGCCTAGATGACCTTGGCTCCTGTATGTCCATTCTCAGCCAACTTGAGGACATACGGCTTCATTTAGTAAATCTGACCTCATGTTCACGTCAATTAAAAACTATGCAAATGTGTTTTGAATTTTCTAGGCAAGGGTGTATTACCTCCTAATGCTGACCATTAAAGTTCCTGATAAAATCCAATCTCCAAAAGTTGGACAGCAAGAGAGAGAGAGAAAAAATTTAGCCCTTTCAATAATTAAGCACAAAAAATATAGTAGTGCATAATTATACCCTAAAGAACAACTCCTTAAGTCCTCCCTTAACTGTGAGGAAAAGGCTAGCCAGCCTCTTTTCCTCACCTAATCCTCACCTTTTCCTAATCTAATCTAACCTAACCTAACCGAGACAACACCTGTAGTCTCCAGCTTACTTGTTTCAATGTTTTGTTTTTTTTTTTTCCAGTGTAGATCTGGGCTTTATAGAAGCCAGATACTGAATGACATAAACTGATTCATTCTGAAATCAATGTCTAACAAGAGGTTGAAAGCTAGCCTTTCCTTAGACAAGTATGTCTTTACTGTGAAATACCGGTCACTTACACTCTTTGGCATATTCTGCTAATTTTTCCCACTTCTTGTGGCATGTGTTTAAAAGTCACTAGCTATGAAAAGCCAGATATTCTATGGCTAGTTTTGATTTGTGAATGGCAAGGAGACATACAGTCATAGTGCAAGGACTCAATTATAACACATCACCACCTCCGTTGTCCTGACTGGGGAGTCAAATCAGGGTGACTGCCTGCCTTTCGATATGTTCTGATAGCCATGTCTGTGCAATCCCCTTTCTTTGGGGGGAATGACTTTTCTTTCCAAGTTCTCATCTTTCCACTCCCTGCTCTATCATGTGTCCTGGACAGAAGCTGTGTAACAAAGCCTTGCTGGCCACAGTGGATGGTTTAATGGTAGGCAGTTGCGCTAAACTAAGTAGTCAGTGCCTCACACCTCACTTTGGGTCGGGGACCCAAGCTGGTCTCACCAGAGTCCTTCCTCAGGATTTATTTCCCCTGCTCCTAGCACATTATTATGAAAATTCTCAAACATACAACAAAGCTAAAAGAATTTTACAGTGACTACCCACCACCTAAACTCTACCATTAACAATTAACATTTTACTACATCTGAATTATCACCTCTCTATCTATCCATCCATCTATCCAGCTATTAATTCAAATTATTCTTGGTGCATTTCAAAGTAGGTTGTAGCTATTAGTATACTTCTAAGTATTTCAGAAAGTATTAAGTAGGGTTCAATATTGGTTTATGGGTTTTTTTGATATAAAAATCATATACAATAAAATGTTCATATGTTGTACATTTGCAGCGCTTTGACAAATATATACACTCAGGATTTATTTTCTTCAGAAGTGGAGAGAAAGCTTCTTTCCTCTTTGGAAAGTGAGGCTCAAAGATGTGAGCCTAGAGTGGGGCAGTTATTACTCCGGCTTCGGATTCTTAAAGCTAGCTGGGGGAAGCTGACATACCAATATGAAGGCAGAGTTAAGAGATAAAAACAACTGTGAAAGTATTGTAGTCATTTCTGCCTTTTTTTTTTTTTTTTTTTTTTGCAGTTTGGTTACATGAGCTGATAAATTCTTGTATTTGCCTAAACTATTTTGAGTTGTTTTTCTTTTACTTGCATCTAGTCCTGACAATATATATAAACTGTCCCCTTTAATTTTAAGTAAGGTTTTATGTGTCTACTGCAGGTATCAGGACCAAGTTGGGAGAGATTAAGAAAGTATAAGGTTTCTAAAAAATCTAAGAGACTGTGGTTCTAGTAAATTGAAAGCGTTGGCCTTAGCTAGGTTCTAGCTGTTGATCCCTTGTTTGTGGGAACAAGGGACAGTTTTGCACAGGCGCTAGCAACTTTATTCAAAGCAGAATCATTAACAAATAAAAAAAAAAGCAAAAGCATGACATGATAACCTTGATATCAAAAATATAGTTACCGAGATTAGAAGCACGGCCCTAGTGAACTTGCTAATTATTCTTTCTAACTTTGAACATTACCCAGTTTTTGTGGCTTTAGCTAAATAATTACAGAAACAGAGACAGTGTGTTTTCACTGTTAGAGGTGGAATAGGTTGCAAAATGCCAAAATGGGTCCAATCTGGAAAATGTTGAGTCCATGTGTGAGAGAAGGGAAAAGAGACGAAGACTCTCAATCATCGGAGGGGGAGTAAAGGAAGTATTTTATTGCCCAAGAGAAATTTCTTTTTTGGGTTTTTTTTTTTTTTTTTGGTTGTTCTAACATGTGATACTATTTATCAGTTGTGTTATTTTGGTATTTTATGGTCAGAATTGATTTCTTTTTCTCTATTTGTCTCAAACCAAGTACAAAGTTTTTCCTTGGTGATTTCTATAAAAGTTAGAAGAGTGGTTACTTTTGGGGAAGGGAAGGGCTTGTGAAAAGAAGGGGACTCATGGAGGGTTTTCAGAATATGTGTCCAAGTTCTGTTCTCCTGACCTGAATGATGGTTACAAGGGTGCTCACCCTACATTAAGCTATGCATTTGTTTTGTGGGGTTTCTGGTTTTGTGTTTTATATTTTACAATAAATGTCTTAAAATCTGAAGTGAATATGTAAAGATGTTAAGATTTGATAAAGCTCTGAGGTGGGTATACTATTAGTGCTTATTTCATTATATTCATTATTATTCTGTATCATTCGAATATTTCATAATTTAAAAAATTTACTCCTTAACCTCCAACATCACTTTGAAAGGACACAATTCTTACATAGGCTTCCATTTCTGAGGCTTGTTGAAAGTGACAGTAAGTGACAGTCATCCCAAAACTGTCACTAGCACCTTTTTCCTTTGCACTATCCCCTCAAATTAGTTCTTCAATCTCTAGGTCTTCTAGTTCCTCAGCTCTTTTGTGTGAATCTTAGCCTGATTCATTTTACGTAGAACATCTGACCTTTCCTAAATATTTTTACAAATGCATATTAGATTTTATCTGACCAGATCTACACATTGCCGAAGTGAATGAGAATAGTTAAAGCAATTATTTGGGAAATTTATGTTAAAGCTTTCTTATTCAGATAATTCAAAGAGAAGCAGAGAAAATAGCGTAGTGGTGATTGTCCTGCTTTATATAATTATTTCCCCAGTTTCTCATTTTGTTTGGTTATTAAGGTTCTTTTCTCTTTTTAAAGACAATTTTTTTTTAGAGCAGTTTTAGGCTCACAGCAAAATTGAGGGGAAGGTACAGAGATTTCCTGTATATTTCTTGTTCCCACACATGCATAGCCTTCCCCATTATCAACATCACTCACCAGCGTAGTACATTTGTTGCCACGGATGAACCTACATTGACACATCAGAATCACCCCAAATCCATAGTTTACATTATGGTTCACTTCTGGTGAGGTACACACTGTGGGGTTGGACAGACGTATAATGACATGTATCCATCATTATGGTATCATACACGGTATTTTCACTGCCCCCCAAATCCTCTGTGCTCCATCTATTCATCCCTCCCTCCACCTCCCTCAACCCCTGGCAATCACTGATCTTTTTACTGTCTCTATAGCTTTGCCTTTTCCAGAATGTCACATAGTTGGACTCACACAGTAGGCAGCCTTTTCAGATTGGTTCCTATCACTTAGTAATATGCATTTAAGGTTCTTCCATGTCTTTTCACAGCTTTATAGCTTATTTCTTTTTTAGTGTTGAATAATATTCTATTGTCTGGGTGTACCACAGTTTATTTATCCATTCACCTACTGAAGGACATCCTGGTTGCTTCCAAGTTTTGGCAACTATGAATAAAGCTGCTATAAACATCTGTGTGCAAATTTTTGTGCAGCTTTCAGGGTGAAGATAAGATGATGATGATGATTATTCAACTCCTTTGGGTAAGGAGTTGCAGTTGCTGAATCTGCTGGATCATATGGTAAGAATATGTTCAGTTTTGTAAGAAACTGCCAAACTGTCTTCCAAAGTGACTGTACTATTCTGCACTGCCATGAACAATGAATAAGAGTTCCTGTTGCTCCACATCTTGTCAACATTTGGTGTTGTTGGTGTTCTGGATTTTGGCCATTGTAGTAGGTGTGTAGTGGTATCGTATTTTGTTTTTTTTCTTTTCTATTGTGGTTTATTACAGGATATTGAATATAGTTCCCTGTGCTATACTTTGGACTTTGTTGTTTATCCTTATTGTTGTTTTAATTGAGGTTCTTAAGAGCATTCTGATATAAGCAGGTAATTGGTGATAGCAACAGTTAATAATGTTTAAGCACTTGATATGTGCCAGGCACGTGCAAAGCACTTTACAATATCAGCTGATTTAATAATTCCACAACTCTGTGAAATAAGTACTATTATTGTTTCTAATTTAAAAAAAAGGAAGACAGAGGCTTGTGAGGGCTCAGTTAGTATGAAACAGCAGGACCGACTTCATGGACATGAGACCTGGGCAGTCAGTCGCACAGGGCCCTGTGATCAGCTTTGTATTTGATTTAATGCTCTGAGGTCACTGTCTTGAAATTCTTAATAATTTTACACAAGGGGACCTGTATTTTCATTTTATACTGGGCCTGGCAAATTATGCCCTGTGGGGTAGAGCTGGATATTTGACCCCAGAGGCTGTGCTGGTAAGCACTATTCTATTCTGCTGCTTATCCCCCTCTAAATGAAGCTAAGAGAAGGAAAAACAAAGAAACAAAACAAACAAACAAACAAACAAAAAACCAAAAACACCCCAAATGAAGAAAGAAATGAACAAATAAAAAAACTAGTAACTGACATGGCATATGCATATAACTAAAGATAATAAGAAACTAATCTGGGAAGAATAATTTTAAAATGTGTGACTTGTACTTAAATTAACATTTCCTGGATATTGTTCTTGGTAAGTGAAATTAATATTTGAGACTTGTTCTACCTTAGGAAATGCATACACTCCCATGACGTTAAGTTCATTTTTCTATGTTCATCATATGTCTAAAGGCAAGAATTTTTTCTGAAACAAACTGTTAATTTGGGGGAACAAGAGGGGTGAACGCAGCAAATCTGAGAAAAATCTGTGCATTTGCTCATTGTTTTTCCCAACTGAGGACAGCTTCTCATTGCCCAGCTTTCAGGCTTATAATCTTATGCCTTATGCCAAATGAAGCTTAGGTACAGAAAGCACCTGGAAAATAATGGCTACACATTGGGGAAAGCTACAGTGTGAGTGTCTTCCATCCACGTAAGATATGGGGAGGGATTTGGTCACTTCTTTTTCCTGTGATCACTTTATTTCCTGCTTGTTCTGATTTGGGTCTTGAAACTCCTTTTCCCTCTGATTGCTGTGACGGCTATGTTTTCCATCTTATTGTGATTTTTGCCCTTGTTTTGCTTGTGATCTCCGTCTGTGCTTGTCTCTTCACTGGAGTTGCTCAATTTGAGTTGCTAGTTAATAGCTTGTCTAATTTAGCCTCAAGGGTCCTCATCGCTTGGCAGTGAGATGAAGCTTGGCTCCTACTTCTCCCTGGTACGACTTGTTCAGTGGAGGACAAGAGTGAGGACTGGTGGCAGCAAAGAGGTGGAAGCTGGTCCAGAGGCTCCAGTCTTCATTCCCTGTGACCTGCTGAGGCATTTACTGCCTGTCCCTGGAGAGCTTTGAGGCTTAGATGCCTCAGGAGTTCTAAATCTTACAGCTTAGCGTTACTTCTTAATCAGAAAATGGAATCACAGGAGAAAGAGCTTTTCTTACTGCATAGGGGACTGGCTAGGGTTCATTTATTGTTACTGACATTCCCCTTCTTGCCCCATCCAGTTCAACAATGCGCATCATTATTTCCAAAAGGGTTTTCACCTGTGTCAGGTGAGCATTTGTACAGGCAGGTCTGAAACAATATCCAGCTAAGAGTTCAGCCTTGTCACAGCTGGAATGCAGTTCCCAACGACCAACATTCCAAACTGAAGGATTGTCATGATAACTAATTTTTTCTTCATTCTGGATTAAGGATGGATTTCTAAATAATAAAAATAATACCTACTCCCAGCCCCAAGGTTTGCTTATATGTTCCTCACCAGACACCTGTTAGGTAGGGAGGGTAAGAACCACTATTATTCCTATTTTGCTAGTGCAGAAACTGAGTTTCAGGAAAGCTGTGATTTGCCCAAGATCTAATACGTCAGCTTAGATCTTTCTATGCCAAGAACAGCATTTCTCCATTACTGCATCACATCACTTCTATCATGAAACAAATTCAGAGTAGAAAGAAGGAAGTTATTCGAGAAAGCTGCGTGTAGCTTTCAGGGTGAAGGTAGGATGATGATGCTGACGATTTGCCACTTTAGCATGTGGACCTAAATCGTCATCCTATTCGGTGATTGTCAGGTATAGTCTGGGCTGACCAGAGGGTAATCTCTGTATCAGGGACCAAAGAACTTGACGGGAAGGAAAAATGCTGACCCTCCTGCCTACCCCCCCAGGAAAATTAATCACCCTCAGAAAAATGACCTCAAATTTTATGGGTAACTAAAGAGCAAATCATGTTCTCTAGACTCTTACACTGACCAAGATTGAAAAAATCTTGGAAAGAATTTCTTGTTTCTCAAAGTGGAATACATGGCAGTGTGTCAGGGTCCTTGGAGCTACATATTAAATTATGGTACATCTTCCCAGAGCACCAACTCTATTTGAGAAAAAACAGCAAACAAAAAGAGCAAACAAAACATGTTTATCGATTAAAAATACCAACATTTTAATGGGAGGAAGGCAGTTTTGGCCTGAATTTTAACGAAGAGAAAAACTGCACATCTGCAATGGGTCTCTCTGGGTTAATACATCCCAGGTACTAACCTTAGGAATAAATTTTCATTCTCTTGTATCTTTGGATGGTTTCTGTGAAAAGTCTGAGAAGCACTGGCCATTTTGGTAGACAAGTTGAAACTAAGAGAATTTAAATGATTCTCCCATGGTCACAGCAGGCCTGCACTCAAAGTCTCCTGAATCCTTGTCTACCATTTTCTCCATTATTCCACAAATCCATTCTTTGTAATGAAAGTGTTTCTAAAACGAGAGTATATTTTCCTGCCTTAGGAAAACTAGGAGGCAGAAATAATGGCATATTGGAGAATGGAGACTGTGTTATAATGAGCATCATTCTCATTGCCAAAGCAACATGGGACATGGGTTGTTGAGTAGCTTGAGTTGAGTGTGAATGCAACCTAGTAAGGTCCAGCAAGGGGCTCTTCCAATCATGTTTCAGCTGTCATCTTGCTTCTAAGGCTTTGCCTCTTTCTTCCAAAGTAAAAAATAAATTCTGGTTATTAAGATAACTCAACCTTATTAAATATCAAGCAGTGCAAATTAACAGAGCAATAAGCTACAATCTTTATTCCTTAATTTACTGGTAATGATTTTTTTAACTAATGAAAATATTCAGTATTAGTGAGGATGAGAAAAAACAGTGAAATAGAAATTTATCCAACTTATCTGGTAGAATAACTTGAAAATATGTGCCAAAACCCTTGGATTTTGCACGTATTACCCTTTGACAAAATAATTCTACCTCTAGAAAATTTTCCCCAAGGAAATATACAGGAAAGCATGCAGGGATTGATTTAGTTACAAAGATGTTCAATTCGAGGTTCTTGAGAACAGTGAAAAATTGGAAACAATTTAAAAGTCTAATATTGGGGATTTGGTGAAATAAATTATACCTTTACAATAGAATACTACTGTATCTTGACTCCCCCATAGAAATATTGCTGTGAATGTTAAAAGGCATTAGAGTGAGGTAGTTAAAAGTAGGGATACTAGAATCTGATTTCCAGGGTTTACAATCAGGTTGTGACATTAACTAGCTGTGGGCCTTTGAACAAGTTTGTTAAATTCTCAGTGCCTCAGTTTCATGAGAATAATGATATAGTATTATACCTTCCTTACAAGGAACATATTAAGTACTCATCAAATATTAGGTATTGTTAGATAAGCAGCTACCAAGAAGGGAAGTTGTTTTTTTTACTTATTATTAACTAGAAATTACAGGCTAACAAAATAGTTCGTATAATATAATGGTATATTTTCTTTTAAAAGGCTCTTTTAGAGACTTTGGGATTGACAAAAAAAATTGTAAATCACTGTATTATACACCTGTAACTTATATAATATTGTACATCAACTATACATCAATAAAAAAGAAAGTGAAAAAAAAATAAAAGGTTCTTTTAGATAGTTTAGACTAGTGGTTCCCAAACTGTGTGCCAAGGCATCCTGGGGCATTGCAGTGAACTCACAAGAGGCCCCCAGGATATTTTAAAATTTCAAGAGAAACACAGCAACACCTCTGGACACTGTGTGAACTACTACTGTTAAGTGGTTTGGACCTAACTACATAGTAAACGTAATTTATATTGGTTTAAAGTGCCAGAAAAAATTACTGAAACATTGAGGGTTCCATGAATGAAGAAAGTTTGAAACTTTTAAAGTAGCCTATGGAATTTACCCAGATGTTAAATGTTACTGAGAAGTGGGATTTGTGTGCTTTACATTTTCTGCTTTTGATTTATCTGAACTTTTAAATTCTACTGTGAACCTTATTGTTTTAGTAAGACAATAAAAGTTATTTTAAAAATAATTTCTTCCTGAATTTGTGCAATAACCATTTATTGAACATTACTTGGGGTCAATTTCTGGGCTTGATACAGGAAGGCAAAGATGCCACACCCTCAAGGAGCACATAGTTGAGGGTGAGCGGAGAATGTAAACAAATGATTGCTGTGTGGTGGAAAAGGCTCTGAGTCAGAGGCTGGATTGGGAGCTCTGAACTCTGCTTTGGAGATAAGAAAACCTTCACAGAAGGCAGGTGTTAGGTGAGTCTTGCAGAATAAACGGGACTTCCCTAGATGGAAAAGGTGTAGAAGAGTGTTCCTCCTTTCAGCCTGTGTGTAGAGGCTTGGATGGCTATGGGGGTTGTGGGGAGGGTAGTGGTAGGAGACTGGAAAGGTAGGCCAGATTAGAATGGGAAGGCTTTGATGGGTCATGCTCTCGACTGGACACTCAACTTGTAAAGGATGGGAAAACATTAACATGTTTTAAGTAGGGGAGTGTTATAAGTGTTGTGCTGTGGAAGGATCACTCTGGCAGCACTGTGGAGACTAGACTTGGAGGCTGGAGCAGAGCTGCACAGGGCAGGGGACCAGCCAGGAGGATTTTGTAATAGTCTAAGAAGAGGTCACGAAGCCCCAAATGACTAATGACAAAGATTATATAATGGGCCTCTGTAGACCAAATCAGCAAATCAGCAAAAGCAAATGATCCAGATGTAGCACATTATTCATTTCAAATATGTTGGTGTCTTTAAAAATAAAAACTTTGTTTTTTTCTGATCATAAAGACAATACACAATTGGTGTAGAAATTTAGAAGATGTAGAAATGTATAAAGAAGAAAATGAAAGTATTTATATCCTATGAACTGGAGCTGAGATACATGTGTGTTTATATATCACATATAAAATATTAAATATGACATATAAATACTGATATATAAATCTCAAATATATACATATAATTTAAAACATGTGTACATGGTAAAGTCTGACTTACAGAAGGATAGAAAATTAAAAATAATAATAATTACTGAGTGCTTACCAAATGCTAGACATTCTTGGAAGCACAAAAAATATAATAACATATATATTAGCTTATTCAATCCTCAAAACAACCCTGTGAGATAGGTCTGTGTGTATTTTGCCATTTCTAGGTAAGAGAGTTGAAGTATAGAAAGATCAGTAACTTGCTAAATGTTCTATAATGTGTAAGTGTCAGAGCTGGGATTTGAACCCAAGCAGTTTATCTCCAGGGCCTGTACCCTTAAACCCCTAAAGTACAATTCTGAGTGGTATATTTAACTTCTGTTTTTAATTAATTGACTTTACACAGTGACTCTTTGACATTCTACTACTACAGTGTTGTCCAACTGAACTTCCTGCAGTGATGGAAATATTCTGTATCTGCACTATCCAGTATGGTAGCTACTAGCTATGTGTAGCTATAGAGCACTAGAAATGCTGCTACTGTGAATGAGGAACTGCATTTGAAATTTTATTTAATTTTAATTAATTTAAATTTGAATAGCCACCTGTGGCTAATGGCTGTGTATTGGACAGCACAGACCTATAGGAGATAAAAAAAAAAAAACGAGTACCTCATGCATTTGTCATACTCCCTGTCCAGTAATCACAGGTAACCATGTTTGTTTATTTCTGACTTCAATCCTTTCCCATATTTATCTCTATTAAGTCCAGAAAACATGCCTATAATTTAATCTCTTGATTTACCTACTTTAAACATTGGATTGACTATGCCATACAAAAGCGGTCCCCAACCTTTCTGGCACCAGGGACCAGTTTCATGGAAGACAATTTTTCCATGGATGGGGCGGGGGGCGGGGGATGGTTCAGGCAGTGATGCAAGCGATGGGAAGCCCCAGATGAAGCTTTGCTCCCCCAACCGCCCTTCACCTCCTGCTGTGTGGCCTGGTTCCTAACAGGCCACAGACCCATAGTGGTCTGTGGCCAGGGGCTTGGGGACCCCTGCCATACAAGATGAGGAATTAATTTTTGTATCACTTAAGATTCTTCTGATTGCAAGTGGAAGAAAAGCCAAATCAATCTGATTTGAGCAATAAAAAGGGAATTTATTGGCTCATATAAACAAGAACATCAGAGGCATTAGGAAGACTGAATTCAGAGTTCAAACAATGTGAGCAGAACTCGATTTCAGCTCAGCTCTCTGCAGTCTGTAAGCTTCATCCTTAAATTCTATGTGGTGGCCACAGCTGCAGGAGCCATAGGTTCATATTGTCTTAGATTCCAGACTAGCAGGAAGGAAAGCATGTGTCTTTATTGTGTGCTATTTAACTGTGGCCACAATAATGTTGAGTTAAAACATACACACACAATCTCAGTGGTGTACAACGATAAGTATTTAACTCATGTATGTGTGGGTTGGCTGAAGTCAGCTGATCTATGTTGGGCATGGCTGGGTAGCTTTGCTGATCTTGGTTGGGACTGCTTACAACTCTGGGCTAGGATAGCTCAGTGGTGTTCCTTGTGTCTCTCATCTTCCTCCTGGGACTAGTGACCTACCCCAAGCATGTTCTCATGGTGATGATGAAGGTGCAAGAGCACAAGACCACATGCACAAGCACATACCATTAGCCAAAGAAAGTCAAATGACTGTACCCCAAATCAATAAAATGTAGACGTATGCTCCTCCCATGGAATTGAGAAGGAGGGAAGGAGTATTTCCAAGCAGATGAGCTTGGCTTGCTCAATTCAAAACCAGTGATTGTCATATATACAATGGAATATTACTCAGCCATAAAAAGAAACGAAATGGAGGTATTTGTAGTGAGGTGGATGGAGTGAGAGTCTGTCATACAGAGTGAAGTAAGTCAGAAAGAGAAAAACAAATACAGTATGCTAACACATATATATGGAATCTAAGGAAAAAAAAAAAAAAAGGTCATGAAGAACCTAGTGGCAAGACGGGAATAAAGACCAGACCTACTAGAGAATGGACTTGAGGATATGCGGAGGGGGAGGGGTAAGATGTGACAGGGTGAGAGAGTGGCATGGACATATATACACTATCAAATGTAAAATAGATAACTAGTGGGAAGCAGCCGCATAGCACAGGGAGATCAGCTCGGTGCTTTGTGACCACCTAGAGGGGAGGGATAGGGAGGGTGGGAGGGAGGGAGATGCAAGAGGGAAGAGATATGGGAACATATGTATATGTATAACTGATTCACTTTGTTATAAAGCAGAAACTAACACACCATTGTAAAGCAATTATACTCCAATAAAGATGTTAAAAAAAAACCACAAAACCAGTGATTGGGGCCAAGGGCATGGATCTCACACTCTGGCCTTGGCCTAGGTCCTAAATTCCATCCTGGGGACAGAGGTTACATTCAAATTCACCCAAACCATGTAGACTAAGAGTGGAAGAGGAACAGTTACCCCAAACTAAGAGGACAGTTCTGTTGGCCACATGAAGGGGAAATGGATATGAGATGGCAAACCACAATGACGATTATAACTTTAAACAATATACAAGTTTCCCCCACTATTTGAAAGTAGAGCATTCCTAAGAAATCTTTTGCAAGCTGAAATGGTGTAAAGTGGAGAAAGCTTAGGATGCATCTTGCTAACGGATACACAAAATAAACTGAGATAAAGCACAGATGTTCACAGACACAGTTCAAAGCTCTGGGGGCTTGATGCTGAGATGCTGAGTGTAGCTCCCAGGAAAGGAGCTTGACAATGCCCCTCTCCCTGCTCAGGGTGCACTGCCTCTACCACGGCTCACTGCGAAACAAATGCTGAATGCTATACTACTTTTGCTTTTCACCTTTTTTTGTAAAAGCAAAAATTCTCTTCAGATTTCTTTCGGTTAGTGAAAACATGTATTAATGCAGGTGTTTTGTAAAAGTGAAGGGGTGTAAAGCAAACTTCTGAAAAGCAGGGGATACCTTTACTTAAATTTCTGTTTCTTGAGACTCTGGTTTCAGGTAGTATCCTCTGACATCATATTCATGAATTCCCTTTCACCCCCACATTTCCCACTTCTGTCAGCTTGATCATTCAAGCTGTTTGTTTATATTTATGAAGGAAGGACTGGGTAATTAACAAAGGTGGCTGGGTGTGTCTGGTGCAGTCTGTTCTCTGCCACTGGATAGGTATGTTTCCTTGGTAGGCATTTCCCTCTGAAGATGGGTACTGGCTGCATATATGGGTGGGACATGTCAACTAACAAACTTCCCTTTAGGGTGCAAGCATATGGAATCATGCAAATGGTATTCTTTTCCCCACAAAACACCCAGAACAGAGGGCTTCACTGTGGGATGCCAAATCCCATACAAGGAGCCTTAGTTCTGTCCAGGCAGTAATCTTATCTTCTTTAAAGAGCAGATCTGGGGAGGAGGTGAGGGTTTCTAAATCTTCACTTCATCTGCATGTATGAGAAAGGTGCAGAAGGATGAGAAAGACCACATGATATAGCCCTTCTCTGGATAACCTTGCTTTTGGCTCCTCTTCCAGTCCTGAGTTCTGAACATGTTAATGCCCAATGTGGAGATTCTCCAAGGCTTCTTTGGAAAGAACATTTCCACCCTTTCCACAGCCTTCTCCTGAGAAAATCTGGGAGCTGCTTCCTTTGCTCTGCTTTATCCACCAGTACTGTTCACTTCCTTTCTATCTTCCAGAAAATTATGAAAATCTCTGCTGATAGTTCTTTTTTTTATCTTCAGCATGATTATCAATTTATTCCCTTTACTGACTCTTCAGCAGAATTTTGAAAGAGAGTATACATAAAGTCATGTGCTCAGTCCTGAACAGATATATTTATATTTAAACAAGTTTAGATGTTCCCAGTTACATTTTTTTTTAACCACTGGCTTAACTGAATACCATTCTTGTAGAGTTTTAAAAGTTATTTCTCGAAGTCACTCTGGGAATGACCCATGAAGGAAATGACTATCTTATGTTGGATCTAAAACCTAACAAATATTTATTTGTTATTGCTAGTACTATGTATATATTTACTGTATGCCAATAGCATTCAGAATATATCAGTCTACTGAGGATGGCTAAAACACACATAGATTGAAGGAGGGCTTCTCTCTACTGGGCTTCAAATTGAAGAGGCACAGCATTGAGATAGACACTTTCCAGGAGAAAATGATGACTCACACAGGGATGACTTCAAGGCATCTGGTTTCCATCTTCTTTGTTTCTTCTCTTGGACTCCATTCAGAGGCACTTCCTTCCAGCTGGAGCTTTTAATGGCATAATGTGAAGGCAAGATCCACAGAAGTGGGTTTAGAGGAGGGACTTGAAGGAGAAAATGCAGATCATCAGGGGAGACTATGGAAAATTACACCCAGATGGGAGGTAACAGAGAATGTACACACATCCAGACTAAAATGTACCAATTAAAATACTTAGGGAAATGCAGAGAAGTGTATGATTTTTAATATGGGGTAACAAAAATTTGAACTGAATAAAAAGTCAAAGTGATATAGTCCTGATTGCAATTAACAGCACATTAATGCAATTTCTGTTTCTTGCCTGGGAAAGTATGGTGGCTCTCTTTATTTAAATGGATGTAGCATAGCACTGCTTGTGGTTTTATTTTCATCTATTCATTCTCCTAGCTCCATTCATGACAGTGATACACTTCTTCCTATTTCATAGCTGAAAAGGCACTAATGAACCTTGCCTAGTGTTCCAAAGTGATCTGGGATGGTGATAGAGCCATCACCTGGGTGGGTGGCTTGAGCTTTGCTGTTAAAATAACCAGCAACCAATCAGAACCCTAAGAGACTGAAAGGAATGGAACAAGCAATTGGTTTTTGTATGTAAACACTCATTGCTCACGTTCCCCTACTCCCAATCCATCAGCAGCAAGGAGGAAGCCTATTTCCCTTTTAAAAATGAGAGTCCATTACATTCTGTACTTTTCTTTTCTCACATGATGTTTCACTTAATCAAATATCACTTGATCTGAGTGATTTGACCCTGGTCTTGTTCTCCCCGGGCGGGGAGGGGGGGTGGTTTAGATAAATGGAGGTAGGCAGTAGTGGTGTTGGAAGCTGTGACAATGGTTATGTTCTTCTGGACACCAGAGTGGGCAGAGCCAATCCAAGCTGAGAACAAGTCAAAGAATAATTATTTGCCACTTCATGAAGACATGGCATTGTCCAAGTCTCTGCAGAGATACGGTTTAACGAGTAATAGGTATATATATGTACAAAATGGTAATATGAGGCAGACCGTATTATGCTGTAAGAGAGGTACAAATACAGCTGACAGGGATAATAGAGATTAATTCTGAAGCTGGGGGTGGCAGAAAGGAGTACAAATCAGAGAAGACTGAATGGTCAAAGGAGAAGACGGAATGTGTGGGGAGGATTCTCTGCCTCATTGATTTGGATAAATCCAGAGACAGTGCTGGCTTTACATGTAGGCCAAGGGTCCATGAACTCAAATGCTAAGGTGGCCAGGCAGTCATCATAGATGCGTGAATCCAGCCAAGTACAAAGCAATCGGGAGTGGTGGAACTTGTCACAAACTGAGGGCCATGCCCCACTGAAAGGCTTTCAATTTCATATTAAAAATTCAAAGTCAGATAATTCAAGTCATTGTCTACACATCTTTTCTGTCATCCAAAGGCCCCCCTATGCCTCTAAGTTCAGATTCAACTATCTTCTTCACGCCAGAGAGAGACCCACACTTTCCTTCACAGACACAATCACGTCTGCATAACTAACAGAATCTTTTAGAGCTGACTCTCCCAGAACTGTGACATAGAGTAGGCTTCGAAAGCAAATACACTTTTCTACTTGGATGATGGGATTCTTTAAAAGTCAGTTTAATTAGCTTCTGAGGGGCATTCTATCACCTGTGGGCCACAAACCCAGCAGTGGGAGAACTGGTAGAGCTGGCCGAGTCTCTCAGTGTTCCTGCGTGCTCCTGGAATTCCAGGGCTACCCCCAGACAGAGGGAAAAGAGGAGCACTGCTTCAGCCAGGCAGCTGTTTCAAAGATCCTGAGTAAGATCTTTTCTGAAGAGAGAGCGACTTCTGAACATTGTTATGATGGCAGGTGAGGAAACTCCATTGTACTTCTTTAAAGAAGGACTTGGGTGTGATGCCCTGCCTCTGCTTTCCTTACAATGATCCTTCTAGGAAAAACTCTTCTGTTTCTCCTTTATTCACTACACTCACACTCAGAATCCTTCATTTCTGGTCACCAAATATGTGGGTGTTTTTCCCACACTAAACAATTCTACAATTCTTAGCAGAGACTGACTGCGTGTCCACAAATTTAACTCAACTCTGACACTATCTTCCTGGAGAGAGCATCAGATCCCACAGGTTAACAGCTCAGTCCCACAAGACTGCCCCTACTTTAGACACCAACTGCAAGTCCAGGTCGTCACCTGTACTTCTGACTGAACGGTTATAAGTCAGGGTTCCTATGACCCCCTCCTCTGGTTTGATCACTTGCTAGAATGGCTCACAGAACTCAGGGGAACATTTACTGATTTATTATAAAAGAACACAAGTCAGGAACAAGATAGGAGACATGCATAGGACAAGGTATGGGAAAAGGAGCGTGGAGCTTCTATGCTCTCTCCAGGTGTGCAACCCCTTCCAGCACCTCCACATATTCACCAACCTGGAAGCTCATCAAATCTCCTTGTTCAAGAGTTTTTATAAAGTTTAATCTCCAGCCCTCTAATCCCTTGGTCTTTCTGTGACCAGCTCCATCCGGAGGCTGTCAAGGGGCCCTACCCTAAGTCACCTCATTTGCATAAACTCAGGTGTGCTGAAAGGGCTTGTATGAATAACCAAAGACATTCCCATCACTTAGGAAATTCCGAGGGTCTTAGGAACTCTGCACCAGGAACCAGAGACAAAGACCAGATATATTTCTTATCATGCCACAGTTCTACTCCGAGCTTTTCCCCTTGGCATGCTAGGATTTAGTCACCCCCACCCCACTCCATTCCATTCCAGTAAATACACTGCCTCACATGTAACTGCTCCTTAAGAATAACTTATTGAAACACAGTAAAATCACATTAGTTCTGATTAAGTTAGCAGCTGAATTTTCCAGAAATGAAGAAAGACAATCCTAGGATTGAATGTGCTCTACAAGTACCAAATAGGATTAAAGAGAAAATAATAAATCCATACATAGCAAAACTATAGAACAGAAAAGGGGAAAAAAACTTAACAAAAAAATTAAATTAGAATCTAATCCCTGTGAAAAATAGCTAAATTCTCTCCTTTAATCCTTTCAATAATAACCCATCAATGTATTTCATAAATTTATTTATTTATTTATTTATTTTGGGCTGCATTGTGTCTTCTTTGCTGCACACAAGCTTTCTCTAGTTGCAGTAAGCGGGGGCTACTCTTCGTTATGGTGCGCGGGCTTCTCATTGTGGTGGCTTTTCCCATTGAGGAGCGCAAGCTCTAGGCGCGCGGGCCTCAGTAGTTGTGGCGCATGGGCTTAGTTGTTCCGCGGCATGTGGGATCTTCCCGGACCAGGGATCGAACCCGTGTCCCCTGCGTTGGCAGGCGGTTTCTTAACCACTGCGTCACCAGGGAAGTCCCCATCAATGTATTTTTAAGGTATATTAAATCAGAATGGTATAATTCGGGACTTCCCTGGTGGCGCAGTGGTTAAGAAACCGCCTGCCAAGGCAGGGGACACGGGTTCGATCCCTGGTCTGGGAAGATCCCACATGCCGCGGAGCAACTAAGCCCATGCGCCACAACTACTGAGGCCCGCGCGCCTAGAGCCCGTGAGCCACAACTACTGAGGCCGCGTGACACAACTACTGAGGCCTGTGCGCCCTAGAGCCCACGTGCTGCAACTACTGAAGCCCACGTGCCTACAGCCTGTGCTCTGCAACAAGAGAAGCCACCGCAATGAGAAGCCCACGTGCCGCAACGAAGAGTAGCCCCCGCTCACCTCAACTAGAGAAAGCCCGCGTGCAGCAACGAAGACCCAACAAGGCCAAAATGCAGGCAAACAGGAATATTGGAATATTTTCGTATTCTCCACCCATTTTCTTTTTTCTACTAAGGATTTTAGACATTTGTAAATAGACTTTCTTCTTGTTCCGTCCTTTGGTTTAACTCAGTGATTCTCAAACTCCAGTGTGCAGAGGAATATTTTGTACAGGGCTGGATCCAACCACCAACCAATATACAAAGGGAATTGAGTAAATGAGATCCTCAACTGACAGCCAGTTAGATATAGCCCCCACTTCCCCTCCTGTGTGTGCACGCGTGCGCACACACACACACACGGCTAGAAGCTGACTCTGGGGAACTCAATTGTATTTGCTTTCTGTATGTTTTACACTTTTCATTTCACACAGGTAGTTAGGCTTTTTATTTCTTGCTTAAGGCAAGGAAGGAGACAGCCTGCTTTTGAAAGGATGAGGAAAGAAAAAAGCTGCTATCCTTGGCTGAGACAGGAACACAGCTTGTGGCTCCTGTGAGTAGGGTGTTTCTGGGTATCTCCCTGTAACTGTGCCCCATGGAGGAGAAAGCTATGTGTGCACCAAGGTAGGCTAGACCCCAGCTGCAGGTCTGCTCACTTTGCCAGAGATTCCCACCCCATACATGGTCTGGTAGCAGCAGAGGTGGAACCTGAGTGGGCCACGGAGAGAGTGCTAACCAGTGTAGACAGATGACAAAATACTGGAGGAGTCTTCCCAATACCGCTACACCATACAAAACCCTGCACTCTGTTAGACCCACACTTCTGTAGAAACCTCGTGTGTGAGGCATGGGAGCAGCCCAAGCATGGCTGGGTTAAATTTCCTGCTAGCCTGGTGGGCTGGTTACTCAGAATGTAAGGAAATCGAAGAAGTTCATGTTTCTTGAACACATGAATTTATAGAAGGAGATTTACACCTATTTTGAATATCTGTTGAATACCTTGCTGATGGGAAGGATTCCCTGACAGCTGCTAGGGATACATCTCTGCCAGCTTGGGATGGATATGCACCATGGGCTGAGCTATGGAGGGAGGAAAGGTGCAGGAAAGGCAGCAGGAGGAGAAGAACTACACCAGTTTCTCAGTCTTTCTGAGGCCTTGTTGTGGATCAATTAGCCAGTGCCCTAATCAAACTCTGCCAATATTTTGGGAGGAAAAAATAAAAATGCACATATTCAAAAACAAACCAACACACAACTTCAATCTAGCAAATCATTTTACCAGGCTCAAGATGAGTTCCTGCCTGCAAAGCTCTCAAATGCCAGAAACTGTGGGCTGGGCTGCCGCCTACTTGCCATCTCAATCATGCTGCTTAGGGTTCAACTTGAATGGCTAATTACTGGTCACCTCACCTTCTTGTCAAAGTCAAAAGATTATACTTAATGCACAACTTAAGCCGTCCCCTGGACTTCACTTGTTTGGATTGGCAATCACGTTTTCTGTTCCTTTCCCCACTTACCTTAAGTTTTAGTAATTGCCCTCTGGGCTCTAAAGAGCGTCCCACTAGGCCTTTGAAATGTTGAAAAGCCCCCTGACAAGGGGAAATGTTTATCTGCGCTTAGAGAGAAAGAACTGGGACAAATATATGCGGCTTTGGTATATGACAGGATGCTGGTTTCTTGTGAGCAGTTTCTTAACTTTCAGCTTAATAATAACTATAATCAACTTGGTACGTTAACAGTTGGTTAGAAGTGTTGTTAGTCAGTAACTAGAAACTTTAAAGATGGTAGATAAGTCATAATGGTGATCTTTTGCACAATGTAAACATAATGCCCAGTGTTACTTTAGGCTTTGCAAAATGCAAGAAGGCTTTCTCAGTCTATCTTTGGGGAACAAGGAAGATAAAGGCCTTTCACTAGCTCTTCACCAATCCTCCCTGCTGTGGATTCTCAGCAGATGAACTTGCTCAGCTCTGCACAAACCTTTCAAGGATGCGTCTGGATGATCTACTACCAACAGGTCTTCCAGCAGATGGGAGACTCAACTGTGTGCATTTGGGGGCCAACTCAAAACTCTGATTCCAATAAGATGTAGATGGAGTCATCAAGTCATCAAAGAGGAACCAGGCATGCTTCATCAGGAAAAATAAAAGTCTCTGAACTCAGACTGAATATTAAACCTCACCCTCCAGCTGGTCAACACCAAAGAGATAATCAGGTGACTTAAAAGACAAATATACATCTAAGCCCAGTCCGTAGGGTAAAGATTACAATGCCTTTTGGACCTATCAAGTTCTTTTCTGCTTTGGGTCTAAAGTCCCTGTCTAGTCAATTTTTATTAATGCATAATATCTCATTGTAAATATGATTTTCTTTTAAAAAAAAAGCTTTCCTGACATGATCTCCATATTATTTAAGGCCCCAGTTACATGGTCACCAACTTTAAGCACCCTGTCCTACTTCTTCACAACACATAAGAGGAACATAATGAAATCACTTTCTGTATAATCTGTCTCCACTGCTGGAATATAAGCTCCATGGAGGTAAGGGATGTTGATCCTGTTTACTGTGGCATTCCCAACTCCTGGTACATAGCCTAACTCATAGCAGATGTTCAGTGAATAGTTGTTGAGTGAATGGATGGTTGATCTGTCTCCCAACGTTGGTGGGAGGACTGAGGTAATGCTTCTAACCAAGTCTGCACACAGAACCAGTCAAATAATTCATTTTAGCTTTATTCCTCCCTTCTTCTCTATTTCACTGATATTTGACAGATGTATTCATTTTCCTGCTTTCTTATACAAACTCTGGATTGTTCATGTCCTAGTGAAATATCATGATTTTAGAGCTGGGGTGTAGGAGGATCATCACTTATAAACCCTCATGTCAGAGATAACATAGCTGCAATCAGAAGAGCAGTCATTAATTGTCAGGGTCACATAATTAATTTGGTGGCATGTTCAGCACATGGTCTAGATCTTCTGCTTCTTGGTTGTAGCTCAGCCTGCTCATTGCACTCAGTGTATCCTGTATTTTTACTTTCTTTCTTAATCTTCAACCTTTTCTCAAAGGTTAGTTGAGCAGCTAACCTGACAGGGGTCTGGCCTGGCTGAGACTTTTCACGAGAAAAAAGACTTTCTTACCAAATTGAGCATACAATTTACTGCAAGTAAAATCATCTAAAAACTTTGCTCTAAACCTGAAAAAAAAAGTGGAATTCATTTGCCATATATAGGGCACTTGTAATGAAAAAAGAAATATGTTTTTATGGGTTTTTTTTCTAAATCCAAAGAGAAGTTTGGTGTTTTCTTCTTTTGTTGTATGATTCATCAGAATTCAGACCATAACACTTTCAAATTAATTCATTGCGTGATTCAATGCTGTAAGTGATCAAAATTGTGGATTTTCTTTGTTCTAATGCCCTTAACATTTGACAGTTTATGGGTTATTATGAAGATGCAGAAGTTGACTGCGAAGATTAGATTATTTTAACCAGCTAGATGACTGAGTAGCAGAAAGTTGTTGAGGGTATTTACCAAATTTAGATCAAGGACTTCTAGGAATTAATGAGTATCCTGAAGAAACCAATCTTTAGTCCCCAAAGAGAAGCTGGGCTTATTTTCCACTGTGACCTGGCCTGAATTTAATGGAATCAGTAATTCTGAAGCAGTGCAGAACTATCTGAGAAAATGAAATCACACTTTCAGAAGCAATTCACTCATTTTGATGCTATGAATCACGCTTTAAGCTTCTTTGCTTGCTTTTGATGCTTAAACATGGAAGGCTCCTGAATGATCAAGTATCTGTCATATCAGTGTCTCTCAGTTTGTAAAGCTACTTGTGCTCAACTTTTGGGCAATGTTTGCATTTGCATGGCTCTGTGACAATACATTCTACTTCACTGACACTGAGACCCATCACCAACAATATAAACCTAGTGTCAGAATTGCAATGGTCAATGACTGAATGCACCCACAGTTCTCAAGAAGACTGAACTGGCTGAATAGTAGTATTTCACCAATCAAGGACTGACTAGCCCTAGGCCAAAAACTGTATGTTTTTATGTGAAGACATTTGGCTAAGTATTCTTTTTGAGTCACTTTAAAATTATTCATAAAATTCACTAAAAGTAACTTTTATCATATGAATATAAAAGTAATAATCATAAAAATTAGGAAAATATAGAAAAGCACATGGAAAAATATACACCATCTTAGCACACAGACAGGTACAGTTAATTTTTTTTTGCAAATATTCCCTATTTTTCCTATGCTTCTATAAACATATATGTATGTGAGAATTTTTTATATTCTCATAAACTTGTATTTTAAACTTCATATTTTAACACTAATAATGATAGTGATGATTGTTATTACTATGTGCCAGGCACCAGGCTAATCACTTCATGGGAACTATCTCATTTAATCTTCACAGTAACCCTCTCATTTACATGTGAGGAAACAGACACTTAATGAGGTTTGGTAACTGCCTAAAGTCACAGAGCTAGTAAATTGGTGGAGTTAGAACTTGAAATGATGTTTCATTCCAGAACCTGTTATCTTACATTACACTATACTGCTTTCCTTCTCAAGACATTAAATATTCTTCTATCATATATTTTAGGACTATTTTTTAGAGCAGTTTAAGGTTCAGAGAAAAACTGAGGGAAAAGTACAGATATCTCCCATATACCTCCTGCAGCCACACAAGCATAGCCTCCCCAGTTACCATCATCCCCCACCAAGACTGTTACACTTGATGAACCTACACTGACACATCACAACCACTCAAAGCCCATAGTTTACCTTAGAGTTCACTCTTATACATTCTATAGGTTTGGACAAGTGTATAATGACATATCCATCATTATGATATGCAGAGAATTTCCACTGCCCTCTGTCCTCTGCCTATTTATCCCTCCCCAGTCTCCTTTCTATCACGTTTTAATGGGTAATACTGTATCATATTATGATGAACCTATTATTATCATTAATTTATGATATTTCCAGTTTTCCAGTAGTATAAATGATACTGTGGTAAGGATCTTTTTTGATAAATCTTTGGTTAGGCTCCCCCAGATGCTGATCTGGAAATAAGGAATTGAGCATCAGTAGCTTATTTGGGAGTGATCCAGGAAACATCAGTAAGGGAAGTGAGAAAGGGAAGGGAAGAAAGTCAATACAGGGTGTGTTAATGAGCAACTATTCATGGGCAACCGAGGGCTCAATTCCACTGTGACCTTTGGGAGTCTGTATTGAACTCATCTCATAGTTGTCCCCATTGATAGTGAGGAATCCTTAACTTCTGTCCATCATCGGTTGAGGACTGCTCCCAGAGGTGTTAACTCCTTGGAACTTCCAGACAGCCTCATGTGTGACCTGGCATGCTTCCTTACCCAGAAAAGATCCCAGGCAGAGAGCTGCCAGTGTTGGTGGTTGGAAACCAGGCTGCATGCACAGAGGGATATGGATGGGCACTGGCAACATTTGCTAGCATATATCCATGATGATTTCCTTCTGGATAAACATCGGATAAATAAAATTCTATGATATGATAAATTTTGATTGCCAGATTGGTCTACAGAAATGTTGTACCAATTTATACACACCTTCTGTGCTGCAACCAACATTGCAGTCAAGTTGTTATGTATAGAAGTTACCCTATTTGCACATTCTTGATCAGTGTTGCAGTTAAAGGTTTTTTTTTTTTTTCATTTATTTATTGGTATAATTAGTATTTCTTTTTGTGTGTGTGCATCGCCCTTCATTTACTTTGACCATCTTTCTGTTGCAGTGCTCAAGTTTTAAAATTCACTATTTTCTTATGTGTTGCTGATTTTTGCTGGTTTGTTCTTTGCCTTTTAAGTTTTATAATTCATTAATATGGAAAAGTTTTAAATTTTTATATACTTTTATCTGTAGGTTGATTTCCTTAATGGACTCAGATTTTTCATGCAGAAATATATTTTTTACTTTAAAAACTTTTCTATTAGTATATCTGGTATTGATTTTGACTTATAGTTTAAGGTAGGGATCAAATAGATAATGTATTTTTCCCATGATGATTTGAAACGCCAGATTTAGTCAATTTTCATGTAACATCAATTTACTAAAAACAAAGATTAATGGATTTCTAGATTGATTGATTTGTATTTTCTTATTTTGACTGGTATCCATGTTTATAAAACTTATTAATTTAATTAACATATATATTAATTTAAATTTGTATAATTAATTTTAATTTACTTATTAATTGTAATGATAATCACAATACTAATTTTAAAAATTCAGATTGCCTATATTCATATTAATTTCTGATCACAGGCTTACTTTTGCAGTATCTTGCCTACCCACTGTATACTCCCATTGCCTATGGACATACAATAATCCTCATGATTCTACTCTAGCTTCTTGCATTCTTTGGCATTCCAACCTACAAGTCACACTCTTAACATCAACCAGAGAGAAACATTACTTTATCTTGAATTTTTATTGTAAACATAACTTGAACATGATTTTTAAATTACCTTGTCTCTGCACGAAGCAACACTCTCTTCAGCGGGATACATTATTTGGTTATAAAGTAAAATTCTAGAAATTGTACATGTTGAATCAGCCTCCAGGGACTCCTTATGTTTCCACAAATGCGATATCAGTAGCATAAGAACAGAAATTGCCTGTAAGTGTTCAAGCTTCAACAATATGTCTTTTCTGATTTTACAGTTACATGGGGGAAGTGAGCCAGAGCTGGGGTGCACAGCATTACAAATGGCCTGTTACTTAGATACTAGGCTTCCTGATTCAACTTGTGCCTGTCATGTATTACATTTACCATTTTCCAAGTTGTGCCCCTCCAAACTGAGTCCATATGGCCTCATCTCACTGTATTAAAATGTTAAGGGGTTGTTTTATTACAAGAACTTGAGAAAAGTTATTATTCTAAGAGAAGAAACTTCAAAATGTCTCCTGTCATTTCTACGTGAAAAGAACAGACCTTCTCCAGAAAGCATTCCTATACCTTTCGGTTGTGTGTTGAATTGTGCCCCCAACCCCCAAATTTATATGCTGAAATCCTAACACCCAGTACCTCAGAATGTGACCTTATTTGGAGATAGAGTCTTTATAGAGGTAATCATGTTAAAATGAAGTCATAAGAATGGGTTCTAATCTAATATGATGGGTATCCTTATAAAGAGAGGAAATTCAGACACAGAGACAGACATGCATAGACTAGGAAGATGATATGAAGAGACACAGAGAGAAGATGGCCATCTATAAGCCAAAGAATGCCTGAGGCCACCACAGTCTAGGAGAGATGCCTGAAATGGATCCTACCCTAGCGTTTTCAGAGAGAACATGCCCCTGCTAACTCCTTGATCTTAGACCTTTGACCTCTAGAACTGTGAAACAATAAATTTCTGTTGTTTAAGCCACCAAGTATGTGGTACTTTGTTACAGCAGCCCTAGGAAACTAATACATTTTCCCTTCCTTTTTCACTTCTTTGTACTCTTAAAGTATTCTTCCTATACTCTTCTGTAGAAGAGGTTTATCACACTTTTTGGAGTTTTAAACTTTTCTGATTGGTTTTGAATAGGTAGTACATGCACATGGGAAAAGAATTCTTAGCATATAGAACAGCATAAAACAGACTTAGAGTGGACACTGAGTGCTCCTCAGCTGGTTCCCTACAGCACCCTACCTCCCATTCCCTCCAAGTGCCCTTCCAAGAGGCATCTACCATTATGTGTAGCTTATATTCTAAGTTTCATGGTCATCCCTCAGTTCAGTTCCCCGTTTCCCCTCATTGACCACAGGCCCCTTGGGGGAAGGAATATTGCTTCTTTCTGTGTAATCTCAGTTCTAAATAAATCTGAGTTTAATGAACTGTTCACTGGTTAAGTTCAGGCAGGCTGATGCATGAAATTCAAGTTGGTTTAAGGCTCTGATTGCTGTTAATATCCAGTCCTGTTATTTAGCCATTTACACTTTTAGGGTGAAGCAGGATCTGAGTGAAGATTTTGCTCAGGAGGCAGAGTTGGGAGATGGTAAGAAACCTGGGTGATGCTGGGGAGAGTGAATAGAAAGAATTTCACTAAAGAAGAAGTGAAAAGTCTGTTGGTCTGACTTCTCTTTTGCTATTCTTAATGGTTCCCAGTAATTGACTTTGAATAGGAGTAACCTAGCTCCTATTTGTTAATCTGAGAGGTAGTCTAACATCCTGGTTAAGAGCTTGAATTTGGGGGCTAGACTGCCTACCTTTGTAGTACTAGTTGTACCACTCATTAATCGTGTGACACTGAACAAGTGATTTAATCTCTCTGTAACCAAGTTCCTCATCCAGAAAATGAAGAAAACAATAGTATCTCTTTTTTATAGTTGTTACAAGGATTAAATGGGCTAAAGCTCTTAGAACCATGCCAGGCAAATAGTAAGGGCTGTGTTAATTTATTACTAAGTCACCCATAAGTTATCCCACTGTGGCTTTGTTAGTGTGTCAGTTAGGATGCTTTCAAAATGCAATAGCAGAGGGCTTCCCTGGTGGCGCAGTGGTTAAGAAACCGCCTGCCAATGCAGGAGACACGGGTTCAAGCGCTGGTCCAGGAAGATTCCACACCCTGCGGAGCAACAAAGCCTGTGCGCCACAACTACTGAGCCTGTGCTCTAGAGCCCGCAAGCCGCAACTACTGAAGCCCGCGCGCCTAGAGCCCGTGCTCCACAACAAGAGAAGCCACTGCAATGAGAAGCCTGCGCACAACAACGAATAGTAGCCCCCGCTCGCCGCAACTAGAGAAAGCCCACGCACAGCAACGAAGACCCAAAGCAGCCAAAAATAAATAAATAAAATTTTAAAAATTCAATAGCAGAAACCAAACAGAAAGGAACTTAAACAATACAGACATTTATCATCTCCTGTAACAGGAAGTTCTGAAGGAGGTTTTTAAGGTTGGTAATTCAATGGCTTGTTGATAGCACCAGGAGTCAAGTTTCTTCCTATCTTTGGAACTCCAGTGCTTGAGAGATAGGCATCCTCAGCATGTTGGCTTTTGTTCTCAGCCTTGTATCCTCAGGCTCACAAAATGTCTATCACTGTTCCAGGAATCACACACAGACATGACAATACTGAGAGACAGAGTCAGAAAAGGGAGCTCCCCTCCCACACTACATGTCCCTTTTAAAGAACAAGCAAAGAGCCTTCCCAGAAGTTGCCAGAAGTCTTCTCATGTCTCATGCCAGAAATATGTCATATGTCCATGCTTAACCAATCATTAGGGTGTGGAATGAGAATCCCATGATCATGGGCTGGAGGCTACTTTCCTTGAAGGATATGACTACTCAGACACAAAAATCAGGGTACTCTTAGCCTGGAAAAAAGGCAGTCGGTTGACAATAAATGTCTCCATCGCAGTCAGTTTGCCTTTCAATATCTGGACGGAATTGCTCAAATGTCAGTTTGTTTATTTATTTATTTCCCTAAACTATTTTGTTTTGCCTTAATGTGTTTCTACAGCCTTAGTTAATTTGGCATAAAAAGTCATGCTATTTGCCATTTTCTGTGTGTGTGTGTGTGTGTGTGTGTGTCTGTGTCTGTGTGGTGTAACAGAGAGGGATTTTGAGGGAGAGGGGGAGGGAGGGAGAGACAGAGACAGGGAGAGAGGGAGAGAGAATTCAACTTCTTGATGGCAGCCTTTTTTTAAAAAAAAAAAAATTTATTTATTCATTTTGGCTGCGCTGGGTCTTAGTTGAGGCAAGCGGGATCTTTAGCTGCGGCATGCGGACTTCTTAGTTGCGGCATGCATGCAGGATCTAGTTCCCCGACCAGGGATCGAACCCTGGGCCCCCTGCATTGGGAGCACAGAGTCTTAGCCACTGGACCACCAGGGAAGTCCCATTGATGGCAGTCTTTATTTGGCTATCCTACAGGAATGTCAGAGAATTTCAAAACTGAACATATTTCCCCTAAAGTGACATAACCATCAAGGAAGAAGAGGAATCAGCCCTGTCCCATGGAGATCACAGTGCAATAGCACCAGTTTACCCATTAACTATTTCCATTCCAACCCTCCTTATCTGCTTTCTCAACCTCAAGTAATCAGTGTCCCTTTGGACAATGCATGTCAGTCTACATCCTGGTGAGAACACACTTCAGCACAGTCAGAGCTCTATGGCTGGCCCTCTGCCCTTCATAGAGCCCTCATGGCCCCTCTGGCAAGATGTGGCCTTGCTCTGGACCATGGTCAGCTCCATTCTCCTGTCTCAGTCATGAAGGCAAAAAGTTTGTCATATCTCTTAACTCTTCAAAATGGACAAGTGGTCAATCAAAGGGGCCAGAGGCTTTGCTATTGGGATGACTCAAATTCAATAATAAGAAATTTTAAAATGCCTATAATTGTCATTTTTCACTAATTCAGACTGCCCTACCATGAACTGATAATAAAGAAAACCACCCCTACCTCATACAACCTTAAAAAGCAAATTATACAAAACTAGAGAGAGATGAGAAGACTCAGAGTAGAAGGGAGGGAACTTGCACTCTCCTCTCAAGCCCACCAAGCTTAGGCCAGATTCCTGGCATGGGGCCCCATCTAGGAAATGTCCCAAGTTGTTCACTTGCACAAGTGGGAGTCACATTTCCTCCCAGTGAGTTCACTGGCCCCGAGGGCACCATGGCAGGATGAAACCTTGCATCTAGAAGGAGCTGGCCTTCCTGTGACAGGCCCAGTTAAGCCACCAGCTGTGATCAATTATCCAAAAGGCCAGTCAGGTGCAGGCAGCTAGGTAGTGTGGGGGCTGGACTGGAATCTTCCAGAAAGCTAGCAGACTCTTGGCTGCCTAAAACTTCAATTCAATTTGTATTTATGGAGCCCCTCTTAAAACTCAGATGGGTCTTATAGAACCTCCTGCGTCTGAGGGGTATTAGCATAGTATAGGGAGGTAGCCAAGATCAGGGATTGTCCTCTGAGAAGTTGTGCAGAGGCATATTGAAGAACCTTTAGTTTACGTGTCCCACACCTATTTTCTGTGGGGTAGGGGGTAGAAAGAGTCTCTATGCCCTACAGACCAGTGTCTACTGTGCGTTTTCACTCAGGAGAAAAATCTTCTCTTAGGAAAGAACTTCAAATTCCTCTGCCTTGACGAGTCACTGACTGGTAACATTTTTTTTTTTTTTTTTTTAATAGCTACTCTATTTATTTATTTATTTATTTATTTATTTATTTATTTATTTATTTATTTATTTATTTTTAGCTGTGTTGGGTCTTCGTTTCGTGCGAGGGCTTTCTCTAGTTGTGGCAAGCGGGGGCACTCTTCATCGCGGTGCGCGGGCCTCTCACTATCACAGCCCCTCCCGTTGCGGAGCACAGGCTCCAGACGCGCAGGCTCAGTAATTGTGGCTCACGGGCCCGGTTGCTCCGCGGCATGTGGGATCTTCCCAGACCAGGGCTCGAACCCGAGTCCCCTGCATTGGCAGGCAGATTCTCAACCACTGCGCCACCAGGGAAGCCCACTGGTAACATTTTAATTATTTTTATACAAATATCTCTAGGGAGATATAACCTTGAGTTTTTCAGTGGTTTTCAAACTGTTCCTCAAAACCATCTAAGTTCCATAGAGTTTCCACAAAGCCTGATTTAAGAGGAAGGTATGCCACAGCTGGCTTCTGTATAGTATTACCTTCAATGTACTACAAAAAAGTTTGTTTTTTAAAATTCTAAGCTAAAGAATTGAAAGCTTAATTTGGGGTATGGCCAAAAATTGGATAGATATTTTGGAGTGATGAGAAACTTTCTCAAAGCTCTGCAAGTTTCTTTGAGAAACTTTCTTGAAGCTCTCAAAGCACTGGTTGCTCACTGCATAAGGCCCCAACTAAGGTCATAGTTCTGGTTAGATCTAGAGAAAGATATTGTTCTGACACCTGAGGTCAAAGAAGCCATTAAGATCGACTAAGATCTTGTGCTAGGGAGCCTAAATACACACTTCTCTAGTTCCTCCTCCACCTAAGCTCTGGAGAAAAGCTAGAATGCAGAAGTCAAATAGTCAAGGAAGTAAAATCAGATGTCAAACTGTGCTAAGAGTTTGATCGGAATTATTCCTATAATTGAATCACCCTTGTTCTAGGTCACGAATGCTGTCTCTTAGCCCAGTCTGGATTTCAGGAAGCAGAGAAATACCATGCACTGCTTCCTGCTGTTAGGGCATCTGTACATTGGAACCCATTCATCTTTCCTGTCCTGCTTTGAAGATATTAGTGGACAATGTCCATCATTCATTACTGAAAAGTGAAGATAGTTGTCTATTAAAATCCAATTTAACATATTATGATTACTTTTGTCACCAGGAAGCATATAGGCAGTGAAAAATTCACCATCTTGCTATTAAGTTTATTCTCTGCCACGGTTACCATGCTACATGAGGGGTAGAAAGTGGAGCAAGACTCAGTCCTTGTACCCAAGTGGCTCACAGTCTAGTGGAAGAGAAAGAACCTAATGTAATTCTAAGAAAACTGCAACTGGGTACATAAGGTGGTAAGAGCTAAATAATAAATGAAAGCCTGAGACAGGTTTTTAAGATGAGGCAGTAGAGAAAAGGAGACTGTATTCAGAAAAAAGAACATTAAGCAAAATAAACAAAAAGAGACTCACATCTTATAAATGTTCTGGTGAAATTTCAGAGTACCACGGATAAAACAAAGATCCCCAAATTTTCCAGAGCAAAAATAGAAAGGCAACTAGAAAGTCCAGGAAAAAAATAAATGCTATATAAGGAAGTAAGAGTAGCATGATTTTGTGCCACTGTATGATGGAAGCTTTCTCCTTTAGGTATGTGAAATTTTATCTTTTTTCTTTATAGGTCCAGTCACATTCTTGGGACTATGGTGAATAATTTTTATACAGTCATGATATTGTTAGGATATTTTATTGCTGCGGCAGTCAGAATGAGCTAGGTTATACTGCAAATGACCTCAAGTCTCAGATGCTTCCAACAATAAAATAAAGAAAGAAAATTACCTCTTGCTAACATTAAATATCTGTCATAGATCAGCTGAGGCTCAGAGGTATGTTATCTTCATTTTGGAACCCGGACTTTGTTTGGAACATTATCAATTTCATGGCAGACAGAAAAGAGACATGTGATCCATGTCTCTTACCACTATTCTTAGGAATGACATTCATCACTTTCACCCACATTTAATTGGCCAAAGCCACTCTTGAGTTCAACACAAGGGGTGTGTATAATCTTCCCACAGAGAGAAGCACCACAGGGATGGAAACCAAAATACTTGGTAACCACAAACTCTCCCAGGCCACATTTCTGGTATTCCACTATTCAGTACAGTATCCTCCTTTTCCCATATGCTGGACACACTCACCCCTTCTCTGAGAGAGACAACTAGAAGTCCCAAACAGTAACTTGGTCTTCACCTTTACTTCTAAGGTAAAGGCCAGTATCTCCAGGTGATATGAGATAGTCTCTGTATCAGGTCTGGATATAGCTCCTTTTGATCCAAAGCTGTAGGAACAAAGGAGAACCTATCTGCCCCTCACATACCCAATATGCAGTGATGGAACAGGGACAGGGAAACCATAATAAACACTCTTATTTGGAAAGGTGAAAAATGGGAGACACACAGATGTCACCAGTTTCTACATATTCTAAAATCCCCTTGGACAGCCGTCGTCTGGGAGAAGGATGCATTTCTTGATTAGTCCTTGAATCGACTCCCTGGGAATAGCTCCTAGACATTTTCCTCCTTAATCCTTGGACCTATTTTGGGGGAAGACTTTCTTTTCCACTATTCTCTTTGACTGCATCTCAAGAAAGAACTGTAGAACATGATCTTCTGGAGGCTGAAAACTTTCTCCCCCTTCTTCCAGCTCAAGCAGGAAGGATGAGGGAAAGGCAACGGTTGTTTTAAGTCTTGAACAATATCTTTCAATGTAGGCTAGTGGTTCTCTTGGTGGTACAACGCTTTCAACTTTTAGCTTCTTATCTACTTCCTATCCTGTTTTGAAATATGCCTCTATAGACATATTTAATTGCTAGTACCTTGTATCTATCAGATTTCTCTAGGAGACCCAGGCCTTAATCTCTTTCCCTTGAGCCTTTTTGTCTGTTTCAAAGGATTTACTGGATGCCATCTTAATAGGTTAAAAAGTTTCAACAAATGACATGCAACAACCCCTTGATTCGGTCCTTGACACGAAGCTAAGTTTTAGTAGGACTTTGTTGTTCAAAGATATTCTTTGTCAGTGTTTTACTGAGTGGAAATGAGAATCAGTTGTGTCTTCCAAACCATAAAAATTCCCCAAGTTTCTGGATGCTATCTTTTTTCTCTGCTTCCAAAATGACCGATTCTTTTTGAGCTCATCTCTTTCCTGTCAGATGCATACAAAAGCAGCCAACTGAAGCTGCTAACATGCTGTTCGCCCATGTCTTCTCCTAAAACTACAAGTTTATTAAGGAGATGGATCATTATCGTTCCACCTCCAATAACAATATCCTTGCTTTCCACTAATGAGCCCTGGAGTCAGTGAAACTTACTTTTGCTGTTGTTGTTGTTGTTACAACAGCACCTAATGTCCATTAACAATAGTCAGGATGGGCTAACTTATGCCAAGGTAACTAATGGCTCCAAAATTCATGGCTTACAACAACAAAAGTCTATTTCTTACTTTCATTACATGTCTATTGTGGGGGTGGCCACAGCTCTACTTTATGTCACTTTCATTCTAGGCCCAATGCTGATGGGGCAGCCACTAGTTGAAGACTTATGATTTTATGGGAGAGGGAAAAGAGGCAGTGACCCATGTGTTAGCACTTAAAACTTTTGTCTGGAAATGGCACATATCATTTCTACCCACACTGCTCAAAGCAAGTAATATGATTGCTTTTGACTTCAACAGGCAGGGATATATATTCATCCCACAGGAAGGAAAATCAGAATATTTAATAATCAGTAATATAACTTACCACAATTACTCTTAATTTTAGAGTCAACAAGTAGACAAAGCTCAGAAGATAATTAAAGTTAAACGCTATAAAATGGAAGCACCGAGATGAATGGATAAAGAGGATGTGTCTATATATACAGTGGAATATTACTCAGCCATTAAAAAGAATGACATTTGCAGCAACATGGATGGACCTAGAGATTATCATACTAAGCGAAGTAAGTCAGAGAGAGAAAGAAATACCATATGATATCACTTATATGTGGAATCTAAAGTACGACACAAATGAACATATCTACGAAACAAAAACAGACTCACAAATATAGAGAACAGACTTGTGGTTGCCAAGGGGTAAGAGGCATGGGGGAGGGAAGGATTGGGAGTTTTGGATTAGCAGATGCAAACGAGTATATATAGGGTGGATAAACAACAAGGTCTTATTGTGCAGCACAGGGAACTAATATATTCAATATCCTGTGATAACCCATAATGGAAAAGAATATGAAAAAGAATACACACATGTATTACTGTCACTTTGCTGTACAGCTGAAATTAAACACAACATTGTAAATCAACTATACTCTAATAAAATTTCTAAAAAATGGAAGTGCTGAAAACCTTAACCACATGAAAAGAACACAGTTGGCAAAAGTGAGGTCAAAGTGTGTGTAATCTACCTCTTAGCCAGAAGTCCTGCAGCATATCCCTGGCTCAGCAGACTTTATTTATCCTGTACTCATGGTGATTATATAATTTATCATCTGAATTGGCACACCCTTGAGTGAAAGTTGGTACTATTAATAATCACATCAAAAAAACAGGTTAAAAACAGACACTGTCCTGTGCAAACCAGGATGTGATTCCCTACCTGAGCTACCTGCTCAGCTTAAGGTCCCAATTACAGACTTTGCTGGAACAGTATGAATTCTCAATTGTAGAAAAACAAGCTCTATGTATCAGTTGTAGGTTTGCAGCACACAAGTGAGGAGTTGCCAGTACAATGTTTTGCCAAGATACAGGGTTGAATATGCTTTTTTGACTATTGTTGCTGGCACCTAGATACCATTGCCAGCTACTCTACCTTTCTTTTGGTCTTTATGACTAGGAATTAGCAACTGTGGAAGAATAAACTTCAAATGGTGTGCTTTTGGATGAGGACTTGTATCAAGAGAATCACATGTCTATTTTGTTACAGAAGCTTTCACTTGCTCAACAAATATTTATTAAGAATGTTTTACATGACACTTGGGCTACGATGGGAACCTTACTTAAAAGCAGTGTGTTCAGACTCCGGATGCATGAGCTCCAGGTAAATTTTACATGTCAGTGACTTTTCTCCCTGACTATATTTTAGACTTGAGGGCACAGCCCATCCCTCATTCTTTATATTTCTCGCAGAACCTGGCACAGTGATTGGAAGAAACTTCAGAATATTTGTTCCTATGAGTTAGGATCATATTCTATTTCATTTGGGGCTCTGCAGATACTTGATTATTGTTAAATGAGTGGATATTTATTGTGTAATTGATTTCTTCAGTTCTTTTTTCTTGGTAAAACAACATCCAGTTCCCCACCCAAAGAGAAATACTCAAATGCTTGAGGAAGTCCAGTTTAGCTTGTTTCAGAAGTACTTTTCTCTGAAAAGTTGGGGGCTAAGCTGAATTCCTCTCATGGAGCAACACTATCTTGCTCTTCTCAAAATCAGTGACCTTATAATGGAGGCCAAGGGGAAAGTGTGTTTTTCTCTATGACATATTTAGCACAGCCTTATTAGAAATGAAGCACATTATGGAATTTTCTTTCAGTCTTCTGAGATGTTGGTCAGGAACCCATCATGACTGAGTTGTGCAGTATTCATGAAATTGTCAACTCAAGGATCACATCTGCTCATTTTTTTTTTCACTCTGAAATTACTTCACTTAACAGAGGGGGTGAATTTGGCTGTTCTGTCATGGATTTAAAGGGGCTGCACCTCATTAGTGTTGCCAGCATTTATTTAATAAAATCAAATCAGAATAGCATTTAATTTAGTTTTAATAGGATAGTTAATGTATGTTAACTAAATATCAATTGATTATTAAAGTGAAGAGTGCTGAGGTGTAACAAATATGTGAGATATAAATCTTGTTGCTATGCCATTAACTCAGAATTACATAAGCAATAAATGTCTAATTACACTCAGTAGTGATGAGTTGTAAGTATTTATCGAGATTCAGTAAGATCAATGTTATAGACTTGTGGTAAAGGCCACAGCTGAATTAACTCCTTCATTCCTATTTTCATCAGTCTCTGCCATCTTTTATTTTATCGGGTGCTGAACTGGAGGAGTGGTGGTGAAGGGAGGCAGGTGATCCAAGCACAGCACATTAGATCATTCCAGACTGGTCAATAACAAGAATACAAGGATGACCATTTTCTGATGGGCTGGGATTCCAGAACTTTGAGTAAGGGAATCATTGATTTCTAAGGTTCTTTTTTTTTTTTAATTAATTAATTAATTTATTTATTTTTAGCTGTGTTGGGTCTTTGTTGCTGCATGCGGGCTTTCTCTAGTTGTGGCGAGCGGGGGCTACTCTTTGTTGCAGTGTGCGGGCTTCTCATTGTGGTGGTTTCTCTTGTTGCGGAGCACGGGATGTAGGCATGCAGGCTTCAGTAGTTGTGGCATGCGGGCTCAGTAGTTGTGGCTCGCAGGCTCTAGAGCGCAGGCTCAGTAGCTGTGGCACACAGTTTAGTTGCTCCGTGGCACGTGGGATCTTCCCGGACCAGGGCTCTAACCCGTGTCCCCTGCATTGGCAGGTGGATTCTTAACCACTGTGTCACCAGGGAAGTCCTAAGTTTCTCTTCTTGAAGATAAGTTTGGAGATTCAGCATGATATGGCAATATAGTCAGACCATTGGAGTAACATAAGGTGAAAAATGAGCCCAGAATCAATCCCATCTTAGGGGAAGAACAGAAGATCACTTACACATTGTGAGTCTAGGAGTCATTACTATTGCAAAAATATCTATCCTACTTCTCCCTCACACTGAAAATCATTATGCAGTTATTCCTTTGGGTTCAAGGTAGTATTACTTCTTTGACTCCTGGATTATACAGGATGGCCAAAAAGTCTGGAAACATAGGTAATAACACAAGATAAATGGATAATTGTTATAAAAAGACAGAATATGTTCAATGACATTACATAATGTGCTCACTTTGTTGTCCCTTGTTAAAGAGCCGTATCTCAATGCATTGTGCAAAACTGCAAGAAACACAATTTATTAATTCAGCACTTCTATCTCTGTACATGCATATGTGTGATATATTGCCTTATTTGTGTCTCTGATTTGCACTGAATAAACCTGTTTCTTTATTGTGCCCCAGAAGAAGTAACCAAGTGGGTTCAATCTGTAAAAAAGTAATTTATCTGTGTCACCAGATTTTATGGTCACTCTGCATTTTAAGCTAGTAATACACAGCTTTCCAACACAGTGTGGAAAACTAATCAAATTATTTACTTGGGCATAATGTCATGGAGAGACACTGGCTTTAGAATGAGACACACCTGAATTTGAGGTCTGTGTTATGTTCCTAGTCATATAAGCTTCTGCAAATTACTTAACCTCTCTGGGCTTAATAATATTGACCCCTCAGTGTTATTGGGGGGATTGAATGCAATGTATAAAAAGTGCTCAGCATAAAGTTTCCTACATTGTCTGAGACAGATGTTACTCTCTTTTATTCTTCCTTTTTCTCTCCTACCCCTTTCCCTACCTCCCATCCTATTTCACTGCTTTTAATGCACTAACATTATCTCCACTTCTTTCTCTTAGAGGGGAGCACAGAATGCTAATTTTCACATGGGTGTAGGGCTTAGTACTATAGAAGCCAGAGGCGGGAAGTGGAGGAAAGGCACAGAATCATAGAATGAGAAGGGGACAGAATACTGGGAACATAATTGCTGTTTACATTTTTACCCTGGGCCAATCTTGGCCTAGCTCAGCCTCCCAAGGGACTCCAGCTTTGGAGGTTGCAGGCAACAGGTTGCTCTGTTGACAGAGGTTAAGTATATCTCAGAGCAGCTGCTTTCTTTACTGGACTCCCCTGGGGGCAAAGCCACTGCCTGCAATTGTGCATTCCTGGGCTAGGCAGCATTGAGAAGGAGACATCAGAACCTGCATGCAGGGTAAAGCATTGGTCTCTGGGTTTATAGAGTTGTTTGTGCATCATTAATTTATTCATTCATTCAGTTATCAATCTGCAACATTCCCTTGAAGCTTCCCTTGTTTCAGGACCTCTGCTAATCTCTGTGGGTAGAGAGGTGATACAGAGAGGCTCTCTTTGTACTTAGGAAACCTGTGCCTGTTACAATATTTTCCAAAGGAAAGAAATCATTCAAATTCTCACCTGCAAAGTCAAACTTGGTGAATAAGAAATTTGACTTTTTCTTAGAAAATTTAGTATCAGAAACTATGGGCATATATTTGACCCCCTCCCCTTTTGTTTATTTCTCTCCTTGTTAGTGAGATTTGGGTATAGGAATCCAATGATGGAAGAAGGTCTAATTATCCAGGCTCTTTTCTTTTGTCTAGTTTCGTGGTTTCCTCTGCTAGTTATAATCTCCACCAAAAATTGAGCAAGAGAAGAAGAATTAATTAGGTAAATTTCAATTTATTCCTTCTGTCAACAAGCAACTATTTTCTGAGTCTCCTACTATGGACTCGGTGCTCTTCTAAGCTCTATAGGGAATATAAAGAGACAGGAAATATTCCCTGCCTTCATGGGGTTTTCTCAGTCTAGAATGAATTTCTCAGAAAGAAACAAAATTCACTTGTATGAAAAGATAGAAACCAATTGTGTACTAAGCTTTGTGGTTCTAACTAATATGAGACCAGAGATTTTTTGTTTTTCAGAGTTCAAGGCAAATGTTTAATGAATCATGTTCAAACACAAGATAGTAAAGAAGCACAGTGCGCTAGGTTCTTCAGGTAAAATACTGAAGGAAGGAAAAGAAGGAAGAAATAACTAAGTTCAAGGAATATCACGTTCTTTTTTTTTTAAATTAACCATCGAAACAAATCTCTGAGACAGGCATTATCCTCATTTAATCTATGTAAAAACAAAGACACAGAAAGGAGGTAGTCATATTTCTCAATCGCTCTATAATCACATAGCAACTGAGTACTGAAGTGCGAATTTGATTCTGAGACAAATTGGTTTCAGAGCTTTCTCCCATACAGCATAAAGGGACACCAAATGGGGCCTGTACCAGGTCTTGACAGATGGGTAGTGTCTGCCTCAGTGTGCAGGAGGAGGGCAAACATTTCAAGAAGCACTAGCCATTTGGAGGACAGTGAGGAGGCTGATGAGACCAACATGGACTGGGGATAATGGAAGAAAATATTTTATTTAAAATTAGCTGTATTCCCTGGCACTTTTTCAGGAGAATCATTGATCTTCTTTATATAGTATCCTTTTGTATGGGATACATAAATACATTTCTTTTTTTAAAAAAATTTATTAATTTAATTTAATTTTATTTTTTGTACAGCAGGTTCTTATTAGTCATCCATTTTATACACATCAGTGTATACATGTCAATCCCAATCGCCCAATTCAGCATACCACCACCCCTACCCCCCCCGCTGCTTTCCCCCCTTGGTGTCCATACGTTTGTTCTTTACATCTGTGTCTCAATTTCTGCCCTGCAAACAGGTTCATCTGTAACAATTTTCTAGGTTCCACATATATGCATTAATATACGATATCTGTTTTTCTCTTTCTGACTTACTTCACTCTGTATGATGGTCTCTAGATCCATCCACGTCTCTACAAATGACTCAATTTCGTTCCTTTTCATGGCTGAGTAATATTGCATTGTATATATGTACCACATCTTCTTTATCCATTCATCTGTCGATGGGCATTTAGGTTGCTTCCATGACCTGGCTATTGTAAATAGTGCTGCAATGAACACTGGGGTGCATGTGTCTTTTTGAATTATGGTTTTCTCTGGGTATATGCCCAGTAGTGGGATTGCTGGGTTGTATGGTAGTTCTATTTTTAGTTTTTTAAGGAACCGCCATACTGTCCTCCATAGTGGCTGTATCAATTTACATTGCCACCAACAGTGCAAGAGGGTTCCCTTTTCTCCACACCCTCTCCAGCATTTGTTGTTTGTAGATTTTCTGATGATGCCCATTCTAACTGGTGTGAGGTGATACCTCATTGTAGTTTTGATTTGCATTTCTCTAATAGTTAGTGATGTTGAGCAGCTTTTCATGTGCTTCTGGGCAATCTGTATGTCTTCGTTGCAGAAATGTCTATTTAGGTCCTCTGCCCATTTTTGGATTGGGTTGTTTGTTTTTTTAATATTGAGGTGCATGAGCTGTTTATATATTTTGGAGATTAATCCTTTGTCCGTTGATTCGTTTGCAAATATTTTCTCCCATTCTGAGGGTTGTCTTTTCATCTTGTTTATGGTTTCCTTTGCTGTGCAAAAGCTTTGAAGTTTCATTAGGTCCCATTTGTTTCTTTTTGTTTCTATTTCCATTACTCTAGGAGGTGGATCAAAACAGATCTTGCTGTGATTTATGTCAAAGAGTGTTCTTCCTATGTTTTCCTCTAAGAGTTTCATAGTGTCCGGTCTTACATTTACATCTCTAATCCATTTTGAGTGTATTTTTGTGTATGGTGTTAGGGAGTGTTCTAATTTCATTCTTTTACATGTAGTTGTCCAGTTTTCCCAGCACCACTTATTGAAGAGACTGTCTTTTCTCCATTGTATATCCTTGCCTCCTTTGTCATAGATTAGTTGATCATAGGTGCGTGGGTTTATCTCTGGGCTTTCTATCTTGTTCCATTGATCTATGTTTCTGTTTTTGTGCCAGTACCATATTGTCTTGATTACTGTAGATTTGTAGTATAGTCTGAAGCCAGGGAATCGGATTCCTCCAGCTCCGTTTTTTTCCCTCAAGACTGCTTTGGCTATTCGGGGTCTTTTGCGTCTCCACACAAATTTTATGACTTTTTGTTCTAGTTCTGTAAACAATGCCATTGGTAATTTGATAGGTATTGCAATTGAATCTGTAGATTGATTTGGGAAGTACAGTCATTTTCACAATATTGATTCTTCCAATCCAAGAACATGGTATATCTCTCCATCTGTTGGTATCATCTTTAATTTCTTTCGTCAGTGTCTTATAGTTTTCTGCATACAGGTCTTTTGTCTCCCTAGGTAGGTTTATTCCTAGGTATTTTATTCTTTGTGTTGCAATGGTAAATGAGAGTGTTTCCTTAATTTCTCTTTCAGATTTTTCATCATTAGTATATAGGAATGCAAGAGATTTCTGTGCATTAATTTTGTAGCCTGCAACTTTACCAAATTCATGGATTAGCTCTAGTAGTTTTCTGGTGGCATCTTTAGGATTCTCTACGTATAATATCATGTCATCTGCAAACAGTGACAGTTCTACTTCTTCTTCTCCAATTTTTATTCCTTTTATTTCTTTTTCTTCTCTGATTGCCATGGTAGGACTTCCAAAACTATGTTGAAAAACAGCGGTGAGAGTGGACATCCTTGTCTTGTTCCTGATCTCAGAGGAAATGCTTTCAGTTTTTCACCATTGAGAATGATGTCTGCTGTGGGTTTGTTGTACATGGCCTTTATTATGTTGAGGTAGGTTCCCTCTATGCCCACTTTCTGGAGAGTTTTTATCATAAATGGGTGTTGAATTTTGTCAAAAGCTTTTTCTGCATCTATTGAGATGATCATATGGTTTTTCTTCTTCAGTTTGTTAATATGGTGTATCACATTGATTGATTTGCGTATATTGAAGAATCCTTGCATCCCTGGGATAAATCCCACTTGATCATGGTGTATGATCCTTTTAATGTGTTGTTGGATTCTGTTTGCTAGTATTTTGTTGAGGATTTTTGCATCCATAGTCATCAGTGATATTGGTCTGTAATTTTCTTTTTTTGTAGTATCTTTGTCTGGTTTTGGTATCAGGGTGATGGTGGCCTCATAGAATGAGTTTGGGAGTGTTCCTTCCTCTGCAATTTTTTGGAAGAGTTTGAGAAGGATGGGGGTTAGCTCTTCTCTAAATGTTTGATAGAATTCACCTGTGAAGCCATCTGGTGCTGGACTTGTGTTTGTTGCAAGATTTTTAATCACAGTTTCGATTACATTCCTTGTGATTGGTCTGTTCATATTTTCTATTTCTTCCTGGTTCAGTCTTGGAAGGTTATACCTTTCTAAGAATTTGTCCATTTCTTCCAGGTTGTCCATTTTATTGGCATAGAGTTGCTTGTAGTAGTCTCTTAGGATGCTTTGTATTTCTGCGGTGTCTGTTGTAACTTCTCCTTTTTCATTTCTAATTTTATTGATTTGAGTCCTCTCCCTCTTTTTCTTGATGAGTCTGGCTAATGGTTTATCAATTTTGTTTATCTTCTCAAAGAACCAGTTTTTAGTTTTATTGATCTTTGCTATTGTTTTTTTTTGTTTCTATTTCATTTAGTTCTGCTCTGATCTTTATGATTTCTTTCCTTCTGCTAACTTTGGGTTTTGTTTATTCTTCTTTCTCTACTTCCTTTAGGTGTAAGGTTAGATTGTTTATTTGAGATTTTTCTTGTTTCTTGAGGTAGGCTTGTATAGCTATAAACTTCCCTCTTAGAACTGCTTTTGCTGTATCCCATAGGTTTTGGATCATCGTATTTTCATTGTCACTTGTCTCTAGGTATTTGATTTCCTCTTTGATTTCTTCAGTGAACTCTTGGTTATTTAGTAACGTATTGTTTAGTCTCCAGGAGTTTGTGTTTTTTACGTGTTTTTCCCCATAATTGATTTCTAATCTCATAACATTGTGGTCAGAAAAGATGCTTGATATGATTTCAATTTTCTTAAATTTACTGAGGCTTGATTTGTGACCCAAGATGTGATGTATCCTGGAGAATGTTCCATGCGCACTTGAGAAGAAAGTGTAATCTGCTGTTTTTGGATAGAATGTCCTGTAAATATCAATTAAATCTATCTGGTCTACTGTGTCATTTAAAGTTTGTGTTTCCTTATTAATTTTCTGTTTGGATGATCTGTCCATTGGTGTAAGTGGGGTGTTCAAGTCCCCCACTATTATTGTGTTACTGTCGATTTCCTCTTTTATAGCTGTTAGCAGTTGCCTCATATATTGAGGTGCTCCTATGTTGAGTGCATATATATTTATAATTGTTATATCTTCTTCTTGGATTGATCCCTTGATCATTATGTAGTGTCCTTCCTTGTGTCTTGTAACATTCTTTATTTTAAAGTCTATTTTATCTGATATGAGGATTGCTACTCCAGCTTCCTTTTGATTTCCATTTGCATGGAATATCTTTTTCCATCCCCTCACTTTCAGTCTGTATGTGTTCCTAGGTCTGAAGTGGGTCTCTTGTAGACAGCATATATATGGGTCTTGTTTTTGTATCCATTCAGCAAGTCTGTGTCTTTTGGTTGGAGCATTTAATCCATTCACGTTTAAGGTAATTATCGATATGTATGTTCCTATGACCATTTTCTTCATTGTTTTGGGTTTGTTTTTGTAGGTCCTTTTCTTCTCTTGTGTTTCCCACTTAGAGACGTTCCTTTAGCATTTGTTGTAGAGCTGATTTGGTGGTGCTGAATTCTCTTGGCTTTTGCTTGTCTGTAAAGCTTTTGATTTCTCCATCGAATCTGAATGAGATCCTTGCCAGGTAGAGTAATCTTGGTTGTAGGTTCTTCCTTTTCATCACTTTAAGTATATCATGCCACTCCCTTCTGGCTTGTAGAGTTTCTGCTGAGAAATCAGCTGTTAACCTTATGGGAGTTCCCTTGTATGTTATTTGTCATTTTTCCCTTGCTGCTTTCAATAATTTTTCTTTGTCTTTAATTTTTGGCAGTTTGATTACTATGTGTCTTGGCATGTTTCTCCTCAGGTTTATCCTGTATGGGACTCGCTGTGCTTCCTGGACTTGGGTGGCTATTTCCTTTCCCATGTTAGGGAAGTTTTCGACTATAATCTCTTCATATATTTTCTCGGGTCCTTTCTCTCTCTCTTCTCCGTCTGGGACCCCTATTATGTGAATGTTGTTGCATTTAATGTTGTCCCAGAGGTCTCTTAGGCTGTCTTCATTTCTTTTCATTCTTTTTTCTTTATTCTGTTCCACAGCAGTGAATTCCACCATTCTGTCTTCCAGGTCACTTATCTGTTCTTCTGCCTCAGTCATTCTGCTACTGATTCCTTCTAGTGTCGTTTTCATTTCAGTTATTGTATTGTTCATCTCTGTTTGTTTGTTCTTTAATTCTTCTAGGTCTTTGTTAAACATTTCTTTCATGTTCTCGATCTTTGCCTCCATTTTCTTTGCGAGGTCCTATATCATCTTCACTATCATTATTCTGAATTCTTTTTCTGGAAGGTTGCCCATCTCCACTTCATTTAGTTGTTTTTCTGGGGTTTTATCTTGTTCCTTCATCTGGTACATAGCCCTCTGCCTTTTAATCTTGTCTGTCTCTCTGTGAATGTGGTTTTTGTTCCACAGGCTGCAGAACTGTAGTTCTTCTTGCTTCTGCTGTCTGCCCTCTGGTGGATGAGGCCAGTGCAAGTTTCCTGATGGGAGGGACTGGTGGTGGGTAGAGCTGGCTGTTGCTCTGGTGGTTAGAGCTCAGTAAAACTTTAATCTGCTTGACTGCTGATGGGTGGGGCTGGGTTCCCTCCCTATTGGTTGTTTGGCCTGAGGTGACCCAACACTGGAGCCTACCTGTGCTCTTTGGTGGGGCTAATGGTGGACTCTGGGAGGGCTCACGCCAAGGAGTACTTCCCAGAACTTCTGCTGCCAGTGTCCTTGTCCTCACGGTGAGACAGAGCCACCACCCACCTCTGCAGGAGACCCTCCAACACTAGCAGGTAGGTCTGGTTCAGTCTCCTATGGGGTCACTGCTCTTTCCCCTGGGTCCCGAAGTGCACACTACTTTGTGTGTGCCCTCCAAGAGTGGAGTCTCTGTTTCCCCCAGTCCTGTCCAAGTCCTGCAATCAAATCCTGCTAGCCTTCAAAGTCTGATTCTCTAGGAATTCCTCCTCCCCTTGCTGGAACCCCAGGTTGGGAAGCCTGATGTGGGGCTCAGAACCTTCACTTCAGTGGGTGGACTTCTGTGGTGTAAGTGTTCTCCAGTTTGTGAGTCACCCACCCAGCAGTTATGGGATTTGATTTTATTGTGATTGCACCCCTCCTACCATCTCATTGTGGCTTCTCCTTTGTCTTTGGATGTGGGGTATCTTTTTTGGTGAGTTCCAGTGTCTTCCTGTCAATGCCTGTTCAGCAGTTAGTTGTGATTCCAGTGTTCTCGCAGGAGGGAGTGAGAGCATGTCCTTCTACTCCGCCGTCTTGAACCAATGCATAAGTACATTTCTATTGCTACTCCACTTGGTGAATGCTACACAGAGTGACCCAAGTGAGAAGTAGCTCAATGATATACTGACACCTGCAGTTTGGAATATTTTGTGATTTATGTGACTCAGGAACGAACAAATGCTTTCTGGGAACTGTGGATCTTTGAAAGTGAAGGGGTAGGGATTTTCCTGGTGCTCCAGTGGCTAAGACTCCACGCTCCCAACGCAGGGGGCCCGGGTTTGATCCCTGGTCAGGGAACTAGATCCCACATGCCACAACTAAGAGTTCGCCTGCTGCAACTAAAGATCCTGCATGCTACAACTAAAGATCCTGCATGCTGCAACTGAAAGGTCCCGCATGCCACAAGAGAAAGATCCCGCAGGCCACAACTAAAGATCCTGCACGCCACAACGAAGATCCCGCATGCCGCAACTAAGACCTGGCGCAGCCAAATAAATAAATAAATAAATAAATATTTTTTAAAAAAAGTGAAGGGTAGTTTAACAATCAACCAAGAAGATATATAAATCATGAGCCTACTACTCCTAATGACCCCAGCCTCAAAATAGATAAAACAAACTTTGAGAGAATTACAAAGAGAGCCTAATCCGAAATCATAGTGGGAGCTTCTAATATATTTCTCTCAGAAACTGATATGTCAAGAAGAGAAAAGAAAATTAGTAAAAATGTAGAAGATTTGCAAGACATAACTTAAAATCTCGATCTAATGGTAGATATGGAATCTTGTTTCCAACAGACCAAGAATGCACTCTTTCAAAGCACCCACTGAACATTTATAAAAACTGATAACATGCTAGGTCATGAGAAGAATCTCAACAAGTTCCAGAGAATCTATTCATATGGTCCATATTATCTTATCACAGCTAAATAATTAAATTAGAAAACAACAATAAAAAGACACTTGAAAACAACAACAGCTGTCATACCTTTAGGGGAGAAATATACTTCTGAAAAACTCAAGTGTGAAGGAGGACAAATATAAAAATTAAAATCTATTTAGTACTGAATTTAAAAAATAGAACTACATTTGAAAATGTAGCTAAAAGCAGTACACTGCAGAAAATTTGTCGTCTGTAAATTCACTTCTATGTCAATAAAAAGTGAATTGGATTTTTCATGAAACTTGAAAAATTCTATTTTTCATGAGAAAGTCAGAAAATAATCAAGAATAGTCAATAGCTAAAACTGTTCTCAAATAAGAACAAAGAGTACAGACTTATGCTACCTAATATCCAGGTTAGTTATAAAGTCATAGTAATTAATGTAATAAGGTATGGTCGTATTTGTGCATGGACAAATAGATCATCAGAACAGAACAGAGAGCTGAGGAATGAAACAAGCATATATGGGCCCTAGGTATATAATGGAGGAGGAAAAAATCAGATAAATCAGAGAGATGGGATAATAAATAACTGTTGCATTGGAAAAACTGATTTCATATAAAAAAAGTAAAATTAGATCACTACCTCACATCGTACATAAAAACAATCTCTCAATGGATTAATAACTATAATCTGAAAAAAATTTTTTTTAAATTAGAAGAAAATATTAGAGAATATTTTATGATCTCAGGGTAGGGAATGATTTCTCAAACAAGACAGCAAAAACTTAAGTTGAAACAAAAAGAGTATTAAACTTGACTACACAAATTTTTAGAAAGTCACAGTAAAATTAAAATATGAGTGACAAAGTAGAAGGAACAAATGTACTGTATTTTAACATATATGACAGATAAAAGATTATCATCCAGAATTACCTATATTACCTATAAATACAAAACAATTTAAAAGAAAATCATCAAAGAATATAAGCAGTCAATTTTCTGAGAGGAAATCTGAATTACCAAAATAAAAAAGAAAATGGCACACACACAAATGAGTACAAATCTGGGAAAATCTGATTATGACGGATGGATGTATCAATGTCAGTATCCTGGATGTGACCTTATACTATAGTTTTGCAGAATATGACCACAGGGAAAACTGTGCAAAATGTACAAGGGATCCCTTCATAATACTTCTTACAACTGCAAATGAATCTACAATTTTCTCAATAAAAATTTTCAATTAAAAATATGAAAAGGTACTTATTCTCACTCGTAACCAAAGAAATTCAATTTTTAAGCAAGATGCTGTTTTACACACAGAAAATTGGTAAAAATTAAGAATCGTGACCATAACCAGTATTGGCAAGGAAGTGATTATTTAGAGAAAAGGGAATTCTAGTATTTTGTTTGTGGGAGTGTATTTGGAGAGCAATTTTGCAATAGCTCTTAAAATTGAAAGTGTGCATACCCAACAAACTCACTGTAGGTGTATATCCTGGATGTATTCTTTTATATGTGCCCAAGGGGACATGTACAAGGATGTTATTGCAGTTGGTAATAATAAAAAATTCAAAACAACTCAAATGTCCATGAATAGAAGAATAGACAAATAAACTGTGGTATACAGTGGAATACTAGACAACAATTAAAATGAATGAACTAGATCTTTATGTATCAACATGCATAGCTCTTCAAGGCATAATGCTGACTGAGAAAATCAAACTGCAGAGTGTTACATACACTATGAAACCATTCACTGTAAGTTTAAAACACACAAAACAATATTCTATATTTTTATCAAATCATATGTAACAAGATATTAAAATAAGACTCTGTTTCCCAGTTTAGACTGGGACCCCAAGGCAAAAGGCAGACATGCTCTCACATTTTAAAAAGAGGCACTGGTCTTCCCTGATGGCGCAGTGGTTAAGAATCCGCCTGCCAATGCAGGGAACACGGGTTTGAGCCCTGGTCCAGGAAGATCCCACAAGCTGTGAAGCAACTAAGCCCGTGCATCACAACTACTGAGCCTACACTCTAGAGCCCATGAGCCACAACTACTGAGCCCGTGTGCCACAACTACTGAAGCTCACGTGCCTAGAGCCCATGCCCTGCAACAAGAGAAGCCACCGCAATGAAGAGTAACCCCCGTGCGCCACAACTAGAAAAAGCCCGCGTGCAGCAACAAAGACCCAACGCAGCCAAAAATAAAGAAATAAAAAATAAATTAATTAAAAAATAATAACAAACTTATGAAATGATTCTCAACCCAGTCTAAAAATTTTTTTTTAATTGTAAAACTATAATGTGATACAATTTTTCATTTATCATATAGGCAAAGATCAAAAAGTTTGGTAACATGCTATTGGCCAAAGTCTAGGAAAAAGGCATGCTCATACACTGCTAATGGAAGTGTAAACTGTTACTACCTCTTTGAAGAGTTATTTGAAAATGTCTAGTGACAATTAAAGTGCCTCTAATGTCCTCTGATCTAGAAATCCAACTTTCAGGACTTACTCTTCATTAGATTGAAGTAACAGAGGTACAAGAGTACTCATTGTAGTATTGTTTTGAATATCGAGAAGTTAAAGACTGGTTATATAATGTACACTATAGTATGCAAGAGAACATTATATACCAAAAAAAAGTAAAACAAATCAGTGTGTAAAACACACTAAAGTTTGTTAAAGGTATACATGTGTGCTGTATACTTCTGGAACAAGGTAAATGGCAGTTACCTCTCAGAACAGGAACTGGGCAACTGGAGAAGACAGACTTATTGTACTTTCACCATATGCACCTTTTGAATTTTCTACCATGTGCCTGATTTACTGATCCAAAAATATAAGTGATTTTTAAAAAGTCAAAGTAGATATGACAAAAGCACAGGCAAATTGATTAGAAAAGATCAAGAAAATTAAGGCTTTAGAGGTGTCATCATGATTCTCTGAGGTGAACTCGAAAACTAAACAAGTCAACACTTAGGTGGAACTGGTTTGAACTCTTCTGCAAAATCACTTGAAATCCACCAGCTGGCACAAGAAAATACAGTGTGAACAAGACTGGAGAGGTTGGTGGAGGTAATAAACTGGGGGTGGTGAGAAACGGACTAACCAGAACAGAGGTTCACTCCAGATTGTGTCTTGATGCATTAAATTCCAGCCTAGCCACGGTCCTTGGGGGCACGATATTGTCACTTGCCAGATAGGTGATGCTAGGGAATCACCAAGCAGTGTTGTCGATTAGAAACATGGAATCATCTATTTATCATAGTCTCTGCATGAATGGCTTATTAAACATTCACTTCTTCAGTGTAGAATTCTTTTCTTTCTTTTTTTCTTCCCCCTTATTCCATACTTAAGGCCTTATGAAAAGAGGTATTTGTTTCTTGGTAAGCCATGTTTCTTTAATTAAAGGAGGAGGGTTGGGAGAGGTCTGTTGGAAAAGGAGAAACCTCTGGTTTCACAATATGCACTATTTATGAGGGTGCTTTGCTGTTGAAACCTATTAGAGGCCAGTCCGGCCCGATTTGCCTCTTGCCCTCCCAGGAGACAATTACTGTCCTGCATAACAATTTGAAGCAAATATCGGATGTGGTCGAAAGAACAGTTGTGGCCCTCTCTCCGGCAACCGTTTCTGCTTAGATTTCTTAATTGTTTCCACCACTTCCTTTCCTCGCCTTGTGGCCTTCTGGGTTCTGCAGGATCCTAAGTTTTAACAAAAGCCTCCCATCCCCTCTGGAATTCACATGTGCTAGCAGACACTTCCGGGACCCCGGAGACACACGTGGCACCTTAGAGTCGTGCTTTCAGCTACCACGTTCTTCCACTGCGCATGCACCTGGAAGTCTTTGTGATGCCATGCCTTCTTCTTGACCAGTGCGAAGAAGGTACAGCTGGTCCAGGCTGGCCTTGCCTCCCCGTCAGCACAGCTTTCCCTCCTTCCATGCCCAGAGTGCTGGTTTGTTCTTAGTTCGTGATGGCAGGGTCTTTGCCAGTTGCTTTCTCCTCTCACCTTTTTCAGGTTTGTCTCAGGTGTTGCCTTGGGGAGAATTTGCCAGGTAAAACCAGACATCAAAGAAAGGAACTGGACAGGACGATTTTTTAAGGTGCAGTTTTCACACTGAATTACCCAGGTAGGGAGATGTTTGGGGGACACCTAGGGTTACCACACTGGATAATCCACTATTTTATTTCCACTAAAATGAGAGACCAGCCCTGCTAGCCATACTGCTTCTGACCTGCCGGCAAGATGCTGGAATTGAAGGTGGTGGGGCAGCCTGGACCAGGTATTAGTGTGCAGGTCTAGGAATCACAGGAGTCTAACCTCAGCACTGTGACCTCCATTAAGGAATACATTTACTACCCTGAGCCTTAGTGTCCTCACCTCCGCAATGATAGTGTCAGTCAAGCCCACCTCAAAGAACTTGTGAAGAGGAATACAATTAAGTAATTTATTTAAAGAATCTCAAGGTTTTAAATGTTATGCATATATGGGATATCAAAACAGCAACTACAACCACAGTAGACTAAATAGCTTATGTTTGAGAGATATGTTGGTAAAAAGTTATGGCTGTGATGGGAGCTATGAAATATTTAGATGGTGAATTTGGCTGGATGTGAGGCCAACAGAGCCTGAATAGCTTGACACAGTTAAGGCCATCTGCTGGACAATAGGAAGTCACTATTGTTCCCTCCGACCTGGGCTCAATGCACGGAAAGCTCCTTCTGCCAGAGGTAAAGAACTGGTTGCCTTTTAGGCCATTGAGACCTTTTAGTTAAAATATCATGCCAAATGTTGATAGAGGCATTGCATCAGTGTTCCTTGCCAAAGAATGACAAACCAAAATCAAATACTTGTATTTCCCTAATTGTGTCTTAAACAATTCTGAGCATCTGCCAGTTCTGTATCCTGATTATTTTTCTTCCAGTGGATTTACAAAGGTAGTTATTAACAAGTCTGGAATTGCACACATAGCTCTCTCCAAACCGCTTCTTCTGCCAGAATCACCATCTATGCAAACCACCTCCCTATGCTCTTCCACAGTCTGTGGCAGAATTTTATTTGTTTTTTTCAAGAGCACCCTCACCTTTAGTGCTATAGTCATATGCTACCTTATATATTTAAGCAGTGGTCTGTAGAGTATAAAGAACTTTCATAGAGAGTTTCCACTAACCCATACAAAGCACTCTGCAATATAGCTATTACCTCTCTTTTACAGATGAAAAAACAGGCTCAAAGGGATTTGCTGATTTGCCCAAAATTGTAGGTTGTAAATTCAAACCAAAGTTAGGACTTAGCCCTATATTCCATTCCTCCTTTAGCAACACCACAGAGTAAGTCCCAACAGTCCCAGAAACATAGGCACTTCATCATGTTGAATGGGAGAGATGACACTTTGCATCTGTCATTTAGCATTTAGTCATGATGCATTTGCTGCTCTATACAAGCTCTTCCAAAAATGCATTGGAATGGGTAGCCCCAAAGACTCTGCAAAACAAAAGTCTTCCCTGTCCAAATATGTTTGAAAAATGCTGCATATTATATCCCCTGTTATCCCACTATGTGCACATTAGTGGTTTTTTGTTTTTTTTTTAATTTTTATTTATTTATTTATTTATTTATTTATTTATTTATTTATTTATTTATGGCTGTGTTGGGTCTTCGTTTCTGTGCAAGGGCTTTCTCCAGTTGTGGCAAGCGGGGGCCCCTCTTCATCGCGGTGCGTGGGCCTCTCACTATCGCGGCCTCTCTTGTTGCGGAGCACAGGCTCCAGATGTGCAGGCTCAGCAACTGTGGCTCACGGGCCTAGTCACTCCGCGGCATGTGGGATCTTCCCGGACCAGGGCTCGAACCCGTGTCCCCTGCATTGGCAGGCAGATTCTCAACCACTGCGCCACCAGGGAAGCCCCACATTAGTGTTTTAAAGGCCTTGGGAAGTCTGTTTTACCTTGTTTGACCCCATATTTCTTAAGGCTATTAGTTGTGCGTAGACTTCTTTATATAACATCTATTAAAATCCTGCAGAATTACTGTGCTATGCATAGAATACACTGTGCTATGCATGGAATGATTTGAGGGAAGTTGAGAGAGTCAAAGAAGGTAATAAGATGGGATATAAGTAGTCAAGAAAAACTCTGAGAAAAAAGGGATAGCCTGGTTGAAGGATTCAAGTAGGAGACTGTGGGCTTGGTGCTGCATGCCTGTGTGCCCTGCCTCTTATAGCTGCTCACACAGGTAGTTACCCTGTACCTCTCGGCCTTAATTTCCCCATCCTTGAATTGAAGGGTTTGCCTGGGAGATCTCTAAAGTTGTTTCTTGCCGTAATGATTAGTTGTTTTTTTCCCCAAGAGATACTGAAACTAACTCCATGAACATTTTTATTTCTAACTTTTTACTTTGAGCTTCCTTGAAACCTACAGAAAAGTTGTAAAAATGGTGCACAAGGAATTTCCATATAATCTTTCCCCAGATTCATCCATTGTTTACATTTTCCCCCATTTGCTTTATTGTTCTCTCTCTCTCACTCTTTCTCTCATATTCTTCTTTCTGAACTATTTGAGAGTAAGTTGGAGACATCATGCCCCTTTACCCTTAAATACTCCAGGTTACATTCTTTTATATATGTACAGTACAGTTATCAAAATCAGGTACTTAACATTGATAAATACAATTATCTACTTCACAGCCAATAATCAAATTTTGTCAATTCTCCCAATAATGTCTTTACACCTATTCTTTTGTCCCTGGACTCTGCTACCTTATTATAGTGGGCAAGGTTAAGTTTACATTGAAATCATTTATCCACCTAAAATGAAATAAATGGATTGTCTTATTTCCCCTTTTCTCTTGTTCCAGAACTAGATAAAGGGTGGAAGAGCCAGAGAGGAGAAGAGTGGAAACTGAAAAGTGTGAAGAAATAAACTTTGCAAGGCAAAAATAGACAAATGGTACCTAATCAAACTTAAAAGCTTTTGCACAGCAAAGAAGACCATCAACAAAATGAAAAGACAACCTACAGAAATGGGAGAAAATATCTGCAAATGATGGAACCAACAAGGGGTTAATATCCAAAATATACAAACAGCTCGCACAATTTAATATTGAAAAAACAAACAACTCAATTAAAAAATGGGCAGAAAACCTAATAGGCATTTTTCCAAAGAAGACATACAGATGGCCAACAGGCAAACAAAAAGATGCTCAACATCGCTGATGATTAGAGAAATGCAAATCAAAACCACAGTGAGGTATTGCCTCACACTGTCAGAATGGCCATCATCAAAAAGTCTACAAATAATAAATGCTGGAGAGGGTGTGGAGAAAAGGGAACCCTCCTACACTGTTGGTGGGAATGTAAATTGGTGTAGCCACTATGGAGAACAGTATGGAGGTTTCTTAAAAAACTAAGAATAGAGCTATCATATGATCCTGCAATCCCACTCCTGGGTATATATCCAGACAAAAAGAAAACTCTAATTCAAAAAGGTACATGCACTTCAATGTTCACAGCAGCACTATTTACAAGAGCCAAGACATGGAAACAACCCAAGTGCCCATCAACAGACGATTGGCTTAAGAAGATGTCTCTCACACACACACTGGAATATTACTTAGCCATAAAAAGAATGAAATACTGCCATTTGCAGCAACATAGATGGACCTAGAGACTATTATACTAAGTGAAGTAAGTCAAACAGAGAAAGACAAATACTATACGAAATCACTTATTGTGGAATCTAAAAAATAATACAAATGAATCTATACACAAAACAGAAAAAGACTTGCAGACACAGAAAACAAACTTATGGTTACAAAAGGTGAGAGGGAGGGGGAAAGGGACATATTGGGAGTATGGGATAAACAGATACAAACTACTATACATAAAATAGATAAGCAGCAAGGATTTTACTGTACAGCACAGGGAATTATTCGATATCTTATAATAACCTATAATGGAATATAATCAGAAAAAAAAATGACTGAATCACTATGCTGTACACCTGAAAGTAACACAATATTCTAAATCAACTGTACTTCAATTAAAAAAAAAAAAAGAGAACCTTTGGCCTTGGTGTGTCTGTTGACCTGTATAAGAACAAATGACTCCATGCTGATTCTGTCTTAAAAGACTGAAAGACTGACATTTACAGTGATAAAAAAAACTGTTTGGTTCATGGTGAAAATCAGCACTTTCTGAAAAAAATTTTAGCCATTCATTCCTTTATTCATTTTCCTTAGCTAGATTGTAAATTCTTTTGAATTACATCTAGCAGTTTCAAGGCACGGTGAGAGACCTGATTGGCTAGAGAAGGTTTATGCAAGAAAAGAGCGAGAGTTATGCTGAGAAAGGCAGGTTTGGTGTATGCTTTGAATACTTAAATATTTTACTTAGGATTTTATTTTTCCCTAGAGAGAAAGATTACATCATCATCTTGCAGCACTGTAGGGTAGCTGAAAGAGCACAGACTTTGAAGCCCTAGGGATCAAATTGCAGTTCAACTACTTATTAGCTGAATGTGTCCTTTAACCCCTCTGAACCTGATTTATAAAATGCAGATGTTAATAATGCAGACTCAGAGGTGGGATTCAATGAGCTGACATATACAGTGTTGGTCCTCTCTCTCCCCACCTCTGCATCTTTCATATCGTCAATTTCTCTCTATAATGAATGCTAAAAGTCTAATATCAACTCACAATGGTTTACTGGTCACCTGAGACCTGCAACTTGGGGAGAAGGAGTTATAGGAACGGGAATATCATGATGCTATAGAACACCTCAATAATGGCAGTTATGATACTTCAGCCTGGAGTTTTCTTGGGATTTATTTCCTTCTTATGTGTATTTGGTTGCCACTCTCTTTACTCTTTTTCCAGATTTCTTCAGTCTGATTGGAAACCTTAAACACAATAACCTGAGTTTCACAATAAAGGGTTTGACTGCAGGTGCCAAGAGTCTCTGGAGAGAAAGGCTGGGTCAGCTGCTAGGAGGAAGTTGGTTGGAAAACCCATCTGTGTGCGCGCGCGCAGTTTGGAAACCTTCCTTTTCTTGGAGAAAAATTTACTCTCCTCAGAGGCCGACTGAGGAATTTTGGCTAAGTCAGGTGTCTGTGGGAGACCATTCTTATCGGGAGCCAGAGCTGAGACTGGAGGCCAAAGGGAAGCACCATTTCAGGAATCATCAAATGTACTGTGCCTTTGACTTTGGAAAATTAATTCTAAAAGGCCTGAGTAGCCACCATTCTCAACCTTCTTTTATTTTATTTTTTTAATTAAAAAATTTTTTTTGGCCGTGCTGTGCAGCTTGCAGGATCTTACTTCCCCTACCAAGGATCGAACCCGTGCCCCCTGCAATGGAAGCGAGGAGTCCTAACCACTGGACTGCCAGGGAATTCCCCTCATCCTTCTTTTAAAAAGCAGACTGTGGACACATAGTCAGCAATAGCCAACAAATACCAACTAGGCACAAGTTAGTTGATGAGAGAAGCCAGCAGCCCTTGAACCATTCTTTTGGCTACGGTGGGTGGCAAAATAGTAAGGGGATGAGGGTAGGAACAAGATGAAACAAAAATGATGAATGGGAACCATTTTCTTCTAAGGGGAGTTCAAAGGAAGCAGTGGTTCCCCCACACCACTCCCCTCCCCTGACCAGTATAGACTTGCTTGACACAATGACTGGCATTTCCGTTCTCAGGTAGGAATACTCCAAGTAAGAAACTTGCTTGTGCAACTGTGTTCTTATGGACTTGTGTGATATGTCCAAAGAATTGAGTTAATTCATTCTTTAACTTAATTGGCAAGATTTAATGGTTCACATTGAAAGCATGAATAACCATTTTGTTCCTTGAATGACTCCAGTTTAATGCTCCTGATGTCAGTGTATTTTGCCCAGGGTAAAACATGCTATATGAATTATTCACTGCTTGATGTAATGAATGGGGCCATGTTTGCCTACAGAATGTTAGCTGTGGTTATCTGACATGATGGGGCACAGCGGATGCCTACAAAGAACAATGGATAATTTAGAATGTGGTTCCAGGGCTCAGCCATTGCAGTTAAGATCTTTACAGAAAGCAGAGCACCTTTTGTTGTCTTGTGCCACACACCATGAGGGCCTCAGTGAGCCAAGAAACTCTTGGCCTTTAAAATAAAAAGAGAGCTAAGTATTGTTCTTCAGCGAGCACTTTTGTCTTTGGTTAAATCTTGTTTAGTGGAATGTGGAAGGCAGTGAGGGATAGAAATGCATTTAAGAAGAATTTTAAATAAATAAGTGAATTGGTAATTTTCATTATAGTGATTTCATCCGTGTGAAATCAAATATTTTTGGTGAAGGAGAAACAATGCATGACTGATAATAAGGAATCTTACCTTTGATTTTAGGGTGAAGGTGATCCAGACCCCTCTGCCTTAAGAGCATTTAGGGTGAGTTATCTCCCTGGCTAGAGTGCCCAACTTTCCACTGAAATGCCTTTGGTTTAATAAGAATGATTTATAATCTGGAAAGACAGTTAATGCAACTTAGTGGGAGCTGATAAATGAACCACTGAGTTTACTTATACATATAAGTGGGGCATTAATCTTGACTTTGAATTTCCCCACTGGGTTCTCTTTATAACCATTTGTGACATTGTGAGTGAAGGAAAGAAATGACTGACAAGTTTTAATGGTTGGCAAAATTTTCTAAATGTCTTTAAACTTTATAAACAAGATAAATAAGGTCTGAGATTGAAATGCAGATTAAATTGGCTTCCATCCTTTCACTGTTTATAGCTTAATAGTAGGCAACTTGTTAAATTAGCACATGCATTCAAAAGTCACCCTGACACAAAGCTAAAATCCCACCTGGGCTTTGGGTCTCTTTGCAGCTGAGTTGGGTAACTCCAGCAGGGTCTTGCTGGCCTCTGTTTCCTAATTATAAATCCACTGGAGAGAGTGTTCATTCATGGTTCAAATAGCTCTGGCCAAGAGGTATAGTACACGGCTGCAGGGTTCCATCCCTGTTGTGGATGAAGAGGTAATTCTCAGAGAAGGGAAATCTAGGACTGGAAATACACCCATGGTAGGATGAATAATGGCCCCACAAAGCCATCTGCAACTAATTCTCAGAACCTGTGAATACTGTGTGGTGAAAGAGACTTACAAATATGACTGGGTCAAGGACCTTGAGATGAGGAGATTATCTTGCCTGACCTGGATGGGCCCTAAATGTAATCACAAGGGTCCTTCTATGCGGGAGCCAAGAAGGTCAAAGGAGGAAGTAGGAGAAGTAATAATGAAAGCAAGAGATGGTAGTGACGAGAGGAAGAAGTCATGAGCCGAGGCGTGCAGGCATTCTCCAGAAGCTGGAAAAGGCAAGGAAATAGATTTTCCCCCAGAGCCTCCAGAAGGAACCATCCCTGCCCACACTCTGATTTTAGCTCAGTGAAATGATTTTGGGCTCGTAGTCTCCAGAACTGTAAGAGAATAGATTCGTGTCCTTTCATGACACGAAGTTTGTGGTAATCTGTAATAGCAGGAACAGGAAACGAATCCAACACCCAGAGGGGTCTGGCTGGATCAGCCTCATTGTTGTCCTCCTGCTCCTCAGCCCCCACATGGGTTTAAAGCCCAATTTCACGGTGTCATCCCACAAAGTCTTGTTAGTTCACTGTAAAAGAACTGTTGAAATATAGACCATCATGTCACTTCCTCTGAATCAGAAGACTCTTTGTGTTTCTGGAAATACTGTACTCAATACGGAGGTCTGTTTCCAAAGGGAAGTGAAGCCTTTCACTTTACATATGGTAAGGCTCAAGTAATTGTTGATGCAAGGATAAATAAATGAACACAGAAGAAAAAAGCCATTGAAAATCGACAAGTAACTCAACTGTTTCTGTTCAGTGTTAAATGACTTTCTGTGCTAAATCCCACTGTAAGAAATAACAAATGGTAAAATCAACCCCTGGATTCTAAATTAGTCTTTGTTTTCATTTGAGTCTAAAAAAAATTCTCAAGGTAAACCTAATTTTGTCCTCCAAAATAACTCTTTGAGCTTTTGGGGGATAGGTCTGCAAAAGATACGCTCTCTTTTTATTTATTTCCCCTGCATTAGTATCAGCTAGAACACACGTCACTACAAAAACTCACTTTGTAGGGGGAAGCATGTCAGGTTCATTATGATTTGATCCTCTTGGTCCTGTAGTGAGATGTAGTGTTGGGTTTTTGATTCTCAGCTATTCTATCCATTTCTTAATGTGGGGAGGGAGAGTTAGACAATTATTTAAAAATTTAAAGTCTCTTGAACTTACATTGACAAATTCCAGGCCTTTTCTGATCTTCATTCCCCTTCAATAATATCTCTAGCATCTGACACAACTGATCACTGTGCCCATCTTGAAACTGTCTCCTCTTTTTCATTCCTGTACCTTTGCTCTTCCCTGATTTCCCTCCTACCTGTCCAATTGTTCGCATAGCGGCTCCTCTTCCCAGCTTTCTCTGTAGTTGTGGGCATTTCCCCAGTTGCAGTTCTTACTTCCTGCTCTCTTTCTTCTCAGTGGTTACTTCTGTTTTGATGACATCTCAAGATTCTTCTTTAATCCTGATCTCTAATCCAGTATCTAAAACCAACCACCAGACAATGCTATTTGGGTAGTTCCTTACCTCTAACATATCCACAACTTTCAACATGTACCAGGATCTCTTCTGTTCCAGGATCCAATCACATGCTTTTCTCTCTGACTGACATTTTTTCCTTCTTTTTTCTCTGCCTATCAAACTCCTACAGATCACAATTTAAATGTCACTTCCTTACGGAAGCATTCCCTGACCACCCAGACTAGATCAGATTCCCACTTAGGCTCTTAGACCTGGCAGAAAAAAGAAATTTAAATATCTCTTTGAGAAAGAAAAATATGAAAAAAAAAAAAAAAAACTGGTTTCCCTTTGAGAAGGAAATCAGTTTCAGTTAAAGGAAAGTTATGAAGCACAACAATTGGGACTAAAAATTTTTGTTTTTCAGAAACCATGTTGTAAAATGGTTATGGGGAATCTGAATTTACAGCTTAGCTAAATTAAGAAGTTTGGTTAGATAACTCAGTGACTAAGCAAATGTCCTAAGTGTGACCAAATGTGATATGCTCTGTTCTCTAGCATCCAAAGTTGTTACATAGTTTTAGGTCAGAGCTTGTCTTTGCCCATCTGACATTTAAACCTCAATATTTAGATAATTGTAGAAAACCATAAATCATGGTTAGTGTAGAAGAGAATGACTGTTCCTGAATTGTACCTATTTTTAACCACTTTACATATAACTGAACTCAAAATGAACTCCTGGGTTTTTAATAAACATTTTCTCTCCTATTGCTGACCTCTTTATTCTACCACACAAGGTGATTTAAAAAACAGCTCTATTGTGATATAATCTACATACCATACAATTCATCCATTTGAAGTATAAAATTAAATGGTTTTGAGTATATTCAGAGTTGTGCATCCATCTCCATAATCAATTTTAGTACATTTTCATCACCCTGACAAGAAATCCTATATCTTTTGGCTGTCACTCCTCAATCTTCCCAACCCCCAGCCCTAGGCAACCAATAATCGGCTTTCTGTCTTGATGGATTTGCCTATTCTGGACATTTCATATAAATGGAATTATACAATATGTGATGCTTTGTGACTGACTTCTTTCACTTAGCATAATTTTTCAAAGTTCATCCAATGTTATAACATGACTAAGAACCTCACACCTTTTTATAATTGAATAATATTCCATTGTATGGATGTTCTACATTTTATTTACGTACTCATTAGTTGATAGACACCTGTGTTGCTTCCACTTTTTGGCTATTGTGAATAATGCTGCTATGAATACAGGCTGATTTCTGAGCCCTGACTGCTGCTTGCTCCTTTTTCTCCTCTCTGTAGTCATTCAAAAATAAAAAGTGGCTTGAACATTTCTAAATCTGAAACTACCACACAAAATGTAGGTTATTCTTTCTACAGAATTTATTACCCCTATTATATTACATGTAAACTATATTAATCATTTATGTAATGTTGGTCTTTTCCCCCATCTGTGAGCTCTTTGAGGACAAAGATCATGTCAACTTTGCTTGCTCCTGTATCCCTGGCACCTTGCCCAGTGATTGGCATGTATTAAATGTTTCTTGACTGACTAATTTTGACTAACCCCAACCTCAGATTGGCCTCTCATCTCAAGTTCCCCATTTCTATAAATGCCATTACTGTTACCTCAGTAACTTGAGATCCAAATCAGAGTTGTATTTGACTCTTCCCTTTTTCACTTCTTCCTCTAATTCTGATCAGTCAGCAATTTTTAGGAAACTTTTTCAAAGCAATTCTCGGCATTTGTGTGTCCATTCCTTTCTCTCATACTACCTATCTAGACCCTCATACCTGGCCTCCCTGCCTTCTTTCTCTGCTACTTCTAAGCTATTTTGTAGAGAGTTTTCAAAGTAATCTTCACAAAAACCAGTTATATCACTTCACTTCCCTCTTCATGAACTAACAGTGGTTTCCCATTGGCCACAGACTAGAAGACCTCAACCCAAAGTAGGAAGATTTCCATAATATGATTCCTTATATTACAAGGCAAGTAGCTGCTTCAGTTTTCTTTTTTGGACCTCCCTGCTCCTATTCATCAGAACATAGACTCTGCCTACCTAGCCTATTGGTTATTAGACCTAGGCTATTGGATCAACTGCTTAACATTGTCTAGGAAGGCAAATACTAGTAATTTGGGACATTTTTATGGCCAGGTCTCATTGACCAACACAAAAATCTATTTGATTCACTAATGTCAAATCAGTACTTTCCAAACCAAAACATATTTACCTTGATTTTTCCATATTCTTTCCCAAAGCTGAGTAACTTACAACAACATTCTATAGGAAATTCCCTATATACAGGAACTCCCTGCTTTCCTGTCACAGAGAGGATCATAAATGGATCATTAGTAAATCTCCCACGTACTATGTCTTATACAAGTTTATATGTTCCACGGCCCTTGCTATGGTGACTTGCATATTGTAAAAGCAAAGACATGGAGAAAATTCATTTTTTTTTCCTTAGCAGAGAATTTCTCTCCCCATCCCCTGATCCAGAAATGTTTGTTTTTGTTAGGGGAATAATTAGATAAGCCATTTGGGTTGGGGATGACATCCTCACCCCAAGGGACATGTTGGGATATAGTCGCTTAACTAACTTCTAGCGAGCTTTGGCTTGGTTAATTATACCAGCTTTTGCTTTGTCTTGGAGTGCACACCACTTTAGAATTAGAGCTGAATTGTTTGGGACAATAACAGAGATTTGGGGAATGGGTTCTGATGGGAAATGGAGGCCCAGTAACTGGTATCTAAAAAAAGCTATGGGAGAAAATTTTAAAAAGGTTCAAAAAGGAGCTCCTTGAGGTTGTTTTCTATGTGGTATACAGTTAAAACCCTGTTTCCTGTGTGCTCACAAAAGTTTCAGTAAATCTACATTGCTTGCTAATGCTTAGTGAGGTGGATTTACTATTTGGGGCTAAGCCTATGCTGAGTTAGACCTCAAAAGTTTGTATACGACAATAACAGCGTCTTCCCATGGGAGGACAGCCATGTAGGGTTTGCATATATATTAAGAAAATATGTATTAAATTAATATGTTTGTCTTGTCTTCCCATGTAGATAATACTCCCCATTACCTCTAGATGATTCATAGAGAAGGTATTCAATGATAACTTGCTGACTAAAGAGGAATATGCTATAATTCTAATTTGTTTTTCAAGGAGGAAGGATGTCCTTAGTGACATCCAGTCCAGTAAAAATGCCATTTTCAGAAGCCAGTTACCACCAAAGCAGTGGTAGATTTTGTGGTTGGTTTATTCGGAAATTGTTCTTGGGTATCTTGAGAAAAGAATCTAACTTCTTCAGTAATTAGTGTGTTACTACTGATTTAAGCCAGATTTAGTTTTCTTTTGAATGTACAATGTATTGGAATATGTATGAATACCTGTGTTGGCTGAAAGAAAAATTACCTCCCAGCATAAATCGGTTAGGAAAAGCATGTCAAGTCACTATGTGCACATCTGATTTGTCTAAGTGAAGATCCTTGTTTTACTGATTTTGACTGCCCCATTCTTACTTAGTTACTGTTTAACTGTTCCTGTGTGGGCCTACACGTGAGCACAGACTCACCTCTAGAATTGTGCCAAACGCCCTTAGCTTTGCTCAATTGGTTTTTGAATTTTATTTAATAGGTACCTATGATATGGTGAGCACTGCTTGGGTAAAATGTGAATGCACTATTGTTTTAGGAATGTAAGGTTCAGAGACTTTCCTTGTAGCTAAGAATGAAAGGCCTTCTCTTTTCAGTCACACCCACACGCAGACTTCTGAATCAGTCACCTTTAAGTGGGCAGGGGTTCTCATTAGATCTCTGCATTCCAGAAGTCAGCTAGAGCCCCTCCAACCACAGGCCTCTCAAGATTTATGCGCCTTCCCCAGGGCTCCAATTCCATCCTCATTTCTGGCTTCAGGTTCCTCTTTCAGTGCATCTCAGAACCCCACTCTAGTCTCTTCCATATTTCCCTTCTCTCAGCTAAGCCAGGCTCTAAACCATCCAGAAGTAAAATGTAGCCTCCTTTCCTTGATTTCCTCAAAAAAACAACCCACTTACTCAAGGCATATGAGCATTAACTATTAACTACAGCTACTAGATAAGTTGTAATTGATTGTCTGAGATACTGAGAGTAAAAGTAGCACATTCTAATAAGTAATTCCAAGCTATGTAAAGATCTTTGAACTTCATCTTATATTTTAAGTAGTTCGTGACAAAGAGCTTCCATAATTCTGTAGTGACTTCATTAGCCAAACTATAAATTTCATGCAGAGTTTAACTACATGGTATGTCATAGAGGCACTCACTCACATTTTTCTCAGTTGACAAATGAAATTTTAATGGAGGAATTGCACGGCAAAGTAAAAAATTTCTCAGTATAAGTTTGACTTCTAGATCATATATGATCAAGGCTACTGACGCACTATTCTAATAAATAGTATGCAATGGAAAAATACAACTAATGAAGTTGTGGGTACCTTTTTATCCACTTTAAAAAGAATTTTGTACCTTTCTGTTTTTTGTACATTCCAAAAAGAGCCATTTTGATCTAATTGAAAGCAACTGTGAAAATCAAGTCAATTTAATATCAGTTATAAACTTGACCATGACTGGGTGATTTAAGGAATATGCAGTTTATTTCCTTTTTGTAAAAATTTAGATCCCTAAAACAAAGTCATTGTAATCTGCATAGATTAAATTATAACTGAAGATTTAGCAGTGAATTGAGATAACTAGGGAGTGAAAAGAAAACTCTTCTGTGGTCAAAGGACTTTTTTCCAGAGCTGTTTAGCTGAAATGTTGTAAACATAAAGGCCTAATGCATTTTGGCAACTCTAACCCTGAGATTTACATTTTTTGCTATTTTACTTTAAAATTAAAATAATCAAAAATGTATTTTATCTGTCTTTTCAGCCATTTAGTTTCATTCTCTACAATATGGTGAACTTGATTGCCTGCAGAATAAATTAATGAATCTTTTATGTCAATGGGAGTTTATTAACAACATTCGTGACATTTTCAAATCAATCCTTCTATGTTCTCCAATTACGGCCTCACTGTGGTTAGGCACCATCCCAGGAGAAAAACAAAGGGAGAGAGGGGAATCAACATATTTACAACTGACTTCAGAAAAGCAAATTAATAAGGGGAAGTGTGTCTAAATTATGTTTTCTGTTGTTGTTTGTTACATTAAATGCAGAATGCAAATGCATGTTCTTTAAGTGTTTTGGCTGTTGTTCAAAATTGTGAATTATTCTACCAGGAGGCAAAAGCACTTTCCTTCAACCTCTATGTCCATAGTTAATTTAGTTGTTTTTTTTTTCAACATAGGGGCATTTCTAAACTCTAAAGCAAATATTATTTACACAGAAAACATAATAACAATGAATAGTCTTAAAACATCTTGGTGATGAAAATATAAAACAGTTTCAGATGAAGGTTATTTAAATCACCCTGCACTCTGCCTTCATACTTTTAAAATAAGCCTAAAACGTGTATAATTATACACACGTAACATATATTATACATTTATATAGTTTCCTGATCCTTTAACTCTCCTGATCTAAATTAAACCCTCAATGTTCTATTAGACATTAAGTCCTGGCACTAGCTTCTTGCTGACCTTGAACCAGACACTAACTTTTCTGGGTCTCTATTTCTATTAAATGAAGGAGGTTGAACCAGATGCTCCAAAGTGCTTTAGGTTGACAATTTATTATTGAAGACATCAAAGAGACATTCTGATAATCTGGGGTTGAATCTTTTTTTAGAAACATTTTGTTTCCTCCTCAACCCCTCCTTCCCTCACTATACCAGTGGTTCCTAATAGGTATGTCAGGACACACTGACATACTGTGACTCTTTAATAGGAGTGCCACCAAATTTTCATTGTTCTGTAAAATTTATTTTTGCTTCAACTGAAGATATGTATTATGTTCTGTGATAGGTTAGATGAAACACTGTCAGCAGTTCTTGCAATAAGGTTAAGGTACAGTTTTCAAAAAATAATAGGTTAAAGGAAAATCATTATGTCAAACTGGTGACAGTTTAGATCTGTGCTAGACAGTTTAGATGTGGCAGTCACTAGTCACATGTGGCTACTGAGCTCTTGACATGTAGCTAGTCCAAACTGAGATGTGCTGTAAGTGAATAATACCAAATTTTGAAGGCTTAGTGCAAGAAAGAAAGTAAAATATTTAATTTTTTTTGTTGATTACATGTTGAAATGTTAATATTTTGGATATATCATGTTAAATACAATACACTGCTTTTTTTTTTTACCTTTTGAAAAATGTGGCTACTAGAAAAGTTTAAATTCCATATGTGACTCCCATTATATCTCTCTTGGACAGTGCTAGTCTGGAGTCACATGTTTACTGGAACATGAAAGACTTGCCTTAGTAACTGTATAAGAAAACATGGTCAGGTCAATTAAGTTTTCCCACAGCTGCATGGTGCTAAAGGATGCTTGAATAGAAATATTGTTATACTGTAGCCATGACTGTCTTAAAATCATTCACAACACATACTGTGTTCATGGATTGGAATAATTACTATTGCCTAAATGACCATATGATGCAAGGCTATCTACAGATTCAGTGCAATCCCTATCAAAATACCAATGGCATTTTTCACAGAACTAGAACAAATAATTCTAAAATTTGTATGGAAAAACAAAAGATCCTGAATAGTTAAAACAATCTTGGGAAAGAAGAACAAAGCTGGAAGTATCATGCTCCCTGATTTCAAACTGTACTACAAAGCTGCAGTAATCAAAACAGTATGGTACTGGTACAAAGACACATAGATCAATGGAACAGAATAGAGAGCCCAGAAATGAACCCACATTTACATGGGCAATTAATCTATCATAAAGGAAGCAAGAATACACAATGGGGGAAAAACAGCCTCTTCAATAAAGGGTGTTGGGAAAACTGGACAACTACATGCAAAAGAATTAAACTGGACTACTCTCTCACACCATGCACAAAAATCAATTCAAAATGGATTAAAGACTTAAATGAAGACCTGAAACCATAAAACTTCTAGAAGAAAACATAGGCAGGAAGCTCTTTGACATCGGTCTTAGTGATATTTTTTTGGATATGTCTCCTCAGGCAAGGGAAACAAAAGCAAAGAAAAAACAAATGGGACTGCCTCAAACTAAAAAGCTTTTGCACAGTGAAAGATGCTATCAACAAAACTAAAAGGCTACCTACTGGATGGGAGAAGATATTTGCAAAATGATATATCAATAAGGGGTTAATATCCAAAATATACAAAGAACTCATATAACTCAACATAAAAAAACCCATACAACCCAATTTTTAAAAAATGGGCAGAGGATCTGAATGGCCATTTTTCCGAAGAAGACATACAGATGGCTGACAGGCACATGAAAAGATGCTCAACATCACTAATCATCAAGGAAATGCAAATCATAATCACAATGAGATATCACCTCACACCTGTCAGAATGGCTATTATTAAAAAGGCAACAAGTAAGTGTTGGCAAGGAGGTGGAGAAAAGGGAACCCTAATACACTTTTGATGAGAATGTAAATTAGTGTAGCCACTATGGAAAACAGTATGGAGATTCTTCAAAAAATTTAAAATAGAAACTACCATATGATCCAGCAATACCACTCCTGGGCATTTATCCAAAGAAAACAAAGACACTAATTCAAAAATATATATGCACCCATATGTTCACTGCAGCATTATTTACAATAGCCAAGATATGGAAGCAACCTAAATGCCATATATACACAATGGAATATTACTCAGCCATAAAAAAATAATGAAATCTTGCCATTTGCAACAACATGGATGGACCTAGAGGGTATTATGCCTAGTGAAATGAGTCAAACAGGGAAAGATAAATATTGTATGATTTCAATTACGTGTGGAATCTAAAAAACAAAACAAATGAACAAACATAACAAAACAGAAACAGAGATACAGATACAGAGAATAAACAGGTGCTTGCCAGAGGGGATGGGGATGGGGGTGGAGGAGGAGAGAAATAGGTGAGGGAGATTAACAGGTACAAAATTCCAGTTGCAAAATAAATGTCACAGGTATGAAATGTACAATGTGGGGAATATAGTCAGTAACTATGTAAAAACTTTGTATGGTGATATATTGTAACTAGACTTATCATGGTAATCATTTTAAAATGTATAGAAGTATTAAACCACTATGTTGTATAACAGGAACTAACATAGTGTTGAAGGTCAATTATACTTTGAAGACAAACAAGCAAACAAACTCATAGAGAAAGAGATCAGATTTGTGGTTACCATGGGCAGAGGACTGGGGGGAGAGGGAATTGGATGAAGGCAGTCAAAAGGTACAAATTCCCAGTTATAAGATAAATAAGTACTAGAGATGTAATTTATGACATAATAAATATAATTAATTCTGCTGTATGTTATATATGAAAGTTGTTAAGAGAGTATATCCTAAGAGTTCTCACAAGGAAAAACTTTTTTTCTACTTCTTTAATTTTGTATCTATCAATATATGAGATGATGGATGTTCACTAAACTTACTGTGATAATCATTTCATGATGTATGTAAGTCAAATCATTATTGCTGTACATTTTAAACATGTATACAGTGCTGTATGTTAATTATATTTCAATAAAACTGGAAGGAAAAAGATCATTTATGACTTGTTTAGTCCTGTTCTGAGCTTTCAAAACCCTTCACTGTGAACACTCCTGTACCGCACACAGTGCCTCCTTCGGCTGTAGGTTAATGTTGCAGCTCTGCATGTTGTTCCTTATCTTATCTTCAGTGACACTTTGGTCTGTGACTTTCACAACTTTTACTCCAGTGCACATGCTTAACTCCCAGGTTAGATAATAGAAAGGAGCAGGGAACTTCAACCACTTTTCCTACTTTTGGATCTCCAACTTGGTTCCTGAGTTGTGTTTGTAACTTGGTTATTCCAGGGGGCGCCATCGGTTCTATTTAGCTCTTCCCTCCTTCCCCCACCTGGAATCATTTTCTTATCAAAGGAGACTTGCCTTTGGCTTGTTGTTTTCCATAGGTGTGCTCTTTTTTCTGGAGTTGGCTACTAAGCACACCTCTCCCTGCACCTGGGGATGTGGCATGGACAAATAAGGGAGTTTTGAAGGGATAGAATTTGGAAGTGAAAAATGAAGGGCCTGTGCATGTTCAAAATGCACATTAACTCTTGGAGGGCCAGTGTCTGTGCTCCAGTTCTTGGTCTTGCTTCTCCTCTCTCATTTGTTCCATTCTGGAAAATTTCAAGCAAAACATCTGTTTTGAAGTGCTATGCTCCTTTCTGGACAACAGTTTTTTTTTGTTTTTTTTTTAATTCCTGAGTTAGCTTATCATCGCCAGATGTTTTGTCCCCCCCACCCCACCGCCCTTTGTTTTCTCATTTTAATAATTGTGCAAGCCCTGGAAAACTGCTGGCAGATTTTTTTTCACCTTTTGGATCACCCTGCACAACTGCCACCAAAGAATTCCATCTTTACTCTTTGCCCATTCTTCAATGGACTCAGGCCAAAGTCCATGAAGGATTTTGGGTGGGGAGAAGGTAGGTGGTACTTTCTATTTTTAAACAGATATGAGTCTCCTTGGAACCACAGTGTCTACACACAGGTGGAGCTATGGAGGGAGGAAACAGGCTTCAAAACCTGAGAGGAAAGTTTTTTGTTGTTATTTTGTCTGATACCAAAAGATAAAGCCGGAAGTGTAAAAATTTGATTTTGTAATGATTAAATTTTGTCATTTCTATTTTTAAGGAAGATGAGAGCATATAAATCAGCCATACTATTATAGGACAAGAACTCTCAACAATCTTTATATGGATTATAAATAATAATAATAACAAAAATAGTAATATATCAAACCCAGCACATTATCATTTCCCCAGTGTTTTCACCTACAGCATGGAGCAGTGGAAGCAGCTGGGAGTCTGGGGCCCTCAGAACAGTTGAAGCTGGGAGTTTAGGTTGGGTGGGACTCTGAAAAAAGCTGTAGAAGTTTGGACAAATCATTTTCCTTTTATAACCTCTGTTGCTTCATTTAAAACAGGCTCTGATTTTGTGTCATTTTGGTTTTCACAGAAATTCTATGTCTTAGTGGGAAAATTATATTTGTGCTCATTTCACAGAAGAAGAAACAGACCCAGGGTCTGTTCATCCTGGATCACACTGCTGGTTGGTGATAGATCAGGGGTGAGAATTCAGGTTCTCTGCTGAGGTCTAGTAGGAGCCTTGACCAGAGGTCAGACATAGGGGCTGCTGATCCCCAAGGATGACCCCCAGGAGGTGTCTGCTCTTTACTCTGCAACTTCATGCCGGTAGGTCTTGGGAAACTCTGTCTAGAATTGTTAACTATTCCTCTTGCCTATTTCTTGTGACCTTCCGCCGTGCTCCAGGCTGTGATATATTGAGGAAAACAGGCCATGTATCTGTGAATAAGCCAGTAGAGTCAGGCTTCTGGAGGTGAGAACTCAGACTACCAAATTGACTTGACCTCCTCTTAGAAAGACAGACATACCCTGGGCATCCAGAGGCTGGGCACAGCTCTGTTTCCTGGAAGCAATTCTGGAAGACAGAGTCTAGGAAAGGGCCTGTCATCTTCCAGTATGAGTTTCCTGAATGTTGAATTTGGTCAGGGGTTGGGGGAGGGAGAAATGAAAAAGCAGAAAATCTCTATTATGTTTACAGAGATTTAGAACCCAAGCCCTCCCTGTGAAAAGTTGGCCAACAATGAGGGATTGATCTGACGCTTGCTGAGAAAGTAAGCAGCAAGAGTATAGACATAACTGATGGTATGATTAGGGTAGTCATTCTTTCTTTCATTCACGAAATGTTTGTTAAACGCCCACTATGGGCAAGACATTTGTACACTGGGCAACCTTGCTTAGAGGGATAATCTATAGGAAGTGAGAAGAGACCACCCTTAACGAGGAGAAAAACAGAGTTAAATGCATATAAAGAGAAAGAGAGAGAAAAAGGTGAGACAATAGGCAAACCTATGTGATGATTTACACAGAAGTGAGGGTGGCCAAGAACTGAGCCAAACACTGACCAAATGAGATAAAGATCCCAGTCAAGATGCTGTGCAAACTCCGTTACTGGTTTCCCTGGCAAAGACTCCATCTTATGGCAAGAACAGTATAATCAGAAAAACCACATGCAAATTAGGTAAAAGCAGTAATGAGAGGCAGGGCTCCACACAGTCTGGTTTTCTCCACTGTGGAGGAAGGCCTGGGGACAGGGTTGTGAGGGTTTGTGTCACAAAGAGTGATGCCATGAAGGGAAATATTAAAAGGTTAATTAGAGCCTGCCCACTTGAGAGAGTCTTCATTTACCGACCAGGTTCCCCATCCACTTGTTTGTTAACCCCTTCAGTGTCCCTATCATCCCAGTGCCCTTCAGGATAATGTCTGATAACCTGAATTATTCCTGAGCCCCTTCCTTTGGCCCTTCCTGCCCTGCTCCTCTTGTATTGTGCTTGCTCTCTCACTCACAGAGTTAATGGACTCACTATGTGCCAGGACTTATGACTCATCCTGCCCTCAGGATGGTCTGTTCCCTGGTCTGTGTTGCAGGGTCAACAGAACATGCAGAGCTTCCTCAGAACATGCCCACAGAAACATCATCATTCTTTGCTTAATCAGGGAGAGGATACACGGGCCAGCTTGGCTCAATTGCTCTGAAACAGATCCTTTGGACATGAGACCAAAACACATTTAAATATCTCTGCAGGCAATTTATGCCTCTTACTCTTAGTTCTGAGAGTCTGTAACAATTCTTTAATTGCAGGAATGAGTTACCAAGGAAGGACATGTGTCCATTCTTGGAAATCTTAACAAAGAGGTTAATCTACTGTCTGTTTTGGATGAGTTTCGTTTGCCTAAAGATCTCTTTCCAATTGTGTTCTATGGCTTTCTGTTGTGCCAAAAGAGATGATTCTTTTTCTTTTTTTTAATAAATTTATTTATTTATCTGTGGCTGCGTTGGGTCTTCGTTGCTGCGTGCGGGCTTTCTCTAGTTGCGGTGAGCAGGGGCTACTCTTCATTGTGGTGCATGGGCTTCTCATTGCGGTGGCTTCTCTTGTTGTGGAGCACAGGCTCTAGATGTGCAGGCTTCAGTAGTTGTGGCACGTGGGCTCAGTAGTTGTGGCACGTGGGCTTAGTAGTTGTGGCTCGCGGGCTCTAGAGCACAGGCTCAGTACCTGTGGCGCACGGGCTTAGTTGCTCTGCGGCATGTGGGATCTTCCCGGACCAGGGCTCGAACCCGTGTCCCCTGCATTGACAGGCGGATTCTTAACCACTGCGCCACCAGGGAAACCCCAAAAGAGATGATACTTAACAGTTTCCAGTTTCTTCTAGTTTGCTGCTAAGCTGTAGTGTTGCTGGAGTCAAGGTTCTGATCCATTATACATGATCTTAATCAAAGGAGAGAAAACAGTCTCAAGTGTGCTGTTTGAAAGGGAAGAGCCCCTAAACTTTCATCTGAAGAATCCTGGGGACAATCTAAGAATCTGTGGAATTTACAGAATAGGGTAAAATATGATGGCTCTTTTGAAACCATGGACAGGGAAAGGAATGAATACATCAACAGTATATGAAAGTGTGTCCTGGTTAGTCATAATACAGCCAATATAAAATATGAACTGTTCTTTCTTTCTCCATCTGATTCATATTTATACTTCATGTTCCTTATTAATTTTATTTTACATTAATAGGGAGCTATTAGCAATGAGTCACCATTTTAACTGATAGTTCTTAAAGGCAGAATTAAAATTGCATTGATCCTAGAGGTATTCAATCGATAGTGAGGCCCTACCAGGTGGAAGGAGAGTTCTGGGGGATACACCTGGGTTTACTTTGCAACATATTGAGCCTCCAGATGGAGTTGGAAATGCAGATGTAGATGTCAGAGGGAGCTGGAACTAGAAATAGAGATGCAGAGGGAGGTAATCATTTAAGTTGTGGATGTGGACAAGATCATCAAGGGAAGCAGGTGCAGCAAACAGGAGGGGAGAGCAGAGGAAGGCTCTCGGAGAACACCCACTCATGGGCAAGCGGGCCAGGAGTGCTAGGTGAGCACAGGAGGCGAGAGAGAATTGGGAGGAAAGAGCATCAGCAAGAGGTCACGGTGTCGTAACCCTCAAGGGAGCAGGGGATTTGCAAGGAGAGCATGGTCCACAGAGTCAAACCAGCAGAGATGTTTGGCAAAGGAGTTGCAAAGAAGCCACAAGATGGTGGTAATTACGGGGCCTTAGGTGGCTTCTGAGAAAGTGTTTGCAGTAGAGCCTCAAAATAGAAACCTGACTGCAAGGTGTTCAAGTGTCTACGAGGAATAATTCAGATGAATGTTCCAAGAAGTTTGGCGGTGAAGAAAGGGAAGAGAGAGCGCCTTAGTAATTTTGCTTTCTAAGAATGGAGCTCAACTGAGCATATATGTGGGAAAGGAGCCTCTGAGAAGAGGGACTGAAGGAGCTGGAAAGAACTGGATTAGTATCAAATGAGGAGAGTCTAGCCTCGAAAGGATATGGCTATGGGTGAAGATAAGGAGATCCCCAAATACATACACATTCTCATTGTATAAAATTCAAGCAGTAGGACAGCATGGTGGCCAGAGCCACGGTCCTTGGAATTGAACCACCAGCATTTGAATGACGACTTTGACCCTAATTAGTCTGTGTTACCTTGGACGTGTTACTTGATCCTCTGTGCCTCAGTTTCCCAATTTTAAAATGTGGAAATAATAGTACATACCCTGTATGATTATACATGTAGATAAAATGTTTAGAACAGTGTCTGGCACAGAGTGAATACTACAATAATTAACATAAAATGAAGAGAGAGAATGGGAAGAAATCTGGAGTTGTAGAAGTCCCTGAAGTTTGAGGGAAGTATCAAGTACTTATTTGAGCCAGTCTCTAACAGGGCACATCTCATTTAAGTTATCTTCTTGGGGCCAGTCTACATTGTGTTTTTTTGTGTTTTGGTTTTTTTCCCTATCAACCCTTTGTCCAGTGTAGGAAACTAAACCACAGTATCTGGTGCCCTTGCAGTGGCACTAAATGTCTCTCATTCAATTCAGTGGTGAACCCCAGCTGAGATCCTGTCAGACATCATCTGGTGCTTGCATTTGGGCCAGGAAAAAATGTGCTTGGACAAGCTTGGGTGTAAAAAACTCTCTAACACCCAAGAAAATTTAGTTTTAATACTGAAAACTCAGAGATTTCAAATATGAGTAATATGAACTCTTTGAGACAGTAAGAATACAGTTTTATTTATAGAAGTAATAAAAGGAATATACCACACAAGTATTTTACACACAAAACACCTTAGACACACAGATATGGAAGTGAATTTTTACAGTTTATTCACATTGAGTCTAGAATACTAGGTGACCCATTGTCACCTTTAAAAAACAGAATCTTGTCACATCTCTTGAATACAAATTAAACAGCTCAGACTGAGTTGATCAAGGTCACATAGAATCTGGAACTCACTGTAGTCTGTGCCTTTACCCTAACTCTTGAAGCTGCTACACTCATGACAGAATAATTCAGTGGGTGGTGAATCAGACAAAACAAACACCAAACAGACTCTCCTTCACAGCATGGCAGGTGTGAGGGAAAGATAAACTTTAAACAAAGCTGTATTTAGCTGTATTTATCTCACAACAATGCCCCAACTGGAGCACTTTTTTTTTTTTTCTATAGACAGATACTACTAACACATGATTTTTCTGCTGCTCAAGAACCTTCAATGGCTCCCCAGTGCCTATGAACTCACAATGGCAGCATGTTAAGGCTGGACTTTTCTTGCTTGTGACTAGCCCCAATGGCTTAGCTGAAATTGTCTAAGATTTGATTGGAATTCAGTATTAATTATGAAGTGGGAGAGAGAGACTGAAGGCTTCATAACAGTTCTGGAATGTGCTTAATTTGGGCACTGAAAATCCAAATATTTTAGCATTCAACTCCCCTCCATTACTTGGCATCAATTTAGTACTCCAAGCTTCTCTCCCACTCTGCCTTTACTCAAATGGTCTGTCTTCATGGTCTCCTAAACTCATTTGGGCAGTCCCAGCCCTTGGCCATTGTTCCTACTGTGATCCCAGCCAGTAATGCCTGTGGCACTGGCTAAAGGGACCTCTTTTTTCTTTATGTTGCTACATTTACTACTAGTTATTGTTTCTTTTTCCTGGCTCTCTCATTCTATTTAATTTTTAATCCATTCTCATTCTGTAAAATTTGGACAGTACAATAAACTCTCCTAATCCCAAAATCCACTCCTAAATAATTACTATTACCAGTTTGATGTGTCTTTCCATGCATTGTTTTATGCATTCACATATTTCCGAACATGTAAATATTGTTTTGTTTATTATTTTTTAAAGTTCTGTATCTTATACCTTAATAGATTTTAAATTCCTTGAGGGCAGAAATGGGGGTTCCTGCATCTTTTATCCCTCACAGCTCATAATACAGTCATTGAAAAACCAGCAGTTTCTTAAAAACTGCATTAGGGCAGCAGACATCTAATAAATGCAGAAATGGCAGTAAGAAGGTAGGCTCCTTGGACTCGAATGTTGGCAATAAAGATGATTTTATTTGAGTTCAAATATTACTGGTAATAATCTCCAAATACTGAGCACTCATTTTATACAACAACCATGAGAAGTAGATTTCCTCATTTTACAGATGGGAATATTGAGACTTAAAGTGATTAATTAATTTTTCCAAGGCCACACAGCTAATATGTAGCCTAGCCAAAATTTGAACCCAGATCTTGCTGGCTCTAGAGTCCTTATTCTTCCCGTTAGACGATGCTACGTGGGAGACTGAAAAGCATGAGCATAATCAAGGTGAGAAGGACACTGAAGATGCTGAATTCATTTACTCATCCAACTCTGTGACGGCTAGAAAAAAATGGGGATCCTTTTCAACCTCCCAGTTCCTGAACAGGACCCAGATTAAAAGACCTTATCTTTAGGCTTACAAACCATGAATCTTGCCACCTGTCTTATATTTGCTGGAATCTTCGTTTTGCCTGCTCTTTTTTTTTTTTTTTTTTTAAGATTTATTTATTATTTATTTATTTATTTAATTTATTTTTGGCTGCATCGGGTCTTAGTTGCGGCACGGGGGATCTTTGTTGTGGCATGTGGGATCTTTAGTTGCGGCACGCAGGCTTCTTTCTAGCTGTGGTGCGCAGGCTCCAGGGCGTGTGGGCTCCGTAGTTGTGGTGTGTAGGGTCCACAGCGCGTGGGCTCTGTAGTTTGCGGCACACAGGTTCTCTGGTTGAGGTGCGCGAGCTCAGTAGTTGTGGAGCACGGGCTTAGTTGCCCCACCGCATGTGGGATCTTAGTTCCCCGAACAGGGATTGAACCCGCATCCCCTGCATTGTAAGGCGATTCTTTACCACTGGACCACCAGGGAAGTCCCCATTTTGGCTGCTCTTGACCTCTGAATTTTACTGCCCATATGACCCTCTTACATTGCCATTAAGGCTTCCTTTTGTTTTTTGTTTTCCTGTTTTTTAACCCTATCCTACTCCTAAAGCTGTAGTACAGAACCAGTAATTTATAAACTAGAAGACCGAAAGCAAAATCAAGCTGATAAAAGTAAACAGAGAGATGTCTGGGGTCATTTCCCAGAAATGGTGTTGTTTATAGATTTTATAGATTTTTATGCAAAATACAGCATTGGGAGGGGAATGGGTAAACTACCTTCTATCTGCTTCTTTAGTTTTGGATTTTGCCTAATTTCATCATCAGCCCTTCCTTCTTTCATTCAATGCATCCAATATTCTCTTCTTGGACAAGCTCAACCATGCCCATGGCTGCTGCTAAAATTCATATAGTGTATTCAGTGACCCTCAAAACTGTAGCATCTGTATTGATTTTCTTCTAACTTTGCGCCCACATTTCTAACACCAATTTGTATCTCCATCTGTGTATTTTACACAGGCACCACAACCCCAATATGCTTCCTCTTCCTCCTCTTGGACACATTCCTCATTTTCTATGGCCCACCTTGATGACCAATACCTCCATCCTTCAAGCTCCCCAGATCAGAAGCCCAGGAGTCATCCTAAATACCTTACTCCCATGCTCTCCATTCAGTATGTCACAGATCTTTGTTGATTTGACCTTCAAAATAGCTTTTAAACTTATCTTCTCTCTTTATTGCCAGTGCTGCATCTTCAGATCAGGCCACTTAATTCTTGTCAGGACAGTATATGTCATTAGCCTTCTAAATGTCGTTCTGCCTCAGGAGTGGTCTGATGCACAGATACTTAAAACCCTTCAAAGGAATCCAGCTCTTAGAGGACAAAGAGCAAAGTTCTTCTAGATATGAGCCCTGCTGCATTTCTGATCTCCTCCTCTTTACCATGCCTCTGTGTGCTCAAGCTAAAAATGAACAACCGTACTTCACCAAATCTAATGCACCATTGGTTGTAAGCTACACCATTATTTTATGTTCCACTAAGAAAGGGGGGGGAAAATACTGTCAACTAAACTATGACTTGTCATCAATTGTAAGATATACCCCAACTTCTGAGATATTAAAATGTGAAAAACTGTGTGGTCTAGAAGCCATGAAATCCAGTGCTCGCCGTTTCCCTCCAGCCCCGTTGCTCTCTTGCACAGGCTGTTCCCTTTGCCTGAATGCTCTTACTTCACTCGAACCTCTTGAGCGCCAGGCAGACTCCTGCCCATCCTTAAGGATCCTACTTAATTATCTCTTTTTTTCAGGAAGGCTTCCCTGGTCTATCTTGGCAGTTCTGAGCTCCCCCACTGAGTTCCCTCTGTTATGGTAGTGAGCACATGGCCATCATTATTTGTTCCCAGCCTCCCCAGCTTTGGAAAGCAGAGACTGTACTGTATTTGTCTTTGTTCTCCTCATGCTTAGCATGGTGTTGGGAGATAGTAGGTACTTAATTAATGTCTTAGCTTGGACTGCCATAACGTAATGTCATAGACTGAATGGTTTAAACAACAGAAATGTATTTCTCACTGTTCTGCAAGCTGGAAAGTTCAAGATCAAAATGGGTTTCATTCTGAGGCCTCTTTCTTGGCTTGCAAGTGGCCGCCATCTCACTATGTGCTCACAGGACTCTTCCTTGTGTGGTCACAGACACAGAGAAGGAGCAAGCTCTCTGATCTCTTTTTAAATCCCATCGTGAAGGCCCCATTCTCATGACCTCATTTAAACCTAACTGCCTCTCAAAGGATCCATCTCCAGATAGCATCACATTAGAGTTCAGACCTTCAACATATGGATTTGGGGTGGGACACAATTCAGTACAGAAATTAGTGTTTGGTAAATAAAGTAATGAATGTTACTCTGACTCATACTCCCAGTTTACCCTAACCTTGCTTCCTGGATGTCCCTTGGCTTAGACTGACCTGTTGGGTGACCCTTGACCTATGTTTGGTCCATGATTTTATTTTGTCCCTGTACTCACCTATGAGTGAGTACAGATGAGATATGAAGGTTCATCACTGATCCAGCCAACTAGATCTTCCTAACCTCCTTGAATTATAAATTTCTTCGATTCCCTACAGCATTTAGCACAGGGCCCCTCACATATTGGAGGCTCAATTACTCCTTTTTGATTGTTCTCCCAGCCCTTTAGAATTGGGGCAGAATGTGCAAGATGCTGAGAAGCAACCTCAATCTTAGATTTAGGATTTTAGTTGTCATGGGATCTATTTCGCACAGAAATGCTGTTGGCATCATTGGAACATTATTTGTTCAAATTATAGAACTGATTACTCTTAAATCTCTGTCTCTAGTGATTAATATTTATTCTTTGTCCTGGTATAAACTCAGTGATTAGAACATCTAGTTTAGCTAGCAAGAGCATCACATGAAGCAAACTGTCAGGTTCATTTTAATAATGGTTAACTTTTTTAGCTAAAAATCTTGAAAATCTTTCACTCTCAGGCCTCAGATGACTTTTTCCTACCACAAGTAAACCCTATTAACCTTATTTCAGTCAAATTTAGTCTGTTCATTTTATTTCATTGTGGATGTTCTTATGGAGGTAATTTATGATATTCTTAGATTAGTGGATTGTTGTAAGAATAATGGGTATTTTAAAAATAATTTTCATCATAGCTGTTGATTTAGCTAATCACAAATTATTACTACAGTCTGTAAAAAGGATGAGGAATAAAAATGAACAAAAAGGTGGTTAGGTATTTTTCTCCTCACCTGATTTGAAGGAAGGGAAAGTTTGATCAAGAATGATCTATAGGTGCAAGTCATTTTATGACTACCTATTAACTTCTTGATGTAAGCTCATTAGTTAGAATTTGAGGTCCTTCAATGGATATGATTGTGTAGTATTCATAATCAAAAGTAAATCCAATTTATGACTTTATCTAAAAGATTTGATTCACTGGACATTGTCAAGTGGTCATATTAAACGTGGTAGAAGCCAGTATTTCATGATTAATAATATCTATTAGGAAGATTAAAGAATATTTGAGACAGTCAGGTACTGTCTCAAGTATGATTGGAGTATGACTGGAGTCAATGACTATGTTCAAGTGCATACTGAGTTCTAGTGGGAAAATGGAAGAATTCTTGGTTATCAAAAGAAGAGGTGGCCAGACCAATCAGACCAATATGTTACAGGTGGTTCAAGTTGTGAGCCAAGTTTTTTAAAATTGATTTTAGACAAGTGAAAATCTATGAAAACAGATGTTCCCATTGCAAGGTTCAACCTCTCCTCTTTGTTGACAGCAAATTTTGCAACAGTTTTGTTGCTTTGATACCTCCAGTTGAAATGCTCATATTGGCTAAAGTCATATGCCAAGGACAAAACTGTGAAGCAAGTGAAATTTGTCTTTGAATCCCTACCACTCAACTCATTCCATACCTTCTTGACAATCTGGATCTTCTTCTTTACTAATCCTTCCTGATCCAAATCACGACTGCCTTCCTCTTATCTTAAAGTCCCAAGTCCCCTAAGTCCCCTCTACTATAGTCTGTACAGTCCTATTCTCTTATTCAATAGCCTCTATTCTACTCACTTCATTATAACTAGTCTTATTCTAACTGGGTATTAGGAAAGCAAAAGACCATGAAGTTATTTCACACTGAAGTCTAGACTCAGTTTTCTGTATCACAACTTGAGGCATATTGTCAAACTGGAGCAAATTTAAAGGAGAGGAGGGTGCAGTACTTGACACAATTTTGTGTCATGGGCATTTGAAGGCACTGGGATTTAGGGAGGGGAATTTAGCTTGGTGATTAAAAGACTCTGTAAAAGACGAGAGAGCTGTCTTCAGATTTGTGAAACTGTCATAGTTGTTGTCATTATGTTCATCACTGTCATCATCACCATTTATGAAGCTCCTTGGAACGCTGAATATTTTATGGACATTATCTCCAGTCCTCACAGCAAACCTACAAGACTGGTATTAATGTCTTGGGTAGGAGCCAGACTTGAATCTTAAGAGTTAAAAAGGATTTTAGAGGTCATGCAGTTTAATAACATTCCTCCCAGTTCAGAATCAATGAAAACTAATTCCATGTGCCTTCAAATAACAGGATTGTAACAGTAATGGCAGTTACAAGGAAGACAATTTTTGGTCAACCTAAAGTAGAAATTCCGAACAATTAGAGTTGCTTTAAAATGGCATGACTTTCTATAGGAGATGTGCAATTCCAGTCACTGGAGGTGTGCAAATAGGGCTGGATGACCACTTGACAAGAATACTGTGGAGGGAATTCAAGCCTCAGAAACACAGATGAGATGAAATACCTTTGGTAATCCCATTATACTTCTAACTCTGAATCTAAGTCATCAATGCCCCCCTCCTCCTGCTCATAGCCTCCATGATTATGAAATTTCCAGAAAAAAAATGCCATGTGTAATAAGTAGGCAATGGACTGGCTCAGATCTGTTTGTGTGTACAGAACACCAAAATCCAAGTCAGCATAAAAGCAAAATGCCTTGTGATGCATAAGCTCTGGAGCTCAAATCTTCAACTTAGTTCAAATCCTGGTTCTGCCCTTCTTAGTTATATTAGTTTCCTATTGCTGTTGTTACAAATTATCACAATGTAGTGGCCTTAAACAATATAAATTTAGTATCTCACAGTTCTGGAGGTGGGAAGTCCAAAATGGGTCTTAATGGGCTGCAATTAGGTGTTGGCAGGGTTGCATTCCTTCTGGACATTTAAGAAAGTATCTATTTTCTTGCCTTTTGCAACTTCTAGAGACCTGTTTATTACTTGGACCATGGCCTCTTCCTTCATCTTCAAAGCTAGCAATACAGCATCTTTAAATCTCTCTCTGACTCTGCTTCTGCAATTACATCTCCTTCTCTGACTCTGACCTTCCTATATTCTTATTACAAGGGCTGAGGTGATTACATTGGACCTGTCTGGATAATCTAGGGTAATACTTCCATCTCAAGATCTTTAACTTAATTACATCTGCAAAGTCCCTTTGCTGTGTAAGGTAACATATTCACAGCTTGCAGAGATTAGAACATGGACAACTTTGAGGGACCATTATTCTGCCTACTATACTAGTTATGTAAACTCATGCAAGTCAGTATATCTTCAAGCCTTGTTTTCTTATTTGCAAAATGATAATAATGATAATAGGTTTCTCAAAATACTGTTGTGAAAATTTAATGAGATAATGCATCTAGAGTACTTAGCCCAGGGCCTCATACTTTTGTAAGTACTTAACAAATTATACTTTAAGAAACTTGAGGATGGAAGGACAGAGTAGAATCAATTCTCAGGCAAAATGGCTGTCACTGACTTAGGCTGCTTCCACAAATCTGTTTGAGCAAACAAAAAATGAAGAAGACAAACCTAGTATAAGGGGGTAGAAATACCAAAATTTATCTATTATCAAAAGCATCATCTTTCACAAGTTTCTTGTCTTTGTTCCCCCTAACTCTGAACCTTGAGCATAATAAGTACCCATACCCATTAAATGGAGAGCTGATGACAATTCTTAAGCCTGGAAGGAATGTGAAAAGTCATCTGATTGGACGCCTCCAGCAACTAACACTCTCCCATGCTTGAAACTGCCCATTCCATGTTTAGACAGCTTTAATAATTATAAAGTTCCATCCTGGTATTAAGCTAAACTGACTCCTCCTAATGGGTCTCCTTTAGTTCTATTTGTGCCTGCTGTTTGCTTATCATGCATTTAGTGTTTCTTCTCTGAGACAGCGTTTCTTTAGCTATTTGAAGACAACTCTACTGTCCCTAGCCCCCTTCTGCCCCACACTTAAGGTTTTTCTTCTCTAGAGTAAACAAACCCAGTTCCTCATACTAAAATTTAACATAGAACAAGGTTGGTTTCGAGGTAGCAGGAAAAAAGAACTGAAAGAGTAGTTCTTTTTTTTTTTTTTTCTTCGTTTTGACCACATCTTCTTGTTCATCTTGAACATCAAGATGGATAGATTATAAATATGGGATGGAGGAAAGCCAAAGAGGCTTTTCATACTAACATTACTACTACTCTGGTCTGAGCCACCATTACTTCTTTCCAGGACTACTACAATAGCTTTCTAACTAATTATTACTTGCTACCTCTGACCTAACTTACAGATAAGAGCACTGATACAGAGAGCCTAAATAAGTAACTTACCTAGGTCATACCGTAAGTGGAAGAATTGATACCAAGACTATTTTCCTTCACAGCCTATGAGAAAATGAAGGCCAGCCACTGAAATCAACAATTGGGTCATAAAATCACTCCAGATGAAATAAAAATAACAGCATATTTGAAAACTAATTTAAAGACTTAGGGTTCTGGTTCTAAGAAAAATGGAATAAGCACACTCTACCCCATCTCTTCTAATGAATGCAACTGTAAATTCTGCACTGATTGCATGAAACAGCTATGTGAAGTCTCTAAAAAATAAATGGCAGCATGCAGATTGAAGTATAAGACCTTGAATTTGAAGTTGAACCGAAATGCTGATTAATTTACCAGTTTTTTCCTCCAGTATCACCCAGCCTGGACTCAAAAGGCAGCCCAAAATCTGAAATGTGCACTGTCTGCTGTCTTAAAGAGATCCAAAAGCAGCTCTAGATTTCTGCTTCAAGAGGCAGGGAAAGGGAGACACCATGGGTCAGAGACAGTGGGGGAACACTCTGGTTTCTGCCCCCATTTTCTCCTACCCCAAACCTCAGGCAATAAAGGAGCAGCAGTGTTTTCTCCCTCTCTGTCCCTCTACAGCTTGGTGCTAGTCACAAGAAGTGTCCTGCAGAGTGGAAAAAATAAAGATTCAAGTTTCTGGCTGGAAGCCCCAGGGAGTTGAAACATATGGGTGAGATCATGGAGAAGTGGGAAATCAAATGAGTAATCCCATAACACAGTTTGTGAATGCTGCGCCTACCTTTGATGTGCACATATATAGATCTGAGCATACATAGGATTAGAGGGTTGGGCGACAGGATAGAATGCCTCCCAGATCCCAGATTGGCCACTGAGTAGTACCTCTGTGGGGCTAATCTGAATAACACTGAAAACACCTTGAAACTGAACTGATATTGGAGAAACTGATATTGGACTTGTCCATAGAAGGCAAGTCAGAACCTGTGGCTTGAATGTAACCTGAACAATTACCTGCTAGAACAAAAAAGAAAGTCATTTTCCTCAGAATTTAAACAAGACTCAGGATCTCATAACGTAATATTCTAAATGTCTAGGATTCAATCCAGAGTTATTTAGTATACAAACAAAAAACAAAAACAAAGGGACAATCACAAAACCCAGGGAAATTTTAACTATCAAGGAAAGCACAATAAACAGGAGCCAAAACTGAGATGACGCAGATATTGGAATAATCTGCAAGAAGGGTAAATGCTCTTGAAACAAATGGAAAGACAGAATATCTCAGCAAAGCAATGGAAAATATAAAAGGAGAACCAAATGGGTATTTTATTTATTCCGGTATAATTGACATATTATATTAGTTTCAGGGGTACAGCATAATGTGATGACAAATTTTCTCTCCTGGCAACTTTCAAATATGCACTACAATATTATTGAATATAGTTAGCATGCTGTGCATTGCATCACCATGACTTATTTATTTTATAACTGGAAGTTTGTACCTTTTAGCCCCCTTCATCCATTTTGCTCATCCCTCTACCCCCTTCCCTCTGGCAACCACCATTCTGTTCTCTGTATCTATGAGTTTTGTTTTGCTTGTTCTTTTGTTTTTGTTTTTGTTTTTTAGGTTCCACATATAAATGAAATCATATTGTATTGTCTTTCTCTGTCTGACTTATTACACTTAGTATACAAGCCTCTGAGTCCATCCATGTTGTCACAAATGGCTAGATTTCATTCTTTTTATGACTGAGTAGTATTCCATTGTGTATGTATGTGTATATATATATACACATATATACACATACATACATTCTTCTTTATTCATTCATCTATCAATGGATACTTAGGTTATTTGAAAAATAAAATGTCCAAACTAAAAAATTGACTAGGTGGGCTCAATAGCAGAACAGAAGTGACAGAGGAAAAATAGATCAATGTAAATTATGCAGTATCAACAACAGATAGGAAAAAGACTTTAAAAAAACGAACAGAACTTCAATGAACTGTGGGAAATACCAAAACCTCTAACATCAATGTTGTATCATCAGAGTCTCAGAAATAGAGAAAAAAGAGCATGGAGCAGAAAAGTTACTTGAAGGAATAAAACATTCATTATTAGAAGACCGAAAACATTCTAAATCTGGTAAAAGACAATACTTACAAAGAATTCAGTAAGGTTGCAAGATAAAAAGTCATATAAAACATATAAAAACATATAAAAAATCAGTTGCATTTCTATATACTAACTGAAATATCTGAAAAAGAAATTAAGAAATCAATCTCATTTATAATAGCATCAAAAACAATAGACTACTTAGGAATAAATTTATCCAAGGATGTGAAAGATCTGTATACTTAACATTGTAAGATATTGATGAAAGAAACTGAAGATTGCACAAATAAATGGAAGGATACCTTGTGTTCATGGATTGGAAAAATTAATATTGTTAAAATGTCCATATTACCCAAAGCATTCTACAGATTCAAAGCAATCCCTATCAAAATTCCAATGGCATTTTTCACAAAAATGGAAAAAACAATCCTAAAATTCATATGGAACCCCAAAAGTCTCAAAATAGCCAGAGAAATCTTAGAAAGAAAAACAGAGCTAAAAGAATCACACTCTCTGATTTTAAACTGCATTACAAAGCTATAGTAAGCAAGACAGTGTGGTATTGGCATAAAAACAGAAACTGAGGCCAATGGAACAGAACTGAGATCCCAGAAATGTACTCACACAAAAATGGTTAACAAATATTTGACAAGGGAGCCAAGAATACTCAATGGAAGAAGGATAGTCTCTTCCACAAACAGTGTTTGGGAATTGGATATTCACCTGCAAAAGAATGAGATTGGACTCTTATCTTACATCACTCACAAAAATTAACTCAAACTAGATTAAAGACTTAAATGTAAGACCTGAAACCAAAAATCTCTTAGAAGAGAACATAGGGGAAAATATTCTTGACATAGGTTTTGGCAATGATTTTCTGGGTATGACACCAAAAACACAAGCATCGAAAGCAAAAATAAATAAGTGGGGCTACATCAAACTAAAAAGCTTCTGAACGGCAAAAGAAAAAAATCAACAAAATGAAAAGGCAACCTACAGAATGGGAGAAAATATTTGCAAACCATATATCTGATAAGTGATTAGTATCCAAAATATATAACTCATACAACTCAAAAGCATGCACACACACACACAAAATTATAATAATTTGATTTGAAAATGGGTAAATGACCTGAATACACATGAAAAAATGCTCAACATCATTAATCATTAGGGAAGTGCTAATCAAAACCACAATGATATCACCTCGCATCTGTTAGAATGGCTAACGTCAAAAAACAAAAATAAAAAACAAGAGATAACAAATGGTGGTGAGGATGTGGAGAAAAGGTAAGCCTTGCACACTGTTGCTGGGAATGTAAATTGGTACAGACACTATGGAAAACAGTTTAGAAGTTCCTCAAAAAAATTTTTTAAAATACCTACCATATGATCTTAGCAATCTCACTTCTGGGTATATATACAAAGGAAACAAAATCAGTATCTCGTAAGAGATATCTGTACACCCATGTTCATTGCATTATTCACAAAGGACAAGATATGGAAACAACCTAAGCGTCCACTGATGGATTAATGCATAAAGAAATTGTGGCATACATATATACTATAGAATATTATTCAGCTGTAAGAAAAGGAAGGAAATCTTGCCATTTGTGACAACATGGATGAACCTGGAGGGCTTTATGACAAATGAAATAAGCCAGACAGAGAAAGACAAATACTGTATGGTATCATTTACATGTGGAACCTAAAAATGTTGAACTCATAGAAAAAGAGAGTAGAATGGTGGTTGCCAGGGGCAGTGGGGAGCAGGGGTGGTGTGGGGAAAATGAGGATATGTTGGTTACAGAGTACAGACTTTCACCTACGAGTATTCTGGGGATCTAACGTATAACATGGTGACTATAGTTAACAATGCTGTCTTGTATACTTGAAATTTGCTGAGAGTAGATTCACATACACAAAAATGGCAACTATGTGAGGTGATGGATGTAGTAACTTGATTGTAGCAATCATTTCACAAAGTATACATACATCAAATCATCACATTGTACGTCTTACCACTTTTCTTTGTTACCTCTTACCAATTTTCTTTGTTACACCTCAATAAAGCTGGGAAAAAAAAGTTCTCTCCTACACTGATTCTGGCCATTTGGCTTGCTTTGGTTAATGGGATATTAGAAATGTGACACAAATAGAGGCTTGAAAAGCATTTAAGCATTGGGGCTTGACCTCTCAGTACTCTTAGGATCCTGCCATCATCAATATATGAGTAAGCTTTGAGTATTCTACTGGTAGAATGAAAATCACTAGACCCACTCACTCTTGTCACATCTGCCATCTACCTAGCCTACTGCTAGACATGTGAATGAGGCCATCAAAGACCAGCCAAACCCCAATCAACTGATCAATTGACTGCAAGCTCAGGACCAAGCCTAGCTTATATCATCTGAGTCCAGATCTAGACCAGAAGAATCATCTACCAGAATTGTGAGCTCAATAAATGGCTTGTTACATAGCAATAGATTATAGATACAAAGCGGGTGATGGATGATGAGAAAGGGTAAATGGATTGAAGCTCTGGGAGACAGGAAGCGTTGGTAAAGTGGGAGTATAAAAATAAATGTGTTGCAAAGATGAAAAAAATTCTTGAGATTGATGGTGGTGCTGGTTGCACAACAATGTGAATATACCTAAGGACACTGAACTGCACATTTAAAAATGGTTAAGATGTTAAGTTTTGTGTTATGTATATTTTACCACAATTAAAAAAATTAATTTAAATAAAATAAATCACTGTAATAGATCAAAGAAGATAAAAGACACATTATCATATCAGTTGATGCAGAAAAAAACACTTCCCAAAACTTAACATCAGTTTATGATAAAAACATTCAGCAAACTACAAACAGAAGGAAACTTCCTTAGCGTCATCAAGGGCATCTACAAAAATCCTAAGACAACAGTATACTCAGTGGTGAGAAAATAAATCCTATCCCTCCAAACTGGGAACAAAGCAAGGATTTTACTCTCACCAATCTTATTCATCATTATACTGGAGGATCCAGACAATGCAAAACAAAAAAGAAAAACAAATAAAGGACATATGGTTTGAACAGGAAGAAGTAAAACAACCTTCCCTAAAACATCCCTATGCACAGATGACATTGTCTATATAGAAAATTACCTATATAGAAAATCCCATAGAATCTATATGAAAGTTTCTACAGCTGAGTTTATCAAGATTGCAGGATAGAAAGTCAACATCAGTAATATTTATATATGCCAACAATGAACAAATTGAAGCAGAAATAAACAAAACAATAACAATTTATATAGCTCAAAAAAAATGAAATACTTAGGTATAAATCTAAAAATCATGTGCAGGGGAATTCTCTGGCTGTCCAGCAGTTAGGACTAGACACTTTCACTGCCAGGGCCCTGGGTTTGATCCCTGGTCAGGGAACTAAGATCCCAAAAGCCACATGGTGCAGCCAAATAAATAAATAAAATTAAACAATAAAAATTAAAATCATGTGCAGGCTTAAATCAACAAAATGCTGATGAAAGAAATCAAAGAAGACCTAAATAAAAGAGAGAGACATACTGTGTTCTCTTGAATCTCTTGGATTGTTCTCAATGGATTGGAAGACTCCAGTAGAGTTAAGATGTTAATTCTTCCCAAATTGATCTATAGATTTAATGCAATCCCAGCTGGATTTTTTTTTTCTTGGTAAACACAGAAAAGATGATTCTAATATTTATATGGAAAAGGAAAGGAACTAGATTAGCCCAAACAATTTTGAAAAAGAAGAACAAAGTTGGAGGACTCATACTTCCTGTTTTTAAGACTTACTATAAAGCTACAGTAATTAAAATGAGTGGTATTGCTGAAGGGATATACACATAAATCAGTGGAACACAACAGAGAGTTCAGAAAAAGATGCACAGAATGACAGTCAATTGATATTTGACCAAAGTGAAAATGCAATAGAGAAAAGACAGTTTTCTCAACAAACGATGATGGAACAATTGGATACCCATAAGCAAAAACAAAAACAAAAAACAAACAAAAAAATGAACCCTGACATAAACCTCATGGCACAATACAAATAAAAATATCCAAAATGGATGATAGATAAGCTTAAGTGTAAAATATAAAACTATAAAACTTTTAAAAGAAAACACAGACGATCTTCATGATCTGGAGTTAGGCAAAACATTCTTAGATATGACACAAAAAGCATGACCCACAAAAAGAAAAAAAAAAGAATAAGACAAACTTCATCAACATTAAAAACTTTTGCTCTGTAAAACACACTGTTAAGAGAAGGAAAAGCCAAGCTATATGCTGGGAGAAATATTTGCAAGTCACATATATGACAAAGGACTTGTATACCCAGAATATATAAACAACTCTCAAAACTCAACAGTAATTAAATACCCAATTAAAAAATATGTGAAGGACTTGAACTATATTTCACCAAAGATGATATACAGATGGCATATAAAACAGGAAAAGATGCCCAACACCATTAACTGTTATGGAAATGGAAGTGAAAACCATGATGAGATACCACCACACCTGTCAGATTAACTAAAATAAAAAAAAAAAATTGAGAATACCAAGTGCTGATAAGATTGCAGAACAACCGGAACTGTCGTATATTGCAGGTGGGAGTGAAAAAAAAATGGTACAACTGCTATGAAAAACAGCTTGGTAGTTTTTTATAATGTTAAACATATACTTAACTTACAAACCAGCAGTTGCACTCCTAGAGAAATGAAAATTATGTTCAAATAAAAATTTGTACATGAACATTTATAGCAGCTCTATTCATAATTGCCAAAAACTGGAAACAACCCAAATGTCCTTTAACATGTCAATGGATAAACAAATTGTGGTATAATGAAATATTGCCCAGTAATAAAAAGGAATGAATTAGTGATACATGCAACAACATGGGTGAATATTAAAGACATTATGCTGAGTGAAAGAAACTAGTCTCAAACTAGTCATACTTACTGTATGACTCCTATTATATGACATTCTAGAAAAGAAAAAACAAAGATGGTGGAGAAAAGATCGATGCTGGCCAGGGGATAGGGTTAGGAGGAGGCTGTGACTAAAAAGGTGGCAGCATAGGGAATTTTGATGGTGATGGACCTATTCTGTAACTGTTTGTGATGAAGGTTACAGGAATCTATATGTGTGTTAAAATGCATAGAATGCATACATCAAAAAAGTCAATTTTACTGGATGCTAATGTAAAAAATAAAGAAAATAGAACAAAAATGTACACTTGGCATTTCAGATATAAATGAAGAAACACTACTCATAAAAATTATGAAACACAAGGCAGACAGAACTGAAACAATATCACACGAGTGTAAAAAATTTTTTGGAAGTGAGTGATTAAGTAACTTGACAAAAGGTCACACATTTAATAAAAGACAACAATGGGATTTGAAGATAGGTCAGTCGCTTGAACTGCATAAGAGCTTTATAACTGCACTACAAAGTACCTAAGTTTAGTGGGTAAGAGCATTTGGATGTGGACTCAACATGCGTGCATTTGAATCCTGGCTCCACCCTTCCAGTTTGGAACCTGTTTCCTCACCTATAAAATGAGATTAATAGCAGGACTTACTCATACATCACCTGGCACATAGTAGGTGCTGAAGAAACGACAGGTATTAACCACTTAAGACTTGATTTCTCCACTGGTAATAGAAATAACATTGGTGCTGTGAAGAGTTTAAATCAGTACACAACAAGTATGTTCTCTGGCCAGTATGTTAGTTTTTCCACAAAGAACACAAATCCTTAGGGTTCATATTTGGTTCATTCATTAATGAAGAAAATTGAATTTAGGTCTGTTTGATATAAAACACAGTCTTCCTTCTACTCGAAACCCCACCGTCCTCTTCTCATTTGTGCTGCATACTGATCACTTCCTGAATAAATGTACATGAATATTTTAAATTTCGACTGAGATGATCTTTATCAATATTTTATATATATAATCAAAGACAAGAAATGGTAGTCAAGGGACTCTCCTGGTGGTCCAATGGTTAAGAATCTGCCTTCCAATGCAGGGGACGCGGGTTCGATCCCTGGTCGGGGAACTAAGATCCAACACGCCGCGGGGCAACTAAGCCCGTGCGCCACAACTACTGAGCCCACGTGCCACAACTAAGACCTGACGCAGACAAAAAAAAAGAACACAATTAAAAAATTTAAAAAAAGAAATAGTAGCCAAGATTAGAAACAACAAGTAGAGAGGGAGAGGAGCAGAGAAAAATTCTCCTGTAATAATTTTTCTGAGCATAGCAACTCTGGTTAGCTCACTGCATTCATGCACTTGTGAAGCAGAAGCAGAAATTACAAGCACTCTGGCTCTTATTATACATATAGATCACCTCAATTACTTTAAGTGATGTTGCTTAATACAATGGACAGCAGCTTTTTAAAACAGGCAGAGCTCTTTTCCAAGTATTGACGTCAGCAGGTCCTTGTAATTGTTCCTCTCAATGGCTCAACTGCCACTAGTCACAGATGTCCCCTGCACGACGGGGACTGCTGCTTTCCACACTGCAGCATAGACACACGGAAGCCGCCCTCTACTTGGGGTTGGCGGGGGTTTGGTAGTAACCTTTGCCTCTAGCTTATTAGCTGTGTGCATCATTTCCAGTTGGAGGTGTAGGATGGTTGGGGGATGTGGTTCAGGGTGTGCTTAGGTAGGGAATCTTTTATCTCTTTTTTCATTTGTGTTTAAGAAATTCAGTGCTAGAAAGGGACAGCTTGGAAGACCTCAATGCACCTCAATTCAGCATTGGTGCTGTCCCTATTCATAGTCAGAGGGCTGTCTGCCTAAATAATTTAGTTTTTAGGTGAGAATCAGAAAGCCCTTTCCCCCTACCCCAATTCATTTCCCCACAAGCCCTAACATGTTGCTAGAAATATCAAGGTTATTAAATCTGGATCAATATTTTGGCTAGATTTAATCTGTTGGTCCTTTAGCAAAGAGTAAGACCTAAAGGGAAGGGACTCAGGGAAGATAAATTTTGATGAGAACTTTAATGGAGAGGTAGAAAAAGAGATTAGAAGCAGCAAAGAATCCATGGGCTGGGGGTCGGGGGGTTGGGGGGCAGTACAGGACAGAGGTGGGGGAACACAGAGAAAGGAGTAGAGCACAAATAAAAACAGAAGTTACTAAAAACAATTTTGCCCGCTCCAGCAGAAAAAATTTACTTGGTCCTTCTAAAATTCAGTAATAAGAGAATGATTCAATAATTAGATATTCTCTGTGAACTATTTCATTATCACACTTTGAGTAATCTTTGTCGAACAGCGGGAAATCCTAAAGATGTTGGGTTTTAGTGATAAAGCGAGATCTATCACTTTCAAGTTGGTTGTCTTAATTTTGCCTTTATTTGCCACAGCAAGACTTGGAAAACTGTAAAACTCTGTGTTATTTTCCCCCTACTGGCTGTGTTCCCATATCCATAATGATGCTTCCGGAAAGACCAAACTTGAGTCGTGTCCCAGATGTGACCAAGTCTGGACTATTATCTAGCATCTGTATAAAATTCTCATTTTCTAAGAGAACGCTTACTAAAATAGCTCTTGAAACTCCAGAAAGTCTGATTGGTTTACCCGCTGCGTTTGAAGACTCTTTTGCCCTGACTGAGATCTGTACATGCTCCGCCTGTGTGATAACTGGCCATGCCCTAGGGTCGGGTAGGGTGGAGGACGACTGTACATGCAGAACAGAGAAAACAGAGAAATGACATCTTAATTTCCTGCAAAAACCTTTTTGTATAAACTGTGTGAACTTTGCTGAGTTTAAATAAACACTTTGAAGTCTGAGATGACTGGATTTCTCTCTGCACTGTCTAGAGTAACAGTAAACTTCCAGCAAACATCAACTTCTCAGGATGGGGCCAGAGCCACCAGCTTCCTTAAGAAAAGGAGGGGGAGAATTCCTTCTCTACTTCACAGAAGGCTCTAATATGGATGCAGATAATGAACCATGTTATAAAGTCCCCAGCTGTACCTCAGGTTCTGTTCATGATGTGGTTAACAGTATGGGCCCTGGAGTCAAAGAGAACAGGGTTTAAATCCCATGAGTCTGACAAGTTATTCACTTACTCTGTCTCAGTTCTCTCATCTGTAAGATGGAGCTAATAATACTATGTAAAGCACTGCACCCAGTTCCTGGAGCACAGTAAGGGCTATAACTAAATGGTAGATCTTACTATTATCATTATTGTTGCACTTGATGTTTGTTATCACTGACATAATTATTATTCCTTAAATGGACATCTCTTTTTGATGTGCTCCACAGAGGTGGAGCCACTCCACCAACAGGCTGGGTGGAGAACTAAAATATCACTCTAAACCGCCTAGGGCCAAGACAGCAATTGGGTTTTCAGCTCAATGTTACTGACTAGTTGATAGTGGCTTCCTGGAAGGCTGTGTGGACAAGAATTCTAAGGCTGCTGATGAGATCAGCAGAGTGCCATGATTGATTATCAGTGACTTCCATGAGCATGAGAGGGAGAAAGGCAATACTTTGCTTATTTGCCAAGCCTGGCCTAGGCGCTGTGGGTCGTGGCTCAGATTCTTTCAGCTCCTCTGAAATATTGCAGAAAAATACATTCTCCTTCCTGGTTACTACAGTTCTAACACTCTTGGTGTTGAAAAGAGATTCTTTTTTTTAAATTAATTAATTAATTTATTTATTTTGGGCTGTGTTGGGTCTTCGTTGCTGCGTGTGGGCTTTCTCTAGTTGTGGCAAGCGGGGGCTACTCTTCATTGTGGTGTGTGGGCTTCTCATTGCGGTGGCTTCTCTTGTTGCAGAGCACGGGCTCTAGGTGTGCAGCCTTCAGTAGTTGCAGCACGTGGGCTCAGTAGTTGTGGCTTATGGGCTGTAGAACGCAGGCTCAGTAGTTGTGGCGCACAGGCTTAGTTGCTCTGCGGTATGTGGGATCGTCCCAGACCAGGGATCGAACCTGTGTTCCCTGCATTGGCAGGCGGATTCTTAACCACTGAACCACCAGGGAGGCCCGTGAAAAGAGATTCTCATTGGTAACAAGCTATAACCCAGTTCAAGACCAAACAATGAAAAAAAAATTTTTTTAATTTTGTTTAGAGTTTCATTGCTTCCTTCTGGGAAAACTATTTGGCTATTAGACATCATAATCCAAGTAACATGGTGGTCTCCTCTTCCCCAATAATGACGTTAATGGCTTATATTTTCAGAGCATTTAATTTGTAAAATGCTCTTACATCCATTAGGACACTTTATATTCAACAATTTGGCATGTGGTAAGCACAAAAGGAAGTGAAGGCAAACTGGTATGGGTATTTCTTAAGACTCATTTCAAGTTCATTGATGATTCCAGCACATATGTTTTGTTTCCAAAGTGCTGGTGTTTCACTTCCAGGGTAATGGTATCTGCCTCTTGCTGTAAGCCTCCTTCTGGTTTCTTGACTCGTTAATTTATTTTCCTTTCATTTATGATTCTTCCCCATGTAATACATGTTTGTGTGTTGTTAAAATATTGCCCTCATGTTGTGCGGCATGCCCAAGTATTTCCTCAATGAGTCACTTATGGATCGCAGGACCAATTCTGTTCTCAAGACAAAATGCCAAGGCTAAGATTAGTTCCAGTTTTATATTAATGACTGCTGATTCTTAAGGCTCAGAAACCTCCAATTGCTGCACAGATACCAAAATGGTCAAATGGTGGCCTGTGTGGAAGGCAGGCTCTCACTCCTTTCCTGTACTAAAGGGTTGTTTTCCTGTTCTCCTAGATAGCTTCTACTTCAGAAGCATAATCCATTCTCTCCCACTCATCCAGTCTCAAGAGATTTGAAACTATTCCGCAATAAAAGATGTGTAAGGTTGACCCTCCCTGCCCACGCTGCTCTCTTCTCAAATGGGTTGAGTCAGTATTTCCTTTCTCTCTAATTCAGCAATGGGCCAGCTGGTTTTGTCTGATAGATTAATACCCAATTAAATGACCTTCTCCAAACTTCATCTACCCAAGAAAAAGACAGAGTTAAGCAGTGATTTAATTAATGGAATCAAAGAAGACTGGTAAAGTAGATAAATTCAGACCCTAAAACCTCTTTCCTCCATAGCAATATTTTGGGAAGTTTCCATAGTACAGTAATTTGCTTCTATTATGAAACTTTAAATTATATAATAGGGGAACTATGTTTTGTCCTCCATTAATTGTATGGCAACCTAGATGGGTCAAAATTCCTTAGAAGAAGAAATAAAAAATATTATTTATTGTTTATATGACTTCAAAGCTCAACAACAACAACAAAAAACTATTAAGACCCCATGAAAAAAAAAAAAAAAAAAAAAAAAGACCCCATGGCCCTATATCTGTTATATAATTGTTTTCACTGAATTAGGGTTTGATATTATATCCTAAGTATATATTAAAAGGTGCTACAAGAAACAACCATATGAAATCTAATTTTGCATTTAATGTGGGGATATAATTTGAATATATTTTTCACCATAACTCAGTGTGTGTCTTAGGAAGCTCTCAGAAAGATGCGTGTTTCAACTGCAGTATAAAACAATAATATATAGTCCAAGTTAAAAAATGGCCTAAACAATACAGACGTGTAATATCTCATTAGCAAGAAGACTAGAGAGAGGTGACTGCTGGTACTGATGTAGCTGTTCATTGATGTCATCAAAGACAGTATTTTTCTTTCTATTTTTCTGCCCTACCATTTTTGGCTGTTGTCTTTCCAATCTAATGCTTTGTGCCTCATGTCACATGGTGGCAGCCACAGGACCAGGCTATATATCCACATTCAGGTCAGGAAGAAAGAGAGGGATGGGTCAGCAAGTTATTTTCTCCCTATCCATCTGAAAAGAGAACAAAAGCTTTTCCAGAACTAATCTACTTATATCTCATTGGCATTTCTGGATCACATGACCCCCCCAACAAAATCAGAGTCATGTTAGCCAATTATCATAGCTATAACAATATATTTTCCCTGGCCCATTTTTTAGAACTATCCTTATAGGCAACCTTAAGTCTAAGGAATTGAGAAAAGTTTAAGTCATGGCCCCTGCTTTCTTTCTATAAGTTTAGCCTCTAGTTGAGAGGCAATTCATATATGAAAAATTAAATAATTGTTAGACAATAATAATAATAATAGGTACACAGGCATTCATCATGAAATACAAGTGAATGGCCTAGACAGTAAATGTTGAAGGATCCCACTATGGTTCGGGATGAACAGGATAGGTTTTATTTTTATTTTATTTATTTATTTTTAAAAAATATTTATTTATTTATTTGGCTGTGCTGGGTCTTACTTGTGGCATGCAGGATCTTCATTGCAGCATGAGGGATTTTTAGTTGCGGCACGTGGGATCTTCGTTGCAGCATGAGAGATCTTTAGTTGCGGTATGTGGGATCTTTAGTTGCAGCATGTGGGATCTTCAGTTGCCGCATGCAAACTCTTCGTTGCGGCATGCAAACTCTTAGTTGCGGCATGTCGGATCTAGTTCCCTGACCAGGGATCGAACCTGGACCCCCTGCCTTGGGAGCATGGATTCTTAGCCACTGGACCACCAGGGAAGTCCACCAAGATAGGTTTTAAAGAGTAGGAAGGGTTTAATGTAAACCTTACAAAGGAGTTTAAGATATAATTAAATGTCTTCTTTTGCTATTAAGCCCCAGAACTACATGTATTCTAACCTAATTTTTATTTCTACAAATCTTCTTCCCATCTTCTTCAATAGAGTCAATTTTGGACTTTAGTAATTTTTTGAGGACCCATGGCCCATCAGCTACTTGAAAATCAGGAGTCTAGTAATAAGGTAAAATAGCATGAACAGGAAAAGTAGGTAGCTGATGTAATGAACTAATGAATAAATATAACTATAGGGCAAAGGAATTGGAAGACCTTAGTGGAGGGAGGAGAGCAAGGAATTTGAATCCTGAGGACACGGAGTCCAGTTCTGGCTGACATTTCCTAGCTGTGTAATCTTGAGCAAACTGCTTAACCTCTTAAGCTTTGTACTTTCTCATTTATAAAATGATGATGGTAATTTACTCCCCATTGACTTGCAGAGATTATATAAGCTAATATCCTAGAAAGTGCTGTGTAAACTTTAAAAATGAGGTACAGGGCTTCCTTGGTGGCGCAGTGGTTGAGAATCTGCCTGCCAGTGCAGGGGACGCGGGTTTGAGCCCTGGTCTGGGAGGATCCCACATGCCGCGGAGCAACTCGGCCCGTGGGCCACAATTACTGAGCCTGCGCGTCTAGAGCCTGTGCTCCGCAGCAAGAGAGGCCGCGATAGTGAGAGGCCCGCGCACCGCGATGAAGAGTGGCCCCCACTTGCCACAACTAGAGAAAGCCCTCGCACAGAAACGAAGACCCAACACAGCCATACATACATACATACATACATAAATAAAAAGAATGTAAGCAGATAAGAATAGCATTAAAAAACAATAATAATTTTTAAAAAATGAGGTACAAAGTATTATTTAAAAGTGATACTCATTTCAGTGATAGACTTCTTCATATAGATTTGATTACTATCACTCTATCAAAATGCCCATCTGATAACTAGGTTCAGTGTTCTCACTGACTTCACACTTGGTTTTGGCGGATCAAAGCTGACAAGTCCACTTGGTCGGGGCTAGTAAGCATAAAAGGGCCTCTGAAATAGGAAGAAAATATCAGGCATTCTGGTTGGCTGACTCCTTTCTAAGGCTTGTCAGCTTAGAGAAAATTCTCAGATGTCAGGATCAGTGGGATTCATTCCACGTATGTACCTAATACTAGCTCAAGTAGAGTTCACCCCCATGTTAAAAGTGGGGTTATAATGGGGCAAGATCTTACCTTTCCATTTTGAGAAAGCCTGACATCACATCTGTGAAAATACTATGAACCTCTGGAGAAAGGTTTTAGGATATGGATAACATGGTGATGATGTTCAACAGTGGTTCAATCTTGATTTGCTAGATTGTTCATGGAAAACTTGAAATAATTTTGGAAAAAGTAATGAGCACCCTGTAGCTCTCACACCACTAGCCTCCTGAAATAACTAACAGAAATTAGAAAATAGTCCGATCATATATAATAAAGAAACCACAACATGGAGCACTAAATACTAGATAGGATACAGGAATTTTCTTCTAATCCTAATGCTATAAATGTGCAATAAAGGGAAGAATAACACACAGTGAGTTTAAAATAGAACTGAGAAGGTCCCATTCATAATGTTTTAGCAAAATTCAATGAAGCACACACTGGGTTTCCAAAATTGTTGTAATGAATGTTACATGGAAACTCATGGGTACCCATCTCATTGGACCCACCCCATTGGACCAGGGGAAATGTTAATATTGCAGACCATGACAGGCTGTATCCAAGTACATGCCTAGCATGCTTGACTGGCTGTTACAGTCTTAGGGCTCAATGTTAAATTCCAGACATGGTACTCATTCTCATTATTGTCTGTTGACCTGATATTTAGCTGGAATAAAAGACTTTAAACAAGTAGTCCAGATGGGAGACTGACACCGATAATGTTGTAGAATAATCATTTCAATAAATCTTAAGTGCATTTAAACCACTGGTTTCTTGGACATCCTAAAATGTACAATGCTGTTTCTGGGAAATAAAATAAAGTTCTACATTTATTGCATTGCTCTGTGACGCCCTTCATGGAATAATAATTCTCTAGGGACCTTGGGGGAATAAGGTTAACATATTCTTAGGGACTTCCTAGGTGCCCAGATCTTACATATAGCAACTGATTTAATCCTCATAGCCAGTCCAAAGAGTAGTCATTATTTTCATTTTTCCATAGATAAAGTGAAACCTGGGTAGGTTAACCAATTGACTCAAAACCACTAAGAGATAGAGCTGGGATTCTAAGTAGAACTCACCAATTACACAGTCCCGTCTCTTCAATGATTTTGAAAATTGTTCTTTTTCCACCATAGCATATGTCTCTGGAGAGATTATTAATAATGCTTAAATGTATATATTGTTGCCATCCATACGACTGCAATGCCTAGGAAACAGGGTTAGGAGGAATTCTGGCCAACTGGATTTTCTAATTAACTGAAAGTTTAATGTTTTCTTTAAAAATCTTGTTGACACAATTCCTGAAATGGCCCATCCCTCTTCCTTGGCTTAGCAAAATATGGTGTTTAAAAGTAACCTTTTCTCTGATCATGTCATAGTCTTGACCAGATCTCTGCTCAAATGTCACCTAATCAGACAGCCTGCCTATGACCACCCTTGATTAAAAAAAAAATCACTCCACATTCTCCCCTCACTCTATCACCTTTGTACTGCTTTACTTTTTTCCTCATAGCACTTATCACTAATTGATATGTTACATATTTGTTTGCTTTTAGAATGTATTTTTTACTTTTACTTTTTACTTTTACAAATATATTGTTTACTTTTTAAATGTAGAATGTTTACCTTAGAATGTAAGCTTCATGAAAAAGTTTCCATTTATTATATCCAGAGTTGTTTCTCCATGGCCTAGAACAGTGCCTGAAATGTAGTAGGTACTCAATGTTTACTGAATAAATGAATGAATGAATGAGTGAATAAATGAACTCAATTATATATCAGTTCTAACCATTTAGTCTTGTTGCCACAAGTAGATTGGGCTGAATCTGTGTGTGTGTGAGACACCCTGTCACCCATTATTTGGCACCAAGGAATGAGGTTATTTATAATAAAGCTGTTGCCACATTATCTGACTCTTCCTCATACAAATAGACACAGGGCAGCAATTTAAGTAATTTAAGGCTCTGGTCACTTGGAACTGATCCATCAAAGTTGTCCTATAATTTGAAGAAAAGGATTGGTATCTTATGTGCTCCGTGTTTTACACTATGCAGTCTTTTATGCTGAGTGTGCACCATGTAAACACATTCATTCCTTAACAAAGGACATAAATGTTGAAAACTACTCAATTTTAAAGAAATCAGGTTCCAACTTTCTTAATGTTCTCTACAGAGAAGATCCCTGAAAGCTGAGTATCCTTAGAGAAGGCAACCATTTGCAGATTATTTTCTCGTATCCTTTCTGAAATGCTGTTGCCAGCACAATCACTACCTTGCTAAATATGACCCTGGTCAAGTGTCTTTTCACTCCCTCTTGCTTAAAAAAGGTAATCTGCATGCTGTTTGTGGAAGACAGTGAAGATGACTGAATATTAGGGGATGGAGAAAGACTTATTCTGAATTGTACTACAGATATTTGGCAGCTGAAACAAGGATATTCCTTTCAGTAGTGAATTAAGTGAATGGAGTTGTCATAGCAAACATGTATGTGTCTTTTGGGTATAAAAAAGGCTCCAACTGCTATGTTTTCTATCACTGTCTTCAGGGTGCAAGTCCAATGTATTTGGAAGCATTGATGAACCTTCAGGCTGTCTGAAAACTTTCATGAAAACCTTACTATGAGAGTCAACATCATGAGAGGGAGTCAAGTGGTGGTTAAGAGCTTGGGCTCTGGAGCCAGATTGCCTTGTGCTTCAATCCTCGGTCTGTCACTTACTGACTGGGTGACACTGGCCAACCATCACTGTACATAGAAGTTGGGTCATGGCACTCTCCCACTCAAACCACTTTAATGGCTCCCCGAGTCTATATGGCTGTGCCCTGCTTCTCTCTCAGACCTCTTTGTGGGCTATTTTGTGGGCCACTCCTCCTCTTGTTTGTTGTGCTTCAGCCTCAGGAATCTTCTTACTGGGCCCATCTCAGGGCATCTGTACTTGCTGGTCCTTAACTCAGAATGCTCTTCCCCCACATATTCTGAAGGCCTTCTCTCTCACTTCCTTAGGGCCTCTGCTCAACTCTTACCTCTTCAGAGATGTTTTGTTAGAACAGCTTTCAAAATACCACTTCCCTTTCATTCTCTACTTCCTACCCATATTTGTTCTTCTTCATAACACTTATCATCCCTGAGCTTCTATTTTAAAATTCACTCTTCATTGTCTGTGCTGCACTCCACCTCATCCCAACCCTAAATGTAAGCACATGAGGTTATGAATGTTGTCTTGTCCACTGTGGAACTCCAAGGTCTTGAATAGTGCCTAGCACATACTAGGTGCTCAATAAATATTTGCTGAATGCAAGAATCTATACCTGATGTAAATTGTGTCCATGAGAGTCTCTTTCTCATTGATTTGGAATTGGGCCCAAAGAGACTATGTCAGCAGCAGGTGCTACAACTATAAAGTCTTATAGTATCAAAAGCTGAGACTCAAATATCAGGAAAACAATTACAGGTCACTCTGTAAAGAAAAAAGTAGGCTCAGGAAGAGAGAGAGATGTTGATCCTCCCATTTCCAAGACTCTAATCCTACGAATTGTCTTTGCTTAGGAGATGAGTGCATTTCTGTTTCTTGCAAACAAATGATCCCTGACTAATACAAGAGTGAAATAAGTTGACTTTTCTTAAGAGCTCTTGGGGTCTTAGAGGGCAGAGGAAGTGCTGGTGCGCCTTTTTATACCTGAATCTCCAGAGCCTACTACAATTATTTCTAGTACATATATGATAAAAAATTTTCAATTTGGAACTTAATTCCAATAATGCAGATGCCAATGATCCCTAGTTTACCCTCCTAAGACTGTATTTCTCTTTTCTACTTCCTTTGGATGCCTTTCCAGTACCCAGCTCCTCTCAGGCCCTCACTGAATATTCTGCTCAGCATCCTTGTATGGGACACATAAAAAGTTATTCAAAAACAAAATCCTCACCACACCAGGCACATACTAAATTCTGGTGAAGTTTCTGGATGTTCTATGTCAAAACATGAATGTCTGTTGCCTCCAAGGGGCCAGTTCCATCATCTTTAATAGTGTGGCAGGTTTTGGGAATTTACATCTTCAAAGAGTTGACTTTATTTTGTGGTTGCTGATCTTTTTATCTTGAACCAGAAATATGGTTTTAGCACCAACCAGTGAATTGAAAATTCTGCTCTAAAGTAGCAGAAACAGTTATTTTACAGGAGAAAATTGGGGCTTGCAGTGGAACATTTAATTGTAACCATCACAAGTATTGTCCTATTCAGTAGTCTAATCCATACTTGAATCCATGATTCCACCCCTTCATCTTATCTACCTTTACCAGTCCTTCCCAAGACTGAGTTTTATTTTGATGAATTTTTGGTTTCATCAGGCATCCTGTGATGCAACCTGTCCTGTTTCCCATCAAAGACCCCTTCTGCTGATAATCCTCCTGGTTTTCCTTTAGTTATTTTCATCATCCTATTGGCTTAATGGTATTATCTTTTCTACCAAAGATGGAATCTCTTTAATCTTTGCATTAGTACTTTTTCAATTCTTGCATAAGCTGCCATTTAAATATCATAGTTTATTATTTTTTGGACAAAGTAACTATTCACAATGATTGTGAAATTAGTTACCCATATTTTGGTCTTTTATGTATCATTCCTTAATTGATGTCCTCTCCTCTCATCATCACCCCTTCTTCTGGGTTCACTGCAATTACTGACTGAGAAATCTTTCTCTGAATAGGATAAAAAGGAGAAAATTGATATTACTCTAGAGTTTTTTACACCCTGACAAATCATAGTCACAATTTAGAATGCTATCTTATATTAGATTGATTTTCAGGGCCAGTTACCCACACTAGATGAAAACTAGGACAAGAACACACTAATTCAACCATTTGAAGATTGAATCCATTGTTTCCACTTGTCACTTTCAAGAGCTATTTGACCCAAGTTGGACTTAATTCAATTACAAAAGTGACAAGACTTACAGTGTGAGGGGAAAGGGGTTTCTACTTCCCAGGCAATTGGAACAAAAGCTCAAATTAGAGTTGTGTTATATGTAGGCTACGATTTTGAAACCCTGAGACATGACTAAGGGATGCAGCGCCACTTTCTTTGGTGCTCCCCTCGTGGAAAAAGCCCACGTTGAAACACTTCTGCCTTCTTAGCCCAATGAACATGCAATATTATGATTCTGATTCAGCTCTGGATCAACATTCTTATGTTTTGAACTATCTTGCTATCCCATATGAATATGGGTGTGGACCTTCAACAGCTGATATGCAGGCATATAGGCAATTTTGGTTTCCCCTGGTAAGGTGACCCATCCCTGTTGAATTCTAGGAGGTTAGGAATCTGTAGGACATTTAGAAGAGAATCCCAAAATGAAGTAGGATTCCCGGTTTGAGGAATTGGCTGCTGTGAGGTCTCATGGGAGTTGAAGTGGTGATTCAAAAATGTCATAATTTATAGGGGCATCTGAAGCATTATCAGCACAGCATCTATAGTCATGTGACTTCAGCAAGGCCAATCAGTCCGTCTGTGGAATTTTAAAAAATCAGAGCTGAAGAAAGGAGGTCAGTCTCTCTCAGGTGGCAGAAGCTATAAGAAAGGAGATTTGGATGATTATCAATAGTCATGCTTCCCACTACAAAGGAGAAGCTGGTTCACTGTGAGAAAAATCTAAACTGACCCAGAGAGAGACCAGAGATAAGGATGATGCATTCCAGCCCCTGGTTCCACTGTCCCTGAAGTCCAGGGGCACCTCTCCTACTTCCAGTTTGTTGTTCAACTATTTCTTTGATTACATAAAATATCCCCAGAAACCTTCCAATAAACTCCTTTCTGGACTAAGTTAGTTCCAGTTGGAGCTTTGCTCATTTGCACTCAAGAGTCCTAATTATACATGTATGCTTGGGAATTCAAACTCAGACATCAATCAGGCCATTCTAATGGCATCTGCAACAAGGAGTGGTTTGCAGTTAGTCCAGTTATAAATTTTTCTCAATTTGCTAACCATAATTAAGGGTGCTACAGGCAGGAATCACAGTTTTTCTGATTCTGTGTTAAGGGCTGGAGTGCAGTTTTCAACAGGAAGTTTCCAGATTAGCTCCTGTATACTTTGATCACCTGTTCATCAAGAGATTCTCAGGGCCTCCCTTCTACTGACTGAATACAAATGGCCACTGGAGGGAGGAGAATGGGTAGAGCCAAACCTTCAGTGTTCCTCTAAATGCTTCAACCCTTTCTCCCTTCTTGCCCATGAGACTACATTTTAAATATGGCTTTAACTTTCAAATGTAAGAAATACTCTCCTTGGACCCTTTAGAATATATGCCTCCTAATTTTATAAATTTAAATCCCATTGATGGCTGGTGATGTTAAACCATTTCAGTTCCCACTACACATATTTCTGGAGCATTCCATAGGCCAGATGTTTTCAGCTCTTGGCATACCCATTTCTATTCCTTCTAACTTTCCAACTTGTTCCGCACAGTGCTTGATGCAGTCAGCTCTTACAAGTGGATTGCTGAGTGAATAAAGCAACCCTGCAAGTGTGTTGAAGAAAAGTTGTGAGTTGATTAATCCTCCTCTTCCACTAGGTGGTGCTGGTTGCTATGTCGTATGCCTTGAAATGTTTTAAAGGCCTCAATCTGTCACCATTTGGTTGGCAGTAGGGCTTAAAGGGAGGCAGAGAGTTTATTTGTCCAAGCCAGGAATTTCTGAGTCTTCGCTGGGCCTTTTCCTCTAACTAGATGTGTGGGTTTCTTAATTTCCTATTCTTAAATAGGGTGAATGGCCCTTTACCTAGCTGTGTCAGAGGATGTGGTGAGACATTCTGCTCTCTCTTGACACTTCTCAGAGGCCCATTTTCCTGGAGTCTGGGGACACAGCTTTAGAAGACCTAAATGGGAAAGGGGTTGTTTGGCTAAGAGAGTAAAGACATAGGCTTTAGTGACTAGTACTGGACACCTCACTATTACCTTGACCACTGGCCATTAGCATTTGGTCCCAGGACTATTGGTGATCCCAAGGATCTCTGTTTTTGCCCATGATATTGCAATTTAGATGTGACTTTTACTTTCAAAATGTAAAAAATACTCTCCTAGTATTGTTTAGAATATACTTACAAAGGGAGCTTTTAAAGAACTCATGTTCGGGCAGGACAACGTCTAATGTAGTAGTGTTCTGCTTATCAGGCATCATGAGGAAAAGAGGTGTTGCATATAAGCAAATTTTCCGGATATCCAAACCTTATTCCTCTCCATGCTAGATCTTTTGAAAATTTTGCAGCATTGGAATAGATAAAAATAGTCCTAAAATATATTGTGCATGCTGTGCTTTCTTAAGCATAATATGCTAAATTTAATTTATTTAATAACTCAATCATCTCATTGAGTTATGTATGTATGTATGTATTTTTTAAGAGCTGTTTTATAGTCTAGTATTTCTGCCCTGAAAAATTAGCTAAATGCTTCTATCATTCTTCCTTCCTTCCTAAGCATACTCTACTCTTCCATTTTTCAAATTTTCAATCAATGGCATACCCTAAGCTGGATACCAGATTGGCAGGCTCAGTGTGGGTTAACACCGGTGATATCCTCCTCAACTGAAGTTCTGCATACTATTATCTTTGGACAGAGGACCCCACTCCCTTCCTGCCTTCCATGGGGTCCTCTGGACTCCTGAACATCTCAAACTCCAGGAACAGTTTCCTAGCCAATTCTCCAATAGGAGACCTCACTCTGGGCACAGTCACTCTCTGAATACCTCCTTCCTATCCATAATCCGTAACGGAAAACAGTTTTGTTAAAGACACCAAGGATATAACACTAACATAATAAAATAGGGAAGGGAGGGTGGAAATCTACGGAAGTCAGAGCCACAGTGGTAGGCTCTTACCAAAAAATGAGACTCAAGAAAAGAGAAATAGCACACAGGACATCTTTATTCAGAAGAACAGAAACCCAGTTCAAACTCTCTTAAGCTCAAATGTTCATGAACAGAAAAGGGTCTGGAAAACTTCAGGAGAAGATGGCTACAAGGGTTCAAACAGCTCCTAAGACATGATTGCTCTACATCTCTGCTGTGCTTGCCTTTGCCTTGGCTCCATGCCCAAACCTGTCTTCTCCATTCATGGTCCCCAGCAGATCCAGGCTTATACCCACCTGGCTTCCAGGCAAATGGAAAGAGAGTTTTCTCTTTCCAATAATTCCTACAAGCATCCCAGAATTGACTCTCACTGGCTGGGCTTAGGTCTCATGGCTCCTGAAAGTCAATTATTATGACTGAAAGCCTGCAATATACTGATTGGCCAGATCTATCTCTAGAGATTAGAGGAATGGGTCAGACAACCATAACCACATGGACCTAGAATTTAGAGTTTGAGTGTAGTTATTCCGCAAAGGAAAAACCATTGTATTGTTACCAGTATAGGTGTGAGTGGATGCTGGGAAGATAAAACCAACAGATTTGTGCTAAAGAGGCTAACAGAGATGAACAAGTAAAGCCTGGAGGCCAATTACCAACTCCTATTATGATTCAAAGAAATCCTACCACATACCAGCCATGTCCTCCCACTGGGTGCCTACCTACTATACAACCTTCATCTTTAAGGTTCTCATCTCACCCCCACCTGCTTCCAGGCAGAATTAGGAAAGGGAGAAGGTTACTGCTGAAATCTCCATTAGCCAAACATCTCTGAATTCTCCAAGATCTTTTATCCTATCTGTCAGGTCTTCAATTACTTCAACTAATTTTTCTTTCTTTTGACAAGTCTTAAAGAGGCTCAAAATCACAACTATTTTTCCAAGGACATGAATATTGTAGAAAACAATCAAATATAGATCAATGGCTAGCCCCATGTTACTCTGATGGTTGACCATACTATCACACAAGAGGACCACCTGTGATGTAAATCTAGATCATCCTTCTTATCAAGTTCCCCACTATTTAATTGGAAATTTTGAAAAGTTCTAGAAGACCCCATGGATATCTTCCTCATCTTCTCCTTCCTTCCTTCCTTCACTACACAAAAACGAACTGAGATCCTACTATGTACCAACCACTGAGGATACAACCATGAAGACACCAGTCAAAGTTTGCCCTTGCAGAGCTCACTAAGCGTGGCATAGACAAGGAAATGGACGATTATAATAGAGTGGTCAGCACTAGCATAGAAGTAGACATAGGGTGGAATGAACATAAAGATAAGGGCCCTTAATTCCTACTGGCAGGGTCAGAGAATTGACTGGATGTATTCCCATTATTGTAATGCTCTCAGGACGCACTTGCCTTCTTCTGATCTCCACAAAGTACCCGAGATGATATATGGGGCAGGAAGGAAAACACCCCAACATATACCTTAGACATTAAAGAGCAGAGATTCCTAACTTGGGTCCATGAGCACTGGTTTTAGGGGGTTAGGTTGTATACAAAATTCCCCATGTTTGTGCATTCTTCATGGGAGAGGATTTATAACTTTCACCAGAGCCTCAAAGAGACCACGATCAAAAGGGTTTAAAAGTCACTGCCCCAGAGAGAAAGAGAGAGAGAAACAGAGAGACAGAGAGACAGAGATGCAATCCCTGATGAAAGATTTCTATTGTTTGATGGGGAGCCAAGGAATGAGGGTGATTCCAGCTGAGCTGGACTTGCATCATCTCACTTCCTTTAAAACAATTTCCAGCTAAGATTGAGATTCTTGAAAGTATACTAATGGATGTTTTTTCTTCTTCTTTCTTTTTCCTTTCATGGTGACGGAGCCTATTGCAAGTTGATTAGATTAAATTAGCCCCTGCTTGTGCCCCACCCCCATCCCTTCCGCAGGGGACATTGAGCAATATCCTGATCAGGCCATGTGTGGATCTGGGCTGTGTCTGGCCTTCTTGTGAAGTAGGCGAGGCTTGGCTCCAGTGCCCCCCTCTTCAGTAGTCCCTCCTGAACTCCCATCCTTTAAATATGTGTCTTTCCCCTCAGGAACTATCCTGTACTCCATTCTTCTTGTTCATCTTCATTGTTACCAAAGGTAAGGTGCTGGTTGATAAAGGAAGGAATTCATGATTGCATTTCAAGAGAAGATTATCCAATAGATTTGGAAAGCTCTTCAGGATTCAAAGGGATGAAGCTTTGATGGCTGAATGACTGTCAGAGGAATTGATATTTCAAGTCACTAGAGATTCCCAAATCACACTACAAAGGTGCCTGCTGATTCAGAAGGCAGCTGTGTACTCAGAGGCTAGGTCACAACAATGGGCCATACTTTATGAGAGTCACTGGGCCTCCCTGCTTATTAACTTCTTTCTCTGTCAAGTAAGAGGATTGGACTAGATTTTCTCCCATGTGCCTCTAGCTTCAAAATATCAGAAAACTGAAAGAGAATTAAAAAGCTACTGAGGATCAGACTGGGGCTCAATGTACAAACAAACTTCCAATAAGCAGAAATGTCCAAACATAGAATGGTAGGTAGTAAACTCCCTATCACGGAGATGTTGATGCAGAGGCTGGGCAACCCCTTGCAAAAGATATTATAGAAAGGAGTTTTTGTTGTTGCTCTGTGTGTGTGTGTGTGTGTGTGTGTGTACTCATTTGTTCATTCAACAAATACTGAGAAAACCCCATCTATCTGCTAGGCACAGATGAATCAGCATTGAAACATAACACTGACAACCTCTGCCTTAGTAAGTCTGCATTCTAGACTCAAGACCAGGTGGGTAACACACATCTACAGTGGTTAGGTATGATATAATAGGGAGGAGCGGGGCCTGAGGCAAACTAGAGAGAATATGCCCTAACTAAAGGCATTCAGGTGTTAAAATTATACTCATTTTGTAGGCCAGATAAAATAGGTCTGCAAGCTGAATTTGACATTGATCACAAAATGGTGATCCGTGGTCCAGATAATAATAAACGCTTATTGAGTGCTTACCATGCACCAACAGTGTACTAGGTACTTTATAAATATTAAGTTACTTATTCCTACAATTATGGTACTCTTATCAGGGACAATTATTACCTCCATCTTACAGATGAGAAAGCCAAGGCCCAGAAGAATTAAGATGGGAGCCCAAGTCACCTGGCAAGCCAGGAAGTCTGACTTCAGATCCATTTTTGAAACTCTATGCTGCCTCCAGATGATTTCTCTGATTCTGAACTTTTTGATTATGTGGAATTGGACTTATCTGATCAAACTAAAGAAAGTGACTTAGTGAGTGAGTTTTACTTACTTCTCTTTCAAATAACCTGCTTCATACAGGTTACAGTGAAGAGAGTCAGAATCCATTTTTGACTTGAACCAGAATAACTTCTGACATTTCATCTCATTTTAAAAATTGTCTTCTCAGAAATAGGTAAACCCCAGAAGATGCTATTGTCAGACTGTATCCTTCCCTGCTAAACAACTGAAGGCTGGGGTGGATCAGTGAACAAATAAGCTTCTATTTTACATGTCAAAGGAGCAAGCAAATTATTCATTCTTTTATCTAACAAACTTGTCCCTTGACCACAAAGTGCAGAATTTAAGTAGAAGAGATCTGATCATCTAGTGTAACAGTTAGTCCTATGGATGTTAATAAGATTTACAAGAAAATAGTAGCTTCATGGTCAAATAACTGGGAATATCTGAGTTTAAAAGAGTTAATCTAGGTTTGTTATTTCAAGACTTGTCAGATCCTTTACTGTGCTATGCCCTGGGAATCCTTTTTGCATGGAGCATCTCTTGAGCTAGGAATATTCTGCAGAACAGATTTGGAAACCCTGGCCTAACCGTCCTAATTTTCACACATGTGGAACTGAGAAGCTTGGAAAAGATAAATGAGCTACCCAAGGTCTCACAGTTGATAAATAATAGCCTGAAATAATAATAGTACTAAAAAAAAGGCCATTGGATTTTTATAATCATGATAGCCTAGAACTGAAAGTAATCTTAAAGAGTATCTAATTTAAGCTATTCATTTTGTTTGAAGAGGAAATACCGTTCCAAAGAGGATAAGTTACTTGCCCAAAGCTGTACAGGCAGAGTCTGGACCACAATCCAGGCTTTCTGCCTTCTCCTTACAAGGGAACAAAGTGAGAATGATTTTAATTACACTAACCAGAAATGACTGTTAACCAAGATTTTCCATGTACTGTGTAAGAGCTTCTGCTAAATGTTATAGGACCTTTACAAGACAGACAACGAGAGGCTGCTGTAGCCTCAGGAAGAAAGCAATTGAGAGGCGGTTGGTGATTTCACATTAGAATCACATGAAGAGCTTTAAAAATAATTCTGAGGACCCTTGCGTGGCTACACTCTAGAAGCTCTAGATGATCTAAATCTAGAATTTGGAGGTGGGATGGTGTCTTGGTATCTATATTTTATGAAGCACCCCAGACGATTTTACTGCAGCCTGGGTGGAGAACCACTAACCTAGAGAAAAATGAGATCTGGATTGGGGAGAAGAAAGAGGGGAGACTGTAAGAGAGCCCTCAGGCCAGAGGGTGTCCAGGTCATCAGCAGAGAGGAAGTTGTGGTGCTTTTCTTATTATACAAACACACACACACACATACACACAATCCTTAATTGTCTAGAAGAGGAGAAACAGCTTAGTGGGAATAAGACAGCAATAGGAAGCGATAAATAAAAGGATCACTACCCAGCCTTGGGCCCACCTGGGTCTTGATGGTATGGATTTGTAGGAGATCCTATCAGCATGGCCCTGTCTCTCTTCTGAAACACTCCATACTCTGTGCACAGAAGCAGAAAGAGCAGGCCTAGGGGCTACTTAGACCTTTGGGTAGACAAGATGGACAAAGAGGCTTCTCACTAGCCACAGAACTAAGGGGTGACAGCAGGCAGTTGATAGATTCCATGAAGCTTGTCCTGTGTCACAAATACAATGAACCAGTGATGACTCCAGTGAGTAGACCTCACTGCAAGTGGGTACATGTTAACTTACTGCCCAGGAAATGCCACTTGGAGTGAGTTCCCTGCCCAGGATAGTGGTGGCCCACTATGCTCATATCTATGTTCTTTAGATTCCTTTCAAGACTTTCTTGCCATCTTTTGGAGATTATTTTTTAATTTCAGACAAATTTTAGACCTATAACCATCACTCCAGTTATTTCTGTAATAATGACCTTCTTGCACCTTGTGGGACTGCCAAACACAGCCACTTCATAGCTGATTATGAACTTGTGACTCAGTGGCCGACATTTTAAGACAACATTTAGCCAGCTCCAATGAGGAGTCAGCAGCCAGCATCTTTCAGCAATTACTGTAATTTATGTATTAAGAAACAAAATAGCAATGCTCAGATTTCTTTAATAGATTCTTCACTAACCAACCACATGAGGATGGAGTCTGATTTGTCGGGGAGCTGGCTTCTTGTCCTTCACTTCTGATCAGAGCGAGTCTCAGAATGAAGTGCGATCTGAGATTACATGGTGGCTTTCTTTTCTTATCCTTCCTTCCCTTTTATTTAACTACCCTCTGCTCCAGCCAGAACCCAAGAGGAGCATGTACAGTGTGTCTTCCAAATGAACTGCCTGATCGTTTATGACTCAGCTGTCCAGAGAGCCACAGCTGGCTTGGTGTTGATTTTAAAAGACTTTCTCTCTCTCTCTCTCTCTCTCTCTCTCTCTCTCTCTCCAGTTACACACTGTGAATTGATAGCCAATTCCTTCCATTTGGCCATGAGTCCTGAGGAGCACAGAGGGAAACTCCTAGTTCTCTGGCTTCCCGAGGCTTCGGCTCGGGAAGCAGCTTATAAGGTCAGTGTCCCAAACCAAAGCAGACAGCAGTACAAATAAACAGCCATGGGGAGACAGACACGGAGTCAGGAAAATCCCCTACATGACTAGACTATCAGTTTCAGTAGGGCTGCGGCTGGGAATGTCAGGTTCAAGCCCATGACACTGAGGCCAAAGAGTCTGCCTTGGAATAAGTGGTGTTCTCAAGACCATTTCTCCTTAGTCAGTGACCATATTTTGTTAAAGAAAAAAAAAATCATGTGGGAAGGGTGGGATTCAGTTCAGATAATTATAAAAATGATGCATTTCCAGGATTTTCCAGGATTTGAATTAACTGAGGTGGAAGGACAATCTAAATGAGTAAAAAGCCTGAACTACAGAAGTTCTCAAAAGACAAGTGCCAGTGGGAAGGGGTCCTACTGGGTTGTGTTCTAGAAAAAGAATGGTTGTTTGAGACACTAGATGTCCATTTAAATCCTGGTTACAACTGCAGTTTGCTGTGATAAATGTTATCAAAGTTGGTTTTGTCATGAAGCTAATGAAGCTTATATTTCAGAATCCCTCTCTCAGAGGGACACAACTAGGAGGCACTAACAATGTGTTTACATGGTCATATGTTGTAAAATTTGCAAAAGTAAACTGTTTTGGTATTCTTTTTCTTAAAGAGGATTCTCAACTTATATAAACTTCAGACCCCTTAACACCTGAATTTACCCCTGTTGGGAAAGGTGTTTGGGGACAGGGGTGGTGGAGAAGGTGATTGCCTTTGGAGTTCACTCTTGTTCCTGTTGATTCAGGATGAGAGGAGGAGGTACTCTGCTGGGGGCGGGGTCCCAGCTTTTCATTTTCATTGGTGACATAGGGCTCCCCTTTCTTCTTCCAGGCCAGGCTCCCTTGTGCCCCTCAGAACAATTCAGTGTGCCCCTACAGACACCTCCTGTAATCATGATCCTTATCTTAAAGGTAAATGAGAAAGTTCATGTGCCTGGCACAAAGAAAACATTCAATAAATGCTAGCAGTGTTGGACAGATTTTGTGTGCTCAGAAAGGTACCTCCTTTCTTAGTAGCCTCACATCCCTGGGAGGCATGTGGCTCAAGTCAGGCCTTTCAGAGTCCTTCTCTGGGTTATTTCAATGGGAGCAGAGTGAAGAGGACCTCTTTTCTCCCTTCCCAAGGCTGTAAAGGATATGAACCCATGGCTGGTAGTAGACGGGACTCCTGCCTTATGGAAAAGCTGGTCTGACAATGAATGGGGAGAGGAAGCCAGTAGTCCTCCAGCAAGTCCCATCCCATCTTCCTGTGGGTTTATGAGCCAATACATTTCCCCTTTCTTCTCCAGTAGGTTGCTATCTCTTGCAACCCAAATCACCTTGACTGACGCATCTTTTATCTGGAACCACACTATCATGGAAAAAAGTTCAATCAGCTCTCTACTTCTCTTTTATTAGATCAAGGCTTCCTCTTGGGCATATTCTCTGCAGAATCATCCCCTAAAATGAAAGTGTAATCACTTTTATCAACACACCTAACACGAGTGAATTACTACACGTTTGACATTTTCAATTCAACCATCATGTAATGAACACCTATTAGGTCCATGGCGACTGGATCCCATCTGGACTAGGTGAACTACCTGGAACTAACTGTGCTTATACTGCAAAGTAAACGAGCCATAACCTTCCAACGCTCTACTGCTGCAAAGGAGGAGGAATCACTGATGGCTGACTAAGGAGCCATCAAATGATGGCTGCTACTTCTGGAATAACTTGAGTACCATGTTCATGCTGGATTTAAGATTATCTGAGAGCCTGAAGGACATTTTGACCATCACAAAAGTTAAAACACAGAACTAGATGTGCTGGGTGTAATGGCTTTGGTCTTACTGAAATTATTCAGCAGGAGACAACCGTTCCTATTAAGGACATCTTGGGGTGGTGATTCCCTGTATTGTAGGGCTGTTTGACTAGATGTCCTCAGTTTTTACTGAGTATACCTAAGTGTATACCACAATTCAAATTGATTTAGTCAATACTCAAATTAGTGTTGCCAAGAATGGGACTTTTTTTTTTTTTAATAAATTTATTTATTTAATTTATTTATTTTTGGCTGTGTTGGGTCTTTATTGCTGTGCATGGGCTTTCTCTAGTTGCGGTGAGCAGGGGCTACTCTTCATTGCAGTGCGCGGGCTTCTCATTGCAGTGGCTTCTCTCGTTGCAGAGCACAGGCTCTAGGTGCATGGGCTTCAGTAGTTGCGGCACGTGGGCTCAGTAGTTGTGACTCACGGGCTCTAGAGCACAGTCTCAGTAGTTGTGGTGCATGGGCTTAGTTGCTCCGCGGCATGTGGGATCTTCCCAGACCAGGGCTCGAACCTGTGTCCCCTGCATTGGCAGGCAGATTCTCAACCACTGCACCACCAGGGAAGCCCTGGGACTTTTCAATTAAACAGTTAAGAATGTCTAGCTGCGCGGCTATGGCGCTCCCGCTCGCCGCTCTGCGCGTACTGTTGGGCGGCTTCTTCGCGCTCACGGGGGCGGCCAAGCTCTCGGAGCAGATCTCGGCTCCGGTGTCTGAGCAGATGGGGTTATCTTCACTTTGGTGTCTCTGAAAGAATCACTGAACACCTGCATCCCAGCCATCGTCTGCCTGGGGCTCCTGCTTATGCTGGATATCTGCTAGCTCTTAGTCCAAACTAAAAAGATGTTCAGACACCCTAGGAAGAAGTCTCCAAGTGCATTCAAGGAATCCTGGGAGTAGAGTCTGTCTTGCCTCTTCATGCCATGTCACTGCCAAAGCAGGAACATGGTGGAACACAGAGTGTCACCTTGTTACCAGTACACCCAAGGTTGGCCAGTGTTGAAGTAGACATCTGGTCTACCTGGCCCTGCTTTCTCTCTTGGACATTTACTGCTCTTTTTTGAGGGGTACATGTTACACATTCTAGCATTTCTCATGTGAAAATAGAAAATAAATTTAAATCACCCAAACTTTAAATGCCCCCCAAATAACTACTTTCAATTCCTTTGTATAACTGTACCTCCCAGTTTTTTTTTCTGTGCCTTTATACAGACTTTTTTTAATGAAAATGAGACCACATATACGACTTTATTACCCGCTTTTTAAACCTAATACACTGTAATACCATTAAAAAAAAAAAAAAAAAGAATGTCTTATAATGAGTTTATGAATATGCTTATGGTTGATTTTGTAAAGTGATACTATTGAAGAGCTTGAAAATAGTCCTTTTCGTAAGTAGGTTATATATATTCAACTTGAAACCCAATTTTCACAGAAAGTGGGAAAAAAATATATTTCAGGCCAGTTCACTATCCAAGTTTTCACAAATTATATACTAGAAAGATCCAAATTATAAAGTGAGCAATGTATAGTAACTCACCCTGAATAGAGTGTTGGATTGGAATTCAGAAATTCTAAGTTCTTGTCTTAGCTCTGTCCCTAAATTACTGCAATTACTCTGAGCCTCAGTTTCTTCATCTGTAAAATGACACGGTTGGACTACATACCAACTGCCATTTATTGAGCTATTACTATCTGCTAGACATTATACTAGGAGCTTCATGTACATTATTAGACCACCATTTATTTCTCCCACTAATTCTTTTAATAGGTAATACTTTTTAATCTCTTATCCTGTACAGATAAGGAAACTGAGGCTCAAAGAGATGAAGAAAATTTCCCAAGATCACACAGACAGTAGGTGGCAGAGTAAAGATTCAAAGTGGATTAGACAAGGTCCAGAGCCTACACACATAACTACTATTTGATACTGTTAGTCTTGAAGGATCTCAAAGATTCTTCCATCTTTAAAGTGCTTTTCTTTTATTTCTATGTAATAATCTATTTCAATATTAACAGGGTTGTCTTATCTTAATACATTTGGACAAGATTGTGACAGTTAATTTCCAGTTAATTCAATTGTAATCAAAATGTGGTCTCAGACCTATCTATTCAATTATAACTGGATCAGAACTGATTTTCAGCAAAATCAAGATATACTAGTCAAGAAAACACCGATGGCCATTTGATTCCATAACTTATTCACCAGCTCATCCTGACCACATTACATTTTTTAGACATAAACCCCATTTAGAAGATGAATTTTGTCCTGAAAGGAGAAATTAAGCACTCTTGGCTCTTTCTCAGTCAGTAAAATCCTAAAGCAAACACTAATTTTTTTCCTGGTCTCCAATTGCTTTACTCCACCCCAGCCACCACAAACACTGTCTGACCATGTGGTCTGACTGGTTGTTGTTGGTGGTGGCAATTTTAATTCTGCTCCACTGCCTCCAAAAGGGAGTTTGGGATTCCAAGTGAATCTATTAACAAGTTCATGTTTAGCTCATAGAGTGTTTCTAACTCTGTTTGAGGAACTGAGGGATGGCGTTGCAAAGAAATATAACACACAGCCTATAGCCTTATAGGTGCTCCAAATAGTGACGGCACAAATGAAGCAGACAGAAATATAGAACAGTGTAAAATAAAGGGTAAATGATGTTAGGAACTCATAACTGTCATGGTAGAAATGAAGGGGGAAAATGGTAATCAAGGGCTGGGGTGGGGAAGAGAAAGACATTGGGCCAAGGTATATGCAAGACTTCGATCCATTGGAGAGAAGGGGCTTTCCACATAAGACAACTTTGATTAAGGTGACAGATGTTAACGAAACTTACTGTGGTAATCATCTTGCAATATACATGTATGCCAAGTCATTATGCTGTACACCTTTAACTTATACAGTGTTGTATGTCAATTATATCTCATTAAAACTGGAAGGAAAAATAAATAAAATTAAGAAAAGAACCATGATGAGGCACAAGGAGGGAAATGAACATGACAGGCTATAGCACTGTGAAGAGACTTTCTGTGCTGAGAAGACTTCTAATCAAAACCTCTAGTTAAAAACTGGAAAATTCCATCAGAAAGGGTCATCGAGGGCAGAAACCACATTTTTTTTCACCCATTACCATGTCCTTGTGCCTATAACAATGCTCGACAGTATAAGTATTCAAGTAAGTATTCAACAGTACTTATTAAATGAATAAATAAATTATTAATCTGCTTTCATTACCTGAATGTTGTATTTCATACAGACCTGCTGCTCTCAAAGTGTGGTCCCTGGACCAGCATCACTGACATCTTTGTATTTTAAAGAACCCAACTGTCTAAATTCAAATAAATAAAACTTAGATTTATCCATTTATTCTGACTGCTACTTTACTGTATGGGAGTGTCTCTGACAAGAAGAGGAAGTAGCACCTTAGACCTTGGTAAGGCAATGCTACTCAAAAATCAAATGATGAGGTACCAGTTTAAGATGGCCGCCTGACCCAAACATTTTCCCTGCCTTACAAAAGCCCAATAAAATGATGGCAAAAGGGTAACTGATGAGAGCCAAGAGAATGGGAGGAACACCAAGACAATACCAAAGATTTCAAGTAGCGTCTAAAAAATTGAACAGGACAGAAGACTATGGGACCTTCTCGGACCATCTCGAGGGTACTTGTGCTGAAGGCAGATTCCTGAGGAGCTGGGCCCAAACGATTAGCAAGGCTCCCTCTATTCCAGAAGTAAATCAGCATCATTCACAATATTTCACAGAATTTGAGAAATGGAAGAGACCTTAGAAAACGCAATCCTACGGCTGTTATCAAAAAAACAACAAATTACAAGTGTTGGTGAGGGTGTGGAGAGAAGGGAACCCTCTTGCACTGTTGGTGGGAATGTAAATTGATACAGCCACTATGGAGGACGGTATGGAGGTTCCTCAAAAAACTAAAAATAGAACTATCATACAATCCAGCAATTCCATTTCTGGATATTTTTCCAAAGAAAACAAAAACACTAATTTGAAAAGATCTATGCACCTTTATGTTCATTGAAGCATTATTTATAATAGCCAGGATATGGAAGCAACCTAAGTATCCATCAATAGATGAATGGATAAAGATGTGATATATATATATATATATATATATATATATATATATATATATATATATATATTCACACACACACACACACACACACACACACACACACACACACACACACACACAATGGAATATTACTCAGCCATAAAAAAGAATGGAATCTTGCCACTTGTGACAACATGGATGGACCTAGAGAGTATTATGCTAAGTGAAATAAGTCACACAAAGAAATACAAATGCCATATGATTTCACTTATATGTGGAATCTAAAAAACAAAACAAATGAACAAGCAAAACAAAACAAAACAGAAACAGACTCATAGATATAGAGAACAAACAGGTGGTTGCCAGAGGGGAGCGGGTTGAGGGGGGTGGGCAAAATAGGTGAAGGGGATTAATAGGTACAAACTTCCAGTTACACAATAAATGAGTCATGGGGACGAAATGTACAGTATAGGGAATATAGTCAATAATACTGTAATAAATTTGTATGGTGACAGATGGTAACTAGACTCATTGTGGTGACTGTTTGGTAATGTATAGAAATATCAAATCACCATGTTGTGCACCTAAAACAAACATAGTGTTGTAGGTCAATCATACGTCAAATAAATAAAAATAAACATAAATAAAAAGCAAATGCAATTCTAACCTCTGCATTGAACAGGTGAAGAAACTGAGGCATAAGGAAGTTAAGAGACTGCGCCCAGACACACATGAGTAACTAGCAGACCTAAGACAATAAACCACATCTATTTCCCACTATGCTTTCCACCATATCCCACTGCCTAGGTCAGATAATCAGGATTGTCAAGGCCTTCCATGACTAAATCCACTTCACCTTTCCAGTCACAGGCATCTCTCTAGAAAGTTCCCAGGTGACTGCTAACGCAAATACTTCTAAACATTTGGCTAAAACCACAATTCTACCATAATAAATTATCTTTAGCATTTAAACACTTAAGAAGAAGACACTTATACTATCAACAAGGTAAAAAGCTGATCTGTAACCTGAAACAAAAACTAGTTTCCCAAATGTTAATACCTTAGACTTAAATAACATTATGTTATTTGCATTTCTTCCCAGGTTTGCCTTCCTAAAGTTTCAGTAATTTTAGTATTTTTATATCTCATCTTACCAAAGGATAAGGACCAGCCTCAGAACCAGTCCTGATTATGGTACTGCGTAATCAAAGAATTGATATTTGACCTGTTGCAGTATCTAAGGTAGCTCTCATTCTCTGGTTATTCAACCAAGTTCCTTTTTATAACCACATTTTACTTGTTACATCATTGGACTTTTAATTTTCTGTCTTTCATCCAGATTTAAGATTTTCAAACCTAGTGCCTTTCTGAAAGTTATTTATTCTTTAATTGGGCATGGCTGGTAGTACCTAACACATTGTCTTTGGCCTATTAGCATTACTGAAAACTAATATAAACCCTATTGGTATTTTATTTAATATAAGCCTAAGTGGTATGTTATTATACTTATGAGAGCAGAACTTTGCAACCAGTACACTGTGCCATTCCCTATTGTTACACATGAATCCCAGAGGTGCTGAGACAGAGACCCCCTGTCGCTCAAGCCACTGGGAGCCTGCGTGTCCAGGAGCCCCAGGGGGAGGGGAGGGGAGGGCAGGAAAGGGACACCAAACACAGCCTTTGTGTGTTATGAGTTAATGTGTCATTAGGTAAATGTTATCACTTTCTACATGTGCCATGAAATGCAATGTTTGGGAAGCACTGGTCCAGACAATTCATCTCCATGGAGTGGAGGGGTTGAGTCTGTGGTCAACACTCTTTTCTAGGACAGGAAGCTAATTCATCCTTTTGTAACACACTGTGACACGCCTTTTCCACTTGGTTATTTTGTGTGACCACCGGTGCTGATGAACCGTGGGACCCTGTTTTGCTAGTTCTGATTGGTCTTGTTCTGTTTACAGCACCTGCTTTCCTTGGAATTACCCTCAGTTCCCATTGTTTTTTCTTTCCTGCTAATACAGAAAATAAAGGGTACTTAACTATAAAGAATAGAATGATTTTTTTCAGAGAAGAAACAAAATGTTCATTTATAATTATACTCCCTTAATTTACAAAATCAATAGGAAATGAAATATGACTTATTATATTAATCCTCTTTGTATTACAATTATGTTTTCATACCGCTTTATATCAATTTTCCTTTTTTTGAATCATTAGGAAGAGTAATTTTTCCTAGACAGCTGCAACCTATTTTGATCAAACACTTATTTATTTTATTTTATCTATTTTGTGGTGTTCAGCTTGGCTAAGGGAAGCCCCTTTAGGTGGTTCTTTTGTCCTCTGAACATTGCCTCTGGCATTTTATAAAAGTATGCATGCTGTCTGGCAGCACAGGTGGTCCCAGACCCATCCTGACTTTCCCTTGACTCCAAGATCTGGAATCAGCTATCTCCCAAAGGATCTTGGTGTCCTTTAGTGGAGAAAAGTAAGAGAGCCCCAAATCTGAGCGTTAGCAATGCACAATGAGAACAGCTGGTGGGAGTACTGACTAACAGAACTGGAAAATACATGTGCATTTTTAAAGAAGGCCATGAGTTTACACAGAATTTTGCACTTTGGTGTAGTATGTTTCCACATGCTTCTTTTCATACAGTATGTGGTTTTATCAGCCACTAATACTCCCTATAATAGCGGCAACAATAGTGGCAACAATATTCTATGATCCCATTATCATACCCCCCACCAAAAATTAATATCTTGTTGTAGGTCCTGTGGGCTTTTTTTTTCTTTAACAAGTCATTTAGTATTTTCATCTTTAAAATAGGATTGATTCTCTTATTCTCCTAGTAGTTGAAATGATCAAGCGAAATGTTGCAAAAGGCCATGAAAATGAAAACTATTTGTCCTACCTACTCCTACGTATTCTAGTACTCATACACGATCTTCCCTGGGCTCCTAGAACACACCTATGTTTTCCCATTTCCTTATCTTTGCTCACAATGTGCCCTCTTGCTAAAATGCCCTTTCTCCACTTCTCTGGGCTCAGTTTAAATGGTGCCTCATCCGGGAGCATTCTAAGGCTTCGAGGCAGGATGAATTCTTCCTCTTCTGTGCTTCAGGAGTACCTCAATAATTCTGTTTTTTAAAAGCATTGGATTTTGTGATTTGTGTACACATTCATCTCCTCTAAAAAGATGAGTTTGTGGAGGGCAGAGATCATATTTTATATACCCAGAGCCTTGTGTGAAGTAAAGAGATGTCTGCTGAATTGAATATTGGTTGGGTTAAATCACTCACTGATTCTTCTATTCTTGTGCAATTAAACAAACCCAAAGAGTTACTGATGAGCAGAACGAATAATTATTTAGAACACTACTTACTCTGATAACATTACAGGCTCTCAGGATTGAAGTGTGGGCCTCTTAAACTGTGCAACAGAACCACCTAAGAGGCCTGTTAAAAATGCAGATACTCAGGCTCTACCCAAGATCTAGTGATTGAATCTGATGATGGAGCCAGGCGATCTGCATTTCTGGCATATGCTCAGATGGTTATTATCCACATCAATGTTTGAGAACCACTGTCTTCAAGAAATTCAGGCCCTCGTCTCATCCAAGGCAAGAATCCTACCCAGAGACTCTTGACAACTATCTTGCCCTCATTCACATATCTTTTAGTAGCTGTTTGCAAGGGCCTTGAAACAAGGTCCTTCTGATGCTACAATAGATTCATTTCCCAGGAAGGGAATCAAGGTGTGTGTGATAAAGAGAGGAAGAAGATACTTTTGAATTTGTAATATTATCTCATACCGACTAGTGAGATTTTAGAATAAGCCCCCAGTGGAGCAGCAGTTCTCTCCATGTGACTGAGGTGTACTGAAATGTATGTGGGATTCTGCATCAGAATAGGTAGATTTAAAAAAAAAGTTTTTATTGGAGTATAGTTGATTTACAATGTTGTGTTAGTTTCTGCTGTACAGCAAAGTGAGTCAGTTACACATATACATATATGCACTCTTTTTTAGATTCTTTTCCCATATAGATCATTACAGAGTATTGAGAAGAGTTCCCTGTGCTATACAGTAGATCCTTATTAGTTATCTCTTTTATACAGAATAGGCAGATTTGATTCCTAGCATTATTGCTTGCTAGCTGTGTGAGCAATGGCAGGTTAGTAAGTCTCTCTTTTTATTTTGTTTTCCATAAAATGGAGATGTGATAGCCTCCTTTGCTCTCAAGATTGTAAAGAGGACTTTGTGAGAGGCAATGACATGTGTAAAAATGCTTTATTAAATCTCAAAGTGGTCTTTGTTTATTGTTATGTTCAATGCATAAGTCGATTTTAAAAGCATTCAGAGCATTTCTTTGACTTCTCCCAAGCTCTCCTGGCTGGTAAAGTGGACCCTGGGTGCAGCGTCACTGTAGACACAAATGTAATCCATGGTGCACATGGTGACCCACCCCAACACTAGTCACAGTGCCCACTAGGAGTGATGGCTTGGTCCCGCTGCCTTTCGGCCATAAACGGGAGTTAAGTTACCCATTTACACAGATGAAAATGCTTTATACAAACCATGCCACGGATTGTGTTCCCGTTGTTTGCTAACATTGCCCTGCTTTGAAGGGGGTTGAGCTCTGCTTTTTTCAAATGTCTGACCTAATGCTCAGTTTGATTTAGAAGTGAAATGGGGCTGGGCCATACAGCTCAAAACAAACACTTTAGAAATTAGAGTAAAGGAGGTCATGTCATCTGTGGAATTAGAACCAGCCCTTTGTGATGGCTTAGCTCCTCTCTCTCCTGCAGGAAGCAGTTTTATCCCACTTAGTCACCTCAGTTACTGCCTTCTGTAAGCCCAGAGTCCCCAAGTGCCTTGCACAGATGGTCACTCAATATTTCTTGAATTGTATATATACTTTTTATTCAAGGTAGATCTTGGTGTAAGACATGCTGCACTGGTCAATGTGGTGGTGATCACTTAATACCTCTCTGTAGAACTCAAAGTTCCATATACAGCTTAGATAGTATCTCTTATTTGGAAGGGTCCTTGACAATCCAGCCTTTTCCAAAATGTGCTCCCATGGAGCACTAATTCTGTGAGACACTCCTTGAAGAAGTTGGAGCGGGATTCCATTGTTAACTAACTTTAGGAAACACTGCCCATTCCCTCTTGGGAGGTCTGAATGCACACGGCATATTGAACGCTGAGAAGTCCTGCAGTAGTTTCCCCTTTTGTTTTGTTGTTTGATAATATGTGACACGATTTGGGAAATTTTGCCCTCTTCTTACCTCAGCTTCCTACACCCTTAGTGGTGTGACACAGGCTGTATACACAGTAAGGGGAACCATCTCTTTTTAGGCTTTTAACTGCCACTCACTGCCTGTGAAAATTTGTCTCTAGACTAACCCAGCTCCTGACTGAATGATCTTGTGATGATATTGCAGCCTCTGATTACCTTCGAGGTAAAAGTTAAGAGCATTTGTTTTCTTCAGCATTATTTTTGAGTAGTCAGTAAGTTCTCATATTTCAAACACCAGAAAGGAAGAAAAGGCGCTGAGTGAGAGTCCTCCTTCCCACCTCAACCCCCATCTGCTCAGCTCCCATTCTCCATCACCACCACCACCAGAAGTAACTGCTGCTTTTAACTTCTTATTTAACCTTCCGGACAATCAATGCTTAAGCATATCAGTGCCAATTCATATATATATATGAACCTCTTTTTTAGAAATACTAGCTTATTTTACACATTTTTCAAAGAGCAAAAATTGTTCACCATCATTCTAAGGGCATAAATATCACAAAACTGGATTCTGCTTTGAAGCCTTAACTTGCTCACATGAAGAAGAGATAAGAAATATGCTTGTGGAGGGCCTAGAAATCTTGCGGTTGGCAAACCAGAGATTTCTACATGGCAGGAGGTCCCATTAGGATTTGCAGTGTGTGTCAAGTTCACAAGCAAACCAAAATGCAAAGCCTCCTTCCAACTTTGCCATGCAGAGATCTCTCCTGGATATTTCATTGCTGATATGAAATATGCATCATTCAAATGCAAAGAAAAAGAGGTAAAATACAAAAGGAAGATTTGCGAAATGAAAATTTTAAGTACCATTTGAAGACTAGCAATTAGAAGGCCAGAGGGAGGAAAAGGGTAGCCACAGATGACACACTGAGTGAAATATTCAGTAGTAACTGCTACTTTTCTTTGAGTTTTAAAAAAATTTTATTTATTTATTTTTATTTTTGGCTGCATTGGGTCTCCGTTGCTGCGTGAGGGCTTTCTCTAGTTGCGGTGAGCGGGGGCTACTCTTCATTGCAGTGCGTGGGTTTCAGTAGTTGTGGCACGCAGGCTCAGTAGTTGTGGCTCACAGGCTCTAGAGCACAGGCTCAGTAGCTGTGGCGCACGGGCTTAGTTGCTCCGCGGCATGTGGGATCTTCCCAGACCAGGGCTCAAACCCGTGTCCCATGCATTGGCAGGCAGATTCTTAACCACTGCGCCACCAGGGAAGTCCCTCTTTTTCAGTTTTAAACCACTGAGACAGGGTGTTTGCCCAATCATCAAGGCAGTGTAACAGAATGGCTAAGAGGATTTAAAGTCAATCAGGACCCTTTTCATGTCCAGCTCTGACACTTACTTTCTGTGTGATGGTGGGCAAGTCACCTAACTTCTCTGTGCCTTCATCTCATCATCTGTAAAATGAGCCAGTAAGAGTATCTACCTATCAGGACTATTGTGAAGGTTATCGGAGATGGTGCCTATAAAGAACTTAACCAAGAGCTTGACTCAGCTGTATTAGTATTTGCTGAACAGAGGTGATTTTTAAGGGGACTTTATTAGTAGATGAACTATTTAGGTTGTATCCTTCCCCATCCAAGTAGTGATCCATTCACTAAAAAGTTCAGACCAAGAGCAGGTCGTTGCTACATAGATTGGTTAGTTTGTACCTGAGTACTCTGATTTTTTGTCGTTAGTGATGCTTGTGATTTCCTTTTGCTACTGCCTTAGAAAGTTCTAATTTATCCAAGAGATTTGGAGCTAACTGGGTGTATTAACGACTGAAAGACAATTTCAGTTCCAATGAATGACAGAGTCAGATTCTTAGACTTTATCTTAGTCCCTGGAAATGGGTTAGTGGACCAGAGACATTTCACTAATTTGTAGGAATGGCTGAGAGAAAGATTCATTTCAAATCTTATCCATTAACTCAACAGAAACTGTATTAAATCCATGTTCTTTACATACAGTAGAGATGATACTTGAAAAGGATCACAGTCTGAAACCCAGCTGTATAATAAGAACCACATTGCTGATGTCAGCAACTAGGAAGCTGTAGCTTGTTGAAAGTCTTTGGGACTCTAGCATCCACTCATATTTATAACATTTTTGCTTTTTTACCCTTGAAATGACACATCATCTTAGAGTTTCAAAGAGAGTTCCAAGTCAGAGAGGGCTGAGCCTATTTTAGAGCTGATGGGAGAGTCATGGCATGAAAGTAGCTGTCACCCAACAAATGAGGAACAGAGTTACTTCAGAAACTACAAATTCACAAATTTCTTTAGAACTAAGATTTCCAGACAGCTCTCAGACACTGGAGGAAGACTAAGTCTTTGGAACCCACCACAATATAAGTGAAGCAGGGTAATTAACATATGGCCAGTGAAATAATGGCTAGCTGCACTTGACAAAATATCCAAGCATTTCCAGGGAATACGCAAGTTATGGATCATGGGTTATTAAATGTAGGTGTACATGTCTCATTGGGGCCCTCAAGATAAATAGTATGAAAAACAGTACTTAATATCTCTTGATGATTCTGCTCTAGAATCAGCTAAATGACAGGAAAATTGTCATCTGTTATAGATGAGAATAATAAACTCACAAAGTAATTTTTATCCTGAATTCAGATAACTGTCTGTTTCTCCCTCCCCTCCCTTTCCACATGCTGTAATGGGATAAATGATGCTTTCAATCAGGGAGGGATGGGAGAAATTAAGAGGCTTTAGGAAAAGTATATCCTGAATTTCCAAAAAGCTCTCTAGGTCAGTCCAGAGTCTAGTCAGAAAGTGTATTCATCCTGCCTGGATATTTCCATTGACAGTGGAAGCAAGGCAGGGACAGCTGAAAAGGATTACATTTGTGACCCTTCCCAGGGAAATCCTAAAGTTGAAGATACTTAGAGGCTCACAGCTTGTTACCATTTTCCCTTAATTTCTCTGGGTAAGCAGTCATGCTGAATGAATTTGTGATTCACTTAATAAACGCTTGGGGGAATGATTTCTTGCTTCCCTGAGCCATGTTTTTTAATCTGGTCTACACCACCCTTCAAAATATGAAAGGAAAAAAAAAAAAAAAGCCTTAGAAAACCAAATGACTGGCTTTTCTCAACATGGGTGAAGAATGTTTCCATTCTGTTTGTGTTATTATGGAAAGGAGTGGGATGGGCACTAAATTAGGTGTCAGCCCTACCTGCCAGTGGGGTGGCTGAGAGAATTACTACAAGTGGCTTGGAAAGTATAATAACGTCTAGAACTATAAAGTCATATTATTCTTTTCTGTTTGGTGAGCCTATCAGACTTCAAAATGCTACCTGACTAGCTTCCCCAGAACATTACTGTATAGTTAAGAAAATACTCAACAAGGCTATCTAAAGTGTTCACCTTAGATATGTAGTTTTTTTCTCATTCGAAAATCGTTACACAAAGCCATGTGGTCTAACCATTGCACAGTCTCTTTAAAAACCAAAACAAACAGAAAACATATATTCTACTTACACTGAACTGAAGGATTTGCTTGGCCCAGTCAGCTGACGTGTTATGCTCAGATGGACCTCGGCCAAGCTGATCTGGCTGCTCTTCAGGTGAAACATCCAGATGGTCCAAATAACCAGCTTCTCCTGAAGTTGTTCGACTGTTCTGCATGGACAGGCTTAGCTTTAAGCAAATCATATAGCATATTAGTTTTAACATTTTATTAATGTTCAACAGGAAAATAAATTTCTGAGAACATAGTTTTAGTTTACAAAGAGGGGCAATGTGCAAAGTCTTTCCAATGCTCTGTGGAGCACAACTTAATAGAGATCGTTCTGTTGACAGAGCATACGTTGGTATGTAAAACATAGGTTCAAGTTCAAATGCAGGGTTGCCACTTTCAGGGTATCATTCTCTGTATATTTATATACTGGTATACATCACTAATCCTGGAGTAAACCGGTTGTTCAAGGATACTATAGCATTGCCAAATAGCCAATGTTTCACTTTAAGTTATAGCCCCTGAACTTTCTGCCAGAAATTCCTTATACATATCTCATACCTATTTCACTTAAGTCAGTAGGAAAGAAAAATTAGAATGTTCCCATGTCACAAGGTTCCTATGTGAAAAATGTATCTTTGTATCTGCAATAAGGTGTTGTGGACATGGCCTTCCTGTACAGGGAATGTTGTTGGCCTGCTTCATGGATACCTGTGTCAGTTCTGCAACTACAGACATATGGTGCTGAGAGCATACAACATGCTTTGCATAGCCATTAAAGCACTATTTAAACAACCACAGTGAGGTGGTTTCAGTTTGGCAACTACAAAATGGATTACACATTGCTATTTAGATCACTTTTTTTTTAAATTTTAATTAATTTATTTTTTAAACATCTTTATTGGAGTTTAATTGCTTTACAATAGTTAGTTTCTGCTTTATACGTATACGTATACATATATCTCCGTATCTCCTCCCTCTTGTGTCTCCCTCCCACCCTCCCTATCCCACCCCTCCAGGTGGTCACAAAGCACCGAGCTGATCTCCCTGTGCTATGCGGCTGCTTCCCACTAGATATCTATTTTACATTTGGTAGTGTGTATATGTCCATGCCACTCTCTCACTTCATCCCAGCTTACCCTTCCTCCTCCCCGTGTCCTCAAGTCCATTCTCTACGTCTGTGTCTTTATTCCTGTCCTGCCCCTAGGTTCTTCAGAACCTTTTTTTTTTTTTCCTTAGATTCCATGTATATATGTTAGCATACGGTATTTGTATTTTCTCTTTCTGACTTACTTCACTCTGTATGACAGACTCTGGTCCATCCACCTCACTACAAATAACTCAATTTCATTTCTTTTTATGGCTGAGTAACATTCCACTGTATATATGTGCCACATCTTCTTTATCCATTCATCTGTCGATGGACACTTAGGTTGCTTCCATGTCCTGGCTATTGTAAATAGAGCTGCAATGAACATTGTGGTACATGATTTTTTTTGAATTATGGTTTTCTCAGGGTATATGCCCAGTAGTGGGATTGCTGGGTCGTATGGTAGTTCTATTTTTAGTTTTTTAAGGACCTCCATACTGTTCTCCATAGTGGCTCTATCAATTTACATTCCCACCAACAGTGCAAGAGGCTTCCCTTTTCTCCACACCCTCTCCAGCATTTATTGTTTGTAGGTTTTTTGATGATGGCCCTTCTGACAGGTGTGAGGTGATACCTCATGGTAGTTTGCATTTCTCTAATGATTAGTGATGTTGAGCATCCTTTCATGTGTTTGTTGGCAATCTGTGTATCTTCTTTGGAGAAATGTCTATTTAGGTCTTCTGCCCATTTTTGGATTGGGTTGTTTGTTTTTTTGATATTGAGCTGCATGAGCTGCTTGTAAATTTTGGAGATTAATCCTTTGTCAGTTGCTTCATTTGCAAATATTTTCTCCCATTCTGAGGGTTGTCTTTTCATCTTGTTTATGGTTTCCTTTGCTGTGCAAAAGCTTTTAAGTTTTATTAGGTCCCATTTGTTTATTTTTGTTTTTATTTCCATTTCTCTAGGAGGTGGGTCAAAAATGATCTTACTGTGATTTATGTCATAGTGTTCTTCCTATGTTTTCCTCTAAGAGTTTTATAGTGTCTGGTCTTACATTTAGGTCTCTAATCCATTTTGAGTTTATTTTTGTGTATGGTGTTAGGGAGTGTTCTCATTTCATTCTTTTACATGTAGCTGTCCAGTTTTCCCAGCACCACTTATTGAAGAGGCTGTCCTTTCTCCATTGGATATTCTTGCCTCCTTTATCAAAAATAAGGTGACCATATGTGCCTGGGTTTATCTCTGGGCTTTCTATCCTGTTCCATTGATCTATATTTCTGTTTTTGTAGATCACTTTTGTTTTTGAAAGATGCTTACACGATCCCCTAGAACTCACCATTTCAGGCTTTGCTTTAACTTCACGTTTCATCCACTGCTAAAAGCTCTTTCATTTTGTTTCCTTCTATTCAGGATCCTTTTTCTCCCATAATAGCTTCCTATGATTTTCCCTTTTCCCTGGCTGTTAACCAAGTTGTTCACTGAATATTCCTCCAAGTTTTTGTACTAGCTGTACAGTGTAGTAGTAGTGGGGATAGTGGAAGTGCTAGTAGTAAATAATAAATAGTAAATTGTAATAATAATAGAACAATAGCTGCTGTAGTGGAAATAGTTTGTTTTTGCCTTCTTAACATCCATTCCTCCTTCTGAAAACAGCTCCGCCGTTTCCTTTTGGAGAACTGACTTCTCTTACTCTCAGCCTACATGGGCACACGACCTAGGCTTGGCCGACTGGAGCTGTCCATCCACCCTTTGGTCCCAGTGACTAACTCACTGCTGGACATGTGATCCAAAGAGGCCAATGAAACCCCATTCCAGGGACTTCAGGAGACTCTTGGAATCTCTTTTTCCTGTGGTTGCCCAGAAAGGAGGATGTCTCAGCAACCACCCTGCCATCTCACGGGGGACAGTCTGCCTGAGGGTGAAATTAATCAGAGGAATATAGAGAAAACCCAGAGTGAGGACCTTGGATAAACTCCTAGATCCAGACTGGGCTTCTATCACTTAAACTAGAAGAATTCTGACCAATACAGGATATAGTATTTATTGAGCACTGCTTGTGTATCAGGCACAGAGATAAATGCTTTTACTAGCTGTTCTCTCATTTAAGCCACACAACAGGACTGTGTTTGTTCTTATTGTACAGATGAGGAAACAGAGATTTAAACAGGCTAAGTAACTTGTCTGATGTCATACAGCTGGTTAGGAACACCAAAACCTCTGAACTGATAATATTGATAAGGCTGAGTTTAGCAAGATAGGCCTGTGACATCAACTCAGAGAAATACCCAGATTGGAGGGCTGCTGTTACCTAGGCACTGAGGCACTAAATTGAAAGCATCAATTTATGCACATTGGGGCTTAGAGTCTTTATCAAGCTGATCTTGTCAGAACTGACCACAGATGAAATGAAAGCCAGACAAAATTCTACTCACTTGACCATGGGGCGGGTTAGATCCTGGGATTCTCCACAGGGAACAGGAGTGAGGACAGTCAGTTCCAATGCCTCTGTGAAGAGACAGTATGTATGTCAGGCTATGTGTGTTATAGTTACTTCTAGTTACTTAAGAATTAAGGAGCCTCCTGAAAAGGGTCTTGGGATAGCCCCAAATGGGGCTAAGTACCTGGTGAGAGGATGAGGTAGTGGTTGACCCCAGAGCCCATTCCAGCCAGCACTTGTGTTTGCAACTGATTTGTCATGGTCTGGCCCAGGACGAGGTGAACTCATTGTGGTTGAAGGTAAAAAATGATCCAAGCATGCTCCAGGAGAGGCTTGTTTGCCCCCCAATCCATTCCTTGCCCTTCCCCTGCCCTTCTATGCTTCTCAGGGGGACTGACCCCTGCAGGTTATCTTTCGCAGGCCCGTATGTTAGTTGGCTTCTGCCTGGGTGCAGTTGATGGTAGGCACTGGTGAGGTATTGGCAGGGGGAACAAGGGTAAGTTAGGGTGTTTCTCTCCCTCATTCTCTGCCTCAAACTCATTCTCTGGCAACAGCTGCATCTCCTCCACAGCTCCAGCCCCAAGACAGACCCACCTTGGTTCCACTTGTGCCTCCTAACCCTTGCCCATGGACCTCTGGAAAGGCTGCCTTACTCCCTCCAGCCTGGGGGCTGGTAGAGGCTTCCTGCTAGCACTATCCTCTGCCGGTGTCTCAGCTCCTCCAACACCTGTAACCAATTCCCTGTTGTAAATGCCTGTAGTGTTTCCTGTTTTCCTGGTTAGCCAAATGTCCAAAATACAACTACTTTCTGAGGACAGTGACCCTGCATTTGTGTACCCTCATGTAAACAGTATGTGCTTAAAAATAAGTTGGTTGCTTAGTTGGTTGGTTTGGACTCTCTTGCCAGCCTAACCCATCATTTGTACCTTCTGCTTTCACAGGACTGCTGTGCAGAATCAAAGATCCCATTTCTAGGCCTCATTTTAATGGGCTGGCTGGTCCCTTCGACTTCCTACTTACTCCTTTACAGGCTGCTAGGAGCTGAGCAACAGGAGTCTTTCCTGAAAACCTTTTCCATCTTCTCAGTAATCATATTAAATATCCGATTTTGTGTGGGCTGGTCAGAGAAAACATACTTCCCTTTTCACTAAAGACAAGGCATCTCAGCATGACTCGCTGCAATTTTTTTTTTTTTTTTTTAATTTAAGAGACAAGTCTGATTTCCTTTGAAAACAGTGGTTAATGGACTTAGCATACTAATTCCCATTTAATGCAGCAAACTTCAAGAGTAGGCTTTCATCTGAGCGCAGGTAAATCACAGAATTCTTATACCATGGTATTAAAAAACTCCCATAATTAAATAAAAACCATTTCTTTTAAGCCATTCTACAAAGTAAAGTCAACCTGAATTCCTTGTTTGTACCTGAAAGAGTCCAGAAATTTATCTTCAGCTGCAGCTTATAAATGCCAACCCTTGCTTCCAGAATGCCACATTTCTGATACAAATCTTTCCTGTTGGTTTGTTTGACCATCCCCTGCCTCAGGAAGAAACCTAGAAGGTCCTGCATGGGCAAGTAGGGTCAATGGTGCAGCTGACTGGAGCCAACTGAGCCAATAGTGCCGTTTTGGCACAGTGTTTTGTTGGCTATATCATCTGCAATGGAGTTGGCCAGAGTGGGAGGACTTGGGAGTATCCACAGGAAGTGGATATTTCCTGACCAGCTCATCCCTTTCTGACTCGCCAGCATTTTCTTGTCTACAACTAAAACGTTTTGCCTTGTATGTTCCTAAGACCTCTTGAGACAGTGGGCATTTTTTTCTTTCATTTTTCAACTTGTGCCAAATGTGTCAGGAGTTAAGTCCATAATGCATAGATCTTGGCCCCAGATCTTTTAAGGATGTGGCCTCTTTGTCTCTGGCTTCATAGTAATCAAATGTATCTGCAAATCTGACCCTTTAAGAAATTTTGGCTCGGTGCTTCTGGAGAAATGAGAACCCTGTTAAGAGGAGACTGAGAAGATAGGCCTGACAAACTCTCCCCTTCCAATGACCCAAATAAGAATAAAAGAGAGTGCAAGCCATCTGGATTGGCTGTCCAAGAAGAGGACTAAGATGAAGCACCCTCAGTCTCTTCCTTAGTACACAGCACCAGCTTGCACTTCACCTCAGGCTAGGTCCTAGACTAAGCAGGGCCACCACATCTGGCCAAAGAGGTCAACTCCACAAGGCGTCATCCTCATAAACTCTGAAGTTATGCAGTATGCAATCTGCCCAACTGTTCATGGTGGCCCTATTGTGGGAGTGAGGCTTCCCCGGTTTCTCTTGCTACACCTAGACCTAGACCTAGACGGTCTGCTTTTAGCCCCAACTCTCTCTATATATAAACTATTCCTGTTAGGCCTCAGTTTCTTTGCCTTAAAAAAGACGGGTGATCCCTACCTCAGAAAGCTTTTATGAGACTGAATGAGCTGGCAATAAGAGACTTAACATTACTTGGGAAAAGTCTTTCCCAAAGACAGTATAGCATTATTTTCAAGTTGGCACTAACAAAATAACTCTTTGGGAATGAAAAATTTACCCATATGAGCTAAACTAACTTATTCCATGTGCTGGGACAACCACAGAAATTAGCAAGGGCTAATGTGCTCAGGGTCCCCAAGAAGTGAGGTTGACTTCAAATCAACCATGCTTTCGGAAAATTATGGACCGTAGGTGGCCTTGAATTATTATTACCCCTTTGTACTGATACGATTCTTGAGTTGACTGAAACTTTCATTATTGTTAGAGTCAGCCTCATTAGGAAACGCTGTAGGCTATAAGAGAAGGCTGTCTTCAAGTACCAGATGGGTTCAGAGAGCAGGGATGGAGGAGCAACTCAAAGAAAAGGAAGTTCATGGGACCGATGATAGTTCCTTGGGGAGGAGTAACTGGATTGGCTTTGAAGGGAAGATTCTGAGAGCTCAGAAGCAGATAAGACAGACATGAGAGATTGCACGGCAGAGTAAAAGTTTGGTATGTTAGTGGGATAAACAGTTGATTGGAATGGAGACCATGCATTTGGGGAGTGAGAGATTCTGGTTAGTGGGGTGGAGTCGTCACAGACCACAGAGGGCTAGGAAAGAACGATGGGGCCTGCTTGGCGCTCAGACACCACTGAATGTGTACTTTCCACGGTCATCAAACCAAGTATGCGGGGAAGAGCCTGTTCCTTCACCTAGAGAATCTTAAAACTTTTTTTTCTGCATGGTCTGGTGCTTCTCTCTCTCTATAATTTCCCATGTGGGGACACACACTGCTTTGTCAAATAAACAGTCCCTTCCTCAAGGGGTGTTCAGACTGGAACTTGTTTTCAAAAATGTGTTTGTCTCCCAGCAAAAAAAAAAAAAAAAAATTGACCATCCTAAAACTGGCATCCTTCAAATTAGAAACCAAAGCAAGTTGCTGCAAAGTATCTGTCATTGACAATTCACACTGACACCAAAGTTTGGTTTCTTTAAAAGTTCAAGTTCTTAAACTCTCTTTTCGAGTGGCGTTGAACATTTAGTTAGAAGACAGACCTTCCTGAGGTGAGGTGGTGAATTTTCTGATGCAGCACATGTCTCAGGAGCACACCAGTGCAACCTCAGCAGCATGGACTTCACAGTGGCCGTGGACCAGTCCTCAAAGGGCGAGACCACTACATCTTTCCAAAGTTGCCTCCTCAGGAGAGGTAATGTATGGAGTATGAGTTTCAGCCAAAACTTTGTTGGTTGCAAGGAGAGGAAACTCAACCAAGCTTATAGAAAAGTTGTAAAGATATTGAGATGCCACTGAAAAAATTTCAGCCAGTCCTCAATGGAACTGAGCTTGAAACTGGGAGCCACCAGAGAGAAGGTAGCTTCTCTTGTCTCTCTGGAGCAGCACAATCCCTCACCTGCTTTCCTCTGTGCTTGCTTCATTCTTTACCCCTCAACATACTTGATTCTCATTGCTCACAGCAGTTACATTCTCTAAAATTGACACAAACATCGAAGTAGCAAATAGAGAACCATTATTCCTAGGGGAAATACAGGATTAGGTTCCTGCAAGCCTCTGGTCGCAACACTTTTGCCAACCGATCAATCCATAACCTTGCTTTATGTGTATTTCTGTTTTAAGGCACCTTATTGTTGATTCATTAACACTGAACTCACAACCAACAGCACTACAACCTGAAGGAAGCTTATCTAATACATGTATTTTCTCTGGAAAGAGCGTCACAGCCTTCTTGAGCTTAGGAACGCTAGACAGCACTTTACGACTACACTACACTTGGGGGTCATTTTTAACAGTGAAGTCACCAACAAAAAGTATAAAAATGTGAAAAACGTGGTACTAAAGAAACCGTGGAAAGGACACTTGTTTATAGCACGAGAGCTGAAACAAGAAGGCAGAGTACCTCCTTGTTCGACCTCAGCTGGGAATGCGGCGTTGGATGACTCAAATTTTTCACCATTTTGCTCATGTCTGCAAATGACTGCAAAAGCACCGCAAGTACTGATTTGGGGGTTACAAATAAATTTTAGCAAGTAAGCAAATGCACAAATAGAGAACAAGCGGATGATAAGGATCGATGGACTGCAGCCTCTTCTCCTGGCTCAGGGTTTCTGCGTCCCCATACCTTCATCTTTCTCTGTGGCTTTCACGCCCCAACCTCCGGCTTCAGCCCTGACCTACATGGTCTTTCCACTGTTCCCACGGCTAAATGTCTCAGTCGCTTCACACGTCCTTGCCAAATCCCCTCGGAAAGAATCTGTGTGGCCTAGCCTTGCTTTTGAATTAGTTTCATTTGGCTTCATTAGTTTCATCTGTGGTCCAATCATCTATTGTACCGGCAGGGGTAGTGGAAGTGTTTTAAGGAAGTCATATGGTACACAGACTCCTTCAGGCCCGCGCGTGGGGCATATTAACGTGTCACTGGCAAAGCCCACTGGGGTGCCCGGAGCGGGGTGAGGGCGTGAGGGGTGGAAGGGTGCGGAGTGGGGAATAAGATGGAATCCACGTGGTAAGAGAATGTCTAACCTCTTTTGTGCCTTGTCTAGTTTCACTTGCCTATAGGGTGCTGCGTTGCAGAAGCCTTGCCCCTGGCGCTTCAGACCGGAGTTACTAGCGCGGCCGTGCTGACCCCTCAGCTCCGTGGGCCGGCGTGTGGAGAAGCGCTGCGCCGGGAACTCCATTCAAGATGGCGGCGGCGGTGGGCCGTGTGCAGAGACCGCTGTGCCCCGCGCTTAAGGCTGCAGTGCCGTGCGCAGCCCGCCTGTGCCCACGGCAAGAACTCCGCCCCCTCCCTGCTGACGAGACCCCTATACAGCAGCCCCGCCCACAGCCTGTGGGGAGGGCGTGGACTCTAGAACACCTGCTCGCGCCTCTCCATCTTTGATCAAAGAATAAAACTTTCCTTTGCTTCTGAACAGAACTTGGTCTCCTTCTATTGGCACGAGTGACACGGGGCAGCAGGACCCTTGCTGGGGCCTGACTCGAAAGGGTAAGTAACAAAACCAGAAAGAGAAGGTGGAGATAAAGTGGCTATTTTCCCCGTATATTTTAACCTCAGGAGTACCAGGAAATATCCCTTTTCCCTTTCTTTCTGAATTTTCCCCAAATTCTTACTGATGTCTAAAATTTCCTTCACAAGGACAAGGACTGTCCTTTCGTGGTTGGAGATAGGTCTTAAAGTGCAAAAATACAGTGGAAGTGTTAAGGAAGATAACGTTGATTCTCACAAAGGTATAAATGGCTAATAAGTCATTTTTCTGAAATCAGGAATTGCAGAAGATAGGAGAGGAAGATGCACTTCGGAGCAGAAAGCAGCACAGAAAGGGTAAGCAGAGAGCTCTCAGGGGAAATGGCATCCGGATCCCAATTTTACCTGGGCCAGAATTTGCTTGCTTGTTTGTCTTGTTTTTGTCTTCTTGCCCCAACCCCCCAAGAGTGCCTCAGTGAGGGGGAAACCCCTGCAGCATCTAGTGGTCCATTACTATGCCTGTAGGAAGCTTTGAGTGAAACCCCAGAGCAGTCAGGTCTGAACTTTTCCAAACATCACCAACTATCTCAGCAAAAACTCCAAACTCACATATCCAGCGATCATGGAGCTAGACAGAAATCCAGTTAACAGGACTCTGCCTCTTTAAATGCAATTTAGCAACTATCTTTCTCCTTTCATTTGAGCTTTCTCTTATAATCTTATTCCAACTACAGTGTATGAAAGTACTTCTTCTAAACAAACACAAATAAACCTAATAACAGATCTCTTTCAAAGATGCCAAAAGACTAAAAATTTTCTATATCTCATGACTCCAGAAAAGGAGGAAGGGAGAACAGCAAGATAGAGAAATCACCCTCATGGAGGCAAGGAGATAGGAAGTTAAAGCTACACAAGTGAAAATGGCACATGGATGGTCCTGGCTGGAAGAGAGGGCAAGCCATGGGGAGGTGAGGTGACTGGAGTTCAGGGAGGTGGGTCGGAGTCAAAGGGATGGAGGCAGGGGAGTCTGGTAAACGATTCCTATTCTACCGGGTAGTTGTTTAACGGTAGCCTTTGATCAGAAGAATGATATAGGAGAACCAATGTCGAAGAAAATTTATTCCTAGAGAAGTGGGGAAGTTCAGGCTATGACTTCAGGAACTGGAGAGATTTGGAAGCCACTACAACCGAGAATTAACCGAGGTTTAAAATCCAGTGCCTGACAACAGGCCAGGCTGAGAAGGGCTCATAACATTATAAAGAGGTCTCATAGACTTTAGGGCTAGAACAACGATAATGGAAAAAACTGTTTCCTGGTATCAGTCAGTATTTGGGATTGCTTTACGCAATGTAAGTGACGGAACATTAATGTCAGAAAAGCATATGCCTTCTTCCTACAACACATCATGCGTCCCCACCAAAAACTTTTCTTCCCTATTCTCCTGGTGTCATATCCTGGCATCCTAAAAGGGTGGGAGGGGGGGAGAGTATATAACTGTCTGAAGTATCACAGAACATAAAACAATAAATAAGCTATGTAAATTGTGAAACATGAGTCATGACTCTCTTTGTTCTGCATCTTTATAACTGCATTTAAAAAATTACATTTTTTCCTTTCATGATAGAAATCTAAAACAAAACAAAATTTTGAAAAAACCTCTAAGTGCCCTCTCACAGAGAAACCTATTTTATCACATCAGATTATGCCTTGGCAACTGCTATTGAAATAATAGGCAACATTTTTGAGAGTCTGTTGTGTGTCAGGCACTCAAAACCTCCTACTTCTACACCTATTTTAGAGATGAGGAAAACAAAAATAGAGAGGTTAAGTGACTTATCCATGGTCACCCAATTACTAATTGTCAGAGCCAAGACTCGAACTTAGGGCTACTTCTGTCCAAAGTCCATGCTCTTACGCATTACTTGATACCATCTCCCCAGTCTCCCCTAAGAGCAGGATTCTCAAGAGACCAACAAAAGCAAGCCTGAGGTTGGCTACGTGCCCTATAACCGGCTGCCACTCATGTTACAAATGGAAACTTCCTGCTACAAATCTCCAGGCGTTACCAGTGTCTTTCTTCTGCTCACATCCTGATGACTGAAGAACAGACTTTGAAGCTCCTAGGCGCAACCGACAACCTACTCTTGATAAGGAAAGAGAGATATTAAAATATAAAATAGCAGCAGGTCTTAGGGGAGAGTATTTGTACTCACATTGACTTTATTAAAAAATCTATCTCTAAGAATAGGTTTGGAGCAAAAAGAATGAAGCCAAAACTTTGATAGAGATATAGATGACTAAACAGGCTGAAACTAATCTTGAAACTAAGGATTTAAAAGTATTAGGGGAGAAGAGATGTTCCGAGCCTTCAGATAAGAGTTAAGTTTTAGGGATAAATATTTTGTTTAAATCAGACCTGGGATAAGTGATAGAAATACAGTGACAAAAAGACAAAGTCCGTGCCCCTTAGGAGATTACAGATTGATTAGAGAAGGAATACAAGAATATAAAAGGTCAGCTCTGAAGTTTGATTGAAAATAAATATTTTTGGTTAAAAGATAAAATGATATGATTTCAATAGATTCAGAAAAAAACATTCAGCCAAAAAAAATCTGCTATTCATTATTAACAAAAAAGAAATAACTCTTGGGAAATAGGAATAAAAACAAACTTCCTTTAGGACTTCCCTGGTGGCGCAGTGGTTAAGAATCTGCCCGCCAATGCAGGGGACACAGATTCGAGCCCTGGTCCGGGAAGATCCCACATACCGCAGAGCAACTAAGCCTGTGTGCCACAACTACTGAGCCTGCGCTCTAGAGCCTGCAAGCCACAACTACTGAGCCCGCATGCTACAACTACTGAAGCCTGTGCGCCTAGAGCCCGTGCTCCACAACAAGAGAAGCCACCGCAATGAGAAGCTCACGCACTGCAACGAAGAGTAGCCCCCACTTGCCGCAACTAGAGAAAGCCTGCACGCAGCAACAAAGACCCAACGCAGCCATAAATAAATAAATAAATAAATAAATAAATAAATAAATAAATAAATGTGACATTAAGCCTGCTACTTAAAAAAAAAAAAGAAAAAGAAACTTCCTTCATTTGAGAAAGGATATCTACTAAATCCATCCAAAATCATATTTAATTCTGAAATTTTATATACATCCTTATTTAGTTTAAGAATAAAACAAGAATGTCTACTACCACAACTACTATTCAACATTGACTTGGCAGTCTTTACCAATATAAGAAAATAAGAAAAGAAGCTATGAAATAAGATATAAGACTGCAAAGGAAGAGATTGTCATTATTTATATTGATAGTTTATTGCAAAAAGCTGAAAGAATCAATGTACAAACTTTCATAAATAACAAAAGAGTTTAGCAGGGTAGCTGAATACAAAAGCAAAACAGAAAAATCTAGTAATAATATTTGGCAGTTGTATAGCACTTCATGCATTTCAAAGCACTCAGACATGTTCTCATTTACAAAAGGTATCCAAAACCCTGTGCTTGATGTATCATCATCATCATTATCAGCAGAAGAAGCTGCATCATTCCATTTGATAAATGTGTAACTGAGGCAGAGAGATTGCATTTTTCCCTTTTTTAAAACTGAGAAGTAATTTACATATGATAATATTCACACATTTTGATGTTATAGTTCTATGAGTTTTGATGAACATATAGTTACATAAGAACTACCACAGTCAAGTTACAGACTAGGTCCATTACCCAAAAATGTTTTCTGATGCTCATTTGTAGTCAAGCCCTCTGCTCATGCCTGGCCCCTGATACTCATTGATCTCTTTTCAATCCTATAGTCTTTCCTCCCTTCCTTCCTCCCTTCCTCCCTCCCTCCCTCCCTTCCTTCCTTTCCTTCCTTCCTTCCTTTTTAAGTTTAACCTTTATATAAATGAAATCATACAATATGTAGCCTTTTACATCTGATTTCTATCACTTAGCATAGTACATTTGAGATTCATCTTTGTGGTTGCATGTAACAATAGTTCCCTTTTGTTACTGAGTAGTAAGTATTCCACTGAGTAGGTGCCCCAGAGCTTGTTTATCCATTCACCCATTGAAGGATATTTGATTGTTTCCAATTTTTGGTGATTATGAACAAAGTCACTTAAACATTTGTATTCAGGTTTTTATGTGAACATAACTTTCCATTTCTCTTAAGTAAATGCCTAGGAAGGGGATAATTGGGTCAAATGGTAAGAGTATGTTTATCTTTATAAAAAACTGCCAAAATGTTTTCCAAATTGGCTGTATCATTCTGCATTCCCACCAACAATGTGTGAGAGTTCCAGTTGCTCTGCATCTTTGTCAACACTTGGTATTGTCAGATATTTTTAACTTTAGCCATTCTAATAGGTGTGTAGTAGTATCTCATTATGGTTTTAATTTCCACTTTCCTAATGGCTAAGGATGTTGAGCACCTTTTCGTGTGCTTACTTGCCATATGTATATCTTGTTTAGTAAAGAAAGAAGAGATGGTGGGAAAATATCTGTTCAGTTTTTTTGCCCATTTTTAAAAAGTGGGTTGTTTTCTTAATGAGTCATAAGAGTTCTTTCTATATTCTATATACAAGGCCTTTATCAGATATGTGCTTCACAAATATTTCTTCCAGTCTGTGGCTTGTGTTTTCATTTTGTTAAGTGTCTTTTGTAGAGCAGAAGCTTTTGATTTTGATGAAGTTCAATTTGTGATTTTTTCTTTTATGAACTGTGCTTTTGATGCTGCATTTAAGAACTGTGTCTAATGTCACGAAGATTTTCTCCTAAGAACTTATAGCTGGTTCCTGATGAAACCAGTCCTAAAAATTAGATTCTCAGTGCCTTCACTCATTATTCTACTTTACCACATCATGATCATATAAGGAAAGTTTCGTAGATTAAGAAATAAAAGAATAATTACAATGTGGCTTTTGAACATATAGACAGGGCTATGTCATCTAGCAATTAATTTTTCTCTAAATTTCTCATATATGTTGCTTTGCCTCAACTACTCAAGTGAATTTCTTGAGAGTAAGGACCAGGGTCTGTAATGACTACCACGCCCAGCACTTTGGGCCCAAGGGGAGACACACAAACATATTATGTACCCAGTGATGCAGCAGACTTCATTCACTGACTGAAGGTAACATTCTGGACTCTTCTCACTCTGCTAACCCAGAAGTCAAATCAGTCCTTCAGCTGGATCGGGCACTAGACCAGAGTCACCCTACTCTCTGGATGGGGCCACCCTCTGAGTGACTGCATAGAGGAGTTAGCACCTCTTAGATGACACTAAGCACCCAGTAGTCACAGGCTCTCAAATCAACTTATTCATTGTAGCCAAAGACAAACAAAAACAGGTTTATTAATAACTTGAAGAATTTGAGACACTGGAAAGAAAAACAACAAAAATTGTGAGGAATCTGATAAATAGGCCAAGCCTGCTAGAAACAAAAGTAGGTAAATAAGAGTTTCCATGTAAGTATTATGGGAATAAATGGCCGAATTGAAAGTTCAATAAATTGTCCTAAAAGTATTCCAGGAGTCACTGTCATAACTTGGATTAGAACTCAAAACTCCTCATTCTGAGCCTGATGACAAATCACCAGAGCCAGGAACATCTGCTCTGGGGCTAACAAATCCTTCCATGATGTAATTTCTCAGAAAGTGAGCTCCAACATTACACTCTTTGGTGCTGTTGGATTGTTATCTCACTCAGCAAAGAAAAGGTGAGTTAATATTATCTTCATTTTCAGTTAGAGAGTGGAAACAAAAGGCAAATAGAGTAATAATGGTATGTGTGACTAGGGAGAGGGAGTGGGTAGAATGAAGGCCCATATTCCTCTTGAGAAGCATAATATATCACAAAAATCAACTAGATAAAACAGAATACAGCAAACTCCTCCATTAAAAAAATTAAATCCTGGGAGAAGGCAGAATTGGGAAGCTTATTAAAAATGGCTTTTTCTATTTAAAACAGCCTTGCATTTCATCAATGAGAAAGTATGGTTTCAAAAATGTTTCGAAGAGCAGGGTTTACTGAGAAAGGATTTCTAAATAGACATACACTTGTAAGAGTACAGACTTTCTAAAAAGATAGACACCTTGTAAGGTAAAATTTAAGGTACTTCATAGTTGACATTCTATTATTACTAAAATGGTTATGGTTTGCCGTGTGAAAATAAAATTTCAAGCCAAGTGGAATTAGAACCATCGTGTTGACACATCCAGGAAGGAAATGAGAACTAGGCAGTCAACCTTATGGGTGTTACTATTAGGATGAGATTGTTTTGTAGTTTAAAAATGACTAAAGATCATCAATTTTATACGGTTCAACCTAATTCTGAACCACAGTTCAATTCCAGTGATCCGTTTTCTAGCTATGGTATATTTCTGGTTGATATTCATTTTCCTGGTTGAAGCCTTTCCTGATGGGCCCAGTCATAGACCACGATTCATGGGTAACTTGAGGGTTCCTTCCTTCCAGTCCAGCTGAGGGACTACACTGACACCTTCCCCTGTCAACCACCATCATCATCTACTTAAAATAATGACAGCAAAAATATAGCCATGATGGCATATGGCATTAGCACCTCATTTAAGCTGAGATTTTTGGAAATGTTCAATTGTATTACTTCCTTTACTCTAAAGAGACCAAGGTGTCAGGTTTGAGCTGCCAAATGTTTTCAGTTTGTTAAGTAAGATATCTCTTATGGGGGCAGCCAAAGAATAGAAACCTCAAAATGCATATGTGACATTTTATAGGTCACATATGCAGAGGTCTATCCATTGCCTTTAATTGACTCATTTAATAGAGACTCGAGCAACTATCGCACGCCCAGCACTGTCAGGTACACTCTGGGGATTCCAAAGCTGCTGAATTCCCATGCAGGTAAACAGACAAGATATATATCTGCATGGGCTAAATCACATGAGTTGAAACTTTTTTTTTGGCTACACTGTGCAGCTTGCAGGATCTTAGTTCCCCAACCAGGGATAGAACCCACGCCCTTGGCAGTGAAAGTGCGAAGTCCTAACCACTGGACCACCAGGAAATTCCTTTTTTTTTTTTTTTTTTTTTTTTTAACACGAGTTGAAACTTAAATAGCAAAGCAATGCTTTGGGAAGTCATGGTGTAATAAACGCACACATGCCAAGAGATTTGTGTAGATAGTGTTTTGAATTTAGGAGAAGGAGGATGGCTCTGTGGCTAGAGAAGTCTAGAGGTAGAATTTTAGCAGAGTTTGAAGAAAGGGTAGCATTTAGAGAGGAGGAGACCAGAGAAAAGACAGTCTACATCGAAGCTACAAGATTAAAAAAAAAAAAAAAAAAAAAAAAGCATGGTACCAGGATGGTTTATGGGGATGATGAATAACAGTGTCCATTATTTATTATGTGGACAGCCAGGTGTCATCCACCTGGAGCAGTCAGGTATAAGTGATGGGTACCCTTATCATTTATTAGTGGAAAAATCCACAATTTCAGAAAAAAAGCAAAGCTTCCTTTGTTCTTTTTCCACCTCCCCCGCTCTCATCTCCTGACTCTCCCTTGGAGCCTGAGTCTGGGTAATTAGTACTGAACCAAGTTGGGAACTCCTCAATATTTCTGGCAGTGATTCCAGGTTGAAAAGCAGAAGCCGCAACTAACTTTGCTGCGTTTATTATCTTTTTAAAGTACTAGATTTTAAGCATTAAAAATGTTGTATTCATGATTGATAACTTCTTTGGTGAATTAAACTTAAAATAAATGCAAGCTATTAAATAGTTTCAGAGAAGATTACGAAACACTAAGCTGGTCATCGCTTCCCTGTTCAACTCAGAAGCCGTACCCACAGGTGGTTAGCGACTTCACAGGGGAATCCCACCCCCCCCCCAGGGTATTTCTATTTTAAGAGAAGTCATAGAGGAGAGGACAATGCTTACTCAAACGAATGAATTTCTCATGGCAGAATTTTAGACCCTGGGGCACCTAAGTGGGAGAGACAGTTTAGGACAGAAAATCTTTCAAATACCACCATATTCCAAATAACTACTTGAAGGGAGGTTAGCCTTCTTCTGCCTTCTCACATGTAAAGGACTAGTGCCAGAACCTCCATTTGACCCTGGACAAGTTTGGGGGCCTATTAAGATATAATTCTGAGACCCAGATTCCTCCAAGAGAAAAAATAATTTTGGCAGGTGAGCAAATGATAGTCACAGTGTAAGCACTGCTTCACAATGGCCAGTATCCATGAGAAGATGCTGCGACCCTTGGAGAGGCAAGGTGGCCCAAGCCTGACTTCAGTGAGCTGCTGCCCCAGCCTCCCTCACACCGATGCAGATTCACCTGGACCTGAAACATAGTTATTTGTGCCAGGCCAGGAGTGGCTGGGCTGCCATCATCAGACAACAGGACACTAAACAGGACTTTTCCTGTTGTCCCAGAATTGTCCCAAACAGCAGGCACTCAGTACCCTTCCTTCTAGAGACAGCGGACAAAAATGGGAGTTAGACATTCCCCCACCGACTTACTAAACGTCTGTAGAACCAGCCGTATCATCATCAATGCCAGTCATTCCCCCCACCCCACCCCACCCTGCAGTCCACTCCTCACAGGCAGAGTCCTTGCAGGGGTGAGGGAATCAACAAGGGCCTCCATCAGCCTTGGGAGAATCCGAGGGGCTTGCTACACAGCCTTGCAGGGACAGCACCCGTGTGAGAGGCTATTCCCGTCACCCCTTGGGATTCACCTAAGATATTATTAAAGGTCAGGAGATGGAATTGAAGGGAGTGCAGTTAATTGCAGCGATTGGGGAAAGTATATACTATTGTCCCATGTTAATACGTTGTTAAGATTTAGATGGTTCAATAAACTGGTTATAGGCATAAATCCATCACTGCACACTTTATTACATCCATATCACATTCCATCTAAATAACATGCCTGAAACAACTCAAATGCAATGTCTGCTCAGGGCACTATGTGGAAACCTCTTTAACAATAATCATTTAGGGTTCTCCTGATCTCTTTCCCCTTAACAAACCTACCTTGGGTTCCTTCATTTATGCTGAAGTATAAAAGACTTTAAAAGTTAATATTAATGCTTTAAGCAATCAGGGGAGGATTACTAGAGCCTTCTAGTTGTCTGTGAATCCCTAATTATAGGCTCTCACTGACATCCCGGTGGTCATCCCCGACCTTGAAGGCTGTCAGCAAGTCTAAGTAATGCTTGTCAGAGCCACTGGGTGGCACTGGCAGGCCTGAGATGTGGGCAAGAGAAAGGACGAAAGAAAGGAAAACAGGCAAGGAGAGAGTCAAGGTGAAAGGGTGGGGACAGAGGGGGGAACAAGAGAGGGAGAGAGATGAAAGAGAGAAAAGAGAAGGACAGTGAGAAATGAAACACTAGGCCACAGGCAGCAACTGCCTTGTGTGGCTTCTCCCTGACACAGAACAATGAGTTGAGCACCTTCTATTCATCTTTATGTTCCCAGGACCTAGCTTGGTGCCTGGCACTCAGCTGATGCTCTGGGTCTGTCGACTGGTGGAATGAACGGTTCTGCACCCCCAGGAAGAGGTCCTCAAATGCGGAGGTTGAGGCAGTGTGTGTCTGAACGCTCCACTTATTGTTCCAGGATACTCAGTTGAAAATTCAAGGAGTAGTACCTCAGTGGGGTTCTCAACCAATGGTAAATCTTTGCCTTGTAAAGAGACAAAGCAGGGATATTGGCACACACAGAGGTAAGATTATCCAGGAGTTGACAAACGTACTCTGTAAAGGGCTGGAAGTAAATATTTCAGTCCTTGTAAGCCATGCAGTCTCTGTCATAGCTACTCAACTCTGTCACTGTAGCATAAAAGCAGCCACTCAAAATATAAATGAATGGGTGTGGCTGTGTGCCAATAAAACTTTATTCATAAAAACAGGCAGCAGGTCAGATTTGGCCCATGTTTTCCCAACCCTTCAGTGCTTTGGGTTCTAAGATAATCTTTCTGATTTCTCCAACCTTGCTCTTACATCCTATTTGATCCAATACCACTCTTTTGGTACACGACTGTTCACTGTTTTCTCTCTGAATCTCTGTTTTGCTGTATGGTTTTAGATGATAAACACCTTGGGGAAAACTAAGACCCCATACTTTGATGCACCATAAGTATTCCTGTCTTCCTGTCTGATCACACTCAAGGGCTGTCTCAGGGGGTATTCATAGAGAAGACTCTTAGCTTTGAAATTCTCATGACATGTAGCTTCTGAAGATTCCGCAGAGGCATAGGTGAAGCAATGTGATTAAAAGTTGCAGGACATGAAGTCTTGGGGAATTATACTGCTCGGGCTACTGTGAATCAGACTCAAACCAGTCTGAGAAAGGTCAGTCCCAGCTCAAACTGTGAAGTAACTAGAGTTTGTCTTTAGAAACTTCTAGCCACATATTCTCTACCCCTCCTTTACCAATATGCAGTGCCCTCATTCATTCCCTTCCCCTCACTCCCAGCAAGAACTTGATTCTTCACTTTACTAAAGCGAAAATAACTAATGACAGATTAACTTGCTTCCCATTGAGGGATATTCACATTTTCATAAGGTTGAGAGCACTACAATTAAGGGATGCAGTACTAATCCTGGGACGTCTTACCCCCTGGTGGTGATGTTTTATTTGAACATGGATTCTACTTTGACCATGGTCAGTGGGAAAATCCAGGAGAAATATTAAGGCCACTGCATATAGCCTTGTGGCTCTGAAGAATTCCATGGAATGGGATGTGAGTGGCATCTTTTGAAATTGTGCAACACAGTGACAGCCCAGATGATGGGTTATTTGGTGTATGTGGTGGGGCAGGGCAGTTCCTAAGAGAGAGATCAAGTTCCCTAAGGAACAGATAGCTGAAGTATGGCTTGTACTTTTGAGTTTTCTTCCTGGGGAAATGAAGGAAATTGGTATGGGTGAGAGTTTTGCATGCCAAATGGAATTAAACACTCTGGATCAGATAAAAACGTACTTTCCCAAGAGACAGATCGCTCATACAGTCGATCGTGACTAGATGTGCTGGAGGTCTCTCATGTATTTCAGAATCTCTGTGGCCCCACCTCTTACTCCAGGCACTAAAGCAGAAACCAGTTCCCTGAAGGCTTGGGCCAGCACCCTGCAGCTGCAAGCAAAGAGCACTGTGGTTATACTTCTCACCGCCCCTCTGACCTGCAGGTAGAAGCAGCTCTGCACTCACGCATGGGTTACATGAAACTGTGGAGCCCCCTTGACCAATAGGGGATGAGATCCAGTGGATAAATGCTCCTCCTTCACTCCCCTCATGCAGATGGTTCTGAGACCACATTCTACAAGGTTCCTCAAAAGACCCTGGAGAGATCAAGCACCAGTCACTCCTAGCAGGGGCCAACTTCCAAAAGAATCTTGGTATTGACTCTCTTCTTTCCTTGTTCACTCTCCTCGTCCCTCACCTGCTCCTTAGGATATGACAAATAAATCACTTGCATCAAAGCCTTTGTCTGAGGCTCTGCTTTTGGGGAAACCCAGGCTAAGACACTGTGTTTGTTCATTTGTCATAAGAAAAATTATTGTCTGACACAAGCTGCTATGGGTTATCCAGAGGCAAAATTGCATATTAGTAAAAACACCTTACTCTTGAACTGTAGTCTTCAGAGCACTTTGATGCAAAGCCCTTTTATATACAGATCTCAAAGACAGGGTTTATCTGTGGTGCCCTTCCCCATCCTTCCCAACTGCTTACTCTCCCTGGGTGTCAGCATCTTCTCCTGTCTACCTGATCTCTCCAGTGCCAGTTCTGGACATAGGGCCCACCTGTTCAATATCTACTTCCAGCTACAACTGGCCCACTGGCAGCCCCTACAAGGGAAGCAGCTCTGGGCCAGAAGTGGCCACGGGCTGGCTACTGATCAGTCCAGAGCAACATCTGGCCCAAGAGTAGCCCATGTGTGGGCTGGTTATGGCCCATCATGTGGCCCATTTTGTGGCCAGGTAAGAAAGGCTCTACCCAACTAGACTGATGTAATTAGCTAGGAAAGGCACTCTGGCTCATTCAGAATTTGGACTTGAAAATATATTGACGATTAGCTAGTCTACCTTGAGAGTGGAATGGAGCAGATGTGCAGAGAAAATCAAACTCAGCATGGGAAGGAGGCCACACAGACAAGGAGAGTGGTCCTGAGGTGTTCACAGAGCAGTATTAGGCTCTGAACAGCTTTGAAATTCCTGGTTAAGTTCAGAGATCCTTAGAATAACTGTCCCTCAGTAGCCTCTCTTTCATTTTAAGTTGGTCTAAGCCTGTCTCAGCTTTCTTTTTTTTTAATAGATTTATTTATTTATTTATTTTTGGCTGCGTTGGGTCTTTGTTGCTCTGCACAGGGCTTTCTCTAGTTGCGGTGAGCGGGGGCTACTCTGCGTTGTGGTGCACGGGCTCTCATTGAGGGGGCTTCTCCTGTTGTGGAGCACAGGCTCGAGGCGCGCAGGCTCAGTAGTTGTGGCTCGCAAGCTCTAGAGCGCAGGCTCAATAGTTGTGGCACACGGGCTTAGTTGCTCTGCGGCATGCGGGATCTTCCCAGACCAGGGCTTGAACATGTGTCCCCTGCATTGGCAGGCGGATTCTTAACCACTGAGCCACCAGGGGAGTCCTGTCTCAGCTTTCTTATAAGCAGAAAACCTAGAGGACCTGGTGCCCCAAACCCTTACCTTCTCCCCTCAAGATCCTGTTTCCTCCCAGGACAGTAATAAATAATATGTAATAGGTATCATCCCTCCATAGACACAGACTCTCTGCAGGTAGGGCCTCACCTCAAAGCAATGACACTAAGGCACTGGGGGCAGGCTAGCAAGTGAAAGATTTGGGGGGAGTGAGGACAGTTTTGATGCCCCTTGGCTGACCCTGTGGAAGCAGCTGCTCAGATTGCCTATGTGCAGCTCCAGCCCCATGGTAGGAATTCAGTCCTGGAGAAAATGACAGGGATCTATCCACATCTGGCAATTCTTCCACTTTGGAATGTACATTCCATAGAGGGCTGAGCTTGTGGCTTCTCAGCTGTCTCACCAGTGACTAATGTCCATGGTATAGGGAGTCTACATCCTGAATTTTCTGGGATTGTCCAGATTCAAATATGCCGTCCTAGGGTTGCTGTAAATCACTGATCTATCCCAGAAGTTCCAATGTTTGGTAAATAGTTTCAAAATAATTCAAATCAGTGGGCATTCCAATAAGTATGCACATGGATTCAAAAGATGGGATTCACCCTGGCTGAAGAAATGTTAATTATTCATGGATACGCAGATACACTATGTGTCTAAAGCTATCTAATGCAAACTTTCACTTCAATATCATTTGAAATACATTCAAAATCACTGAAATCATTATAGAATTTTATTTTACTGTCAAAGTGTATACAAAGAAAAGGAGGGAAAATATACTTTTAAAGCGATCCTGATATAGGAATATCCCTTTTGGAAAAAATGTGACAATTCAAAAGTAACATTTTGTCCCAATACACTGTATTTCATCAGTTTTAAGATGCACATTTATTTAGAATTTTACATCTGTGTAACTAGTGTGCATCTTTTTCAGTTGGTGCTATTGTATATTTTAACTGAAAGCATTTTTTTCTTTCTTAGTGTACATAAAATAATGGTGCATTTTATAATTAATGGCATCTTAGATTCAATAATATACAGTGTTGGTGATGTAAATGTCATTCAAAGTGGAAAATTTGATAATACTTTTTTAAAAAAATTCTTATTGGAGTATAATTGCTTTACAATGGTGTATTAGTTTCTGCTTTATAACAAAGTGAATCAGCTATACATATACATATATCCCCATATCTCCTCCCTCTTGCATCTCCCTCCCATCCTCCCTATCCCACCCCTCTAGGTAGTCACAAAGCACCAAGCTGATCTCCCTGTGCTATGCGGCTGCTTCCCACTAGCTATCTATTTTACATTTGGTAGTGTGTATATGTCCATGCCACTCTCTCACTTCGTCCCAGCTTACCCTTCCCCCTCCCCGTGTCCTCAAGTAGATAATACTTCTTATATTAGATAAACACAAGCTAGCTATCAGCCCTATAGCTTTCAGTGTTATACTGAAGAAATTTATTATAAACATATCTTTAAAAATGCAGTTTGTTACAAATCACCTGTCATTCTGTAAGACATAGTTATGGCTCCAGATATTTAGACCGCACCTCTTAAGTTCCACCTTGCTGAAACCTAATTTTTTACCATATGAATGATAAAAAAAGACACTATGGTTCCAGGAGCTCGAGATATTGAGCAAAACATTGTGCCTCACAATTATGATAGATATAGCTTACCCTTAGCATTAAAAAGTTGCCTTTATCATAGTAAGTTACATCTTAAAAGTTAATACTAGAATACTGGCAGAAGGATAGGCATATAGATCAATGCAACAGAACTGAGAATTCAGAAACAGTTTCTTATATTTATGTTGAATTGATTTTAAACAAAGGTACCAAGGCAATTAAATGAGGAAAGAATAGTCTTTTCAACAAATGGTGCTGGGACAACTGAATATCCTCATCTACAAAGATGAATTTAAGCCCTAATTTAATGCCATATAAAAAAATTAACTCAAAATGGATACTATACCTAAATGATAAGTTTTAGGAGAAAATATAGGAGAAAATCTTTGTGATCTTGAGTTAGGCGGAGTTTTTAGATACGAACCGAAAGCATAATCCACAAAAGAAAAAACTGGTAAACTGGACTTCATCAAAATTAATTTTTTTTGTGCTTTAAAAGGCACCATTAAGAAAATGGAAGAGACAGTCCACAGACTGGGGAAAAAAAGTCTGCAAATTATATGTCTGACAAGGAACTTGTACCCAGAATATATAAATATCTTACAACTCAATAGAAGAAGACAAACAACCCAAATAAAAAGTAGAAGATTTGAGTAGACATTTCACCAAAGAAAATACACATATAATAAACAAGTAAATGAAAAGATGCTCACATATTTAGTTATTAGGGAAATGAAAATTAAAACCACAATGAGATACTATCACATACCTATTAAGCTAGTTTTTTAAAAATCCCTGAAAATATGAAGTGCTGATAAGGATGCAAAACAACTGGAACTTATACATTTCTGGTACAGCCAATTTGGAAAACATCTTGGCTGTTTTTATATAAAGTTAAACATACGCTTACCATTTGACCCAACAATCCTACTCCTAAGTGTTTACCCAAAAGAAATGAAAACTTATGTTCACACAAAACCTGTACACAAATGTTTATAGTGGCTTTATTCATAATAACCCAAAACAGGAAAAATCCAAATGCTCTTCAACTGATGAGTGAATAAACAAACTCATCACACAATGGAATACTACTCAGTAATAAAAAGGAACTAACTACTATTACATACTATAAAATGGATGAATCCCCCAAACATTATGCTAACAAATTTATGAATACAGAAAATCGATTGGTGGTTGCCTGGGGCTGGGGGAAAAAATGGAGGTTGATGGCAAACAAAAATTAAGAATCATTTTTGAGTGATAGAAATGATCTAAAACTGGATAATGGAGATGGTTGAACAACTCTGCAAATTTACTAAAAATCATTTAACTGTACATTTATAATGGATGAACTTGTGGATATTTCATATAAATGGAATTATACAATTATATTAAATGAAGCTGTTTTTTTTTAAAAGTTAACACTGGAGTTAATATGAAAGTTTTTGACCTTGACATCCTGCCTAGTTAGACAAGTAACTAATGTTTTGTTTTTGTTTTTGTCTTCTATTATGAGTCGTACAACACTTCTTGATAAGATTATTGCTACTGTCATATACCAGTACTAATACTCATTTTGGAGGTGCAAAACCATATAAGTCTTATCTAAGGATATTTTTTGGAAATTATCAAACAACTGTAGCATAACATTGGTGAGAACAGATGCCAATGGCACAAGCTTGAAACAATTATATGTATAACACATCTGAAGTTCTTCCAGTTGATGTGGAAGTTGATATTATAAAATATTGAAATGTCTTCATATTTATACACTACAACTAGATACACTGAAACTTTTTTTATTTTATGTAACTGCTTTGCAGACAAATTTGATTATGTTTGAATATAAGATCTTCAAGATTAATGGCTATCCTTGAAGGATAGCAATAATATTTCAACTTCTTTAAGGTTAACTTTATCAGTTAAAAATGATGAATGGCTATTAAGAAAATTTTCAGAGATCCTGAGTCATAATTTTCAGACTTCTTGTATCGATTAGGTCACGATAAGTGTTGTAACAAACAACTTCCAAATCTCAGTGGCTAAAGACAATATAAGTTTGTTTCTCATTCATGTCATGGTTCAGTGGAAGTCACTTTTTTGTGATAAAAAACAAACAACTTCCAAATCTCAGTGGCTAAAGACAATAAAAGTTTGTTTCTCATTCATGTCATGGTTCAGTGGAAGTCACTTTTTTTGCGATAAAATTAACATACCATGAAATTCATCCTTTTAGAGTGTACTATTCGGTGTTTTTTTAGTGTATCCACAAAGTTGTACAATCATCATCACTATCAAATTTCAAACCCCAAAAAGAAACCCCATATCCATTAACAGTCACTCTCTTTTACTCCCTACCCCCAGCCCCAGGCAAGCACTAATATACTCTCTGTTTCTATGGATTTGACTATTCTCAATGTTTCATATAAATGGAATTGTACAATATATGGTTTTTTATAACTGACTTCTTTCACTTATTACAATATTTTTGAGGTTCATCCATGTTGTGCCTATAATAGGTAGTTGTAATGTATCATTACTTTATTATTTTTATTGCCAAATAATATTCTATTATATGGATATACCACATTTTGTTTATCCATTCCTCAGTTTATGGACATTTGGATTGTCTCTACTTTTCGGCCATCATTAATTACACCACTATGGATGTTCTTGTACGGGCTTTTGTGTGGACATTTGTTTTCAAGTCTCTTGGGTATATACCAAGGAGTGGAATTGCTGGGTCATATGGTAACTCTATTTTCACAGTTTGAGAAGAAACTGCAAACTGTTTTCCAAAGTGGTTGTACCATTTTACATCCCACCAGCAATGTATGAGGATTCTAAAATTTCCATATCCATACCAACATTCATTATCTGTCTTTTTTATTTTAGCTATCCTAGTGAGTGTGAGTGGTGTCTCACTGTAGCATTGATTTGCATTTCACTGATGCTAATGATGTCAAGCATCCTTTCATGTACTAATTGTTCATTTGTTTATCTTCTTTGGAAAAACTTCTCTTCAAATCTTTTGCTCACTTTTGAATTGGGTTATTTTTCTTTTTATTGTTGAGTTGTAAGACTTTTTTACATATTCCAGAAATAAGTTACTTATCAACTTCCTTGATTTGTAGATATTTTCTTCCATTCTGTGATGGTCTTTTCACTTTCTTGATGGTGTCTTTTGAAGGACAAAAGTTTGAATTTTAATGCAGTGCAATTTATTTATTTTTGTCCTTTGTGCTTTTAGAAACCATTACCTAAATCCAAGGTCACAAAGATTTACTCTTATGTTTTCTTCTAGGAATTTCATAGTTTTAGCTCTTACATTTAGGTGTATGATCCATTTTGAGTTAATTTTTATATAAGTGTGAGGTATGAGTCCAACTTCATTATTTTGCATGTGGTTATCCCAGCATCATTTGCTGAAAAGACTATTCTTTCTCCATTGAATTTTCATGGCATTCTTGTCAAAAATCATGTGACCCTAACTGTAAGGGTTTTTTTCTGGACTCCCAATTGCACTCCATTGACCTCTGTGTCTATACCTATGCCAGTACCACACTGTCTTGATTACTATAGTTTTATAGTAGGTTTTGAAATTGGGAAATGTGAGTCCTCCAAGTCTGTACTTTTTCAACATTGTTTTGACTATTCTACATCTTTACCATTTGTTTTTACAATCCAATTTACAAAATTAGAGAGGGAAAAGGGCAGGGTGGGGCAATATTCAGATGGAAAATAGAAAATGTTGGCATTAGAAGCCAAATATGAGTATGTATGCTGGTATAAGAATTTTAAAGAGAGAAGCCTATTTTTGCTTTACAAAGTAAAAATTCTCTAAGAAAATTGTTATTGATAATAATTACCATGATTTGGAATTTTACAGCTCTTTTCAAGGAAATTATATATGAATAGTTTTAATTATGAAGACCTTGAGGGCAGAAAACTTACTAGTCTTCATCAATTATCCTTGGTTTATTTGGATGCAAAAAGCCCTGAATGGAATAACTTAAAGGAAAAAAAAATTCTTTTTGCAAACCTTTAACTGCTTCGTTATAAAAATCCTACTGTTAAAGGACGTCGTGTCCTTGATATAAAGGCAAACTTGGTAGCCAATTCACACAAGGTGAAATTATCTACAAATCAGAAGATATTGGTGCCTAGAATATTGGCATTCCAATATTCCTGAATGCTAAATCAGGAAATGTACACACTTGTTGCTTCACTTCTGAATAGAGGGGTAGACAACTCACTGGTGACCTTTGAAATGGTAAAATATAACTTTAGTTTTCCTAATGATTACTCAGAGATGTACCCAAAGGTGATTGTAAAGAACTGTGAACAAATAATATTGAGAGGCTGCACCAAGTGGTAGGAAAAATACAGATGGGCTTTAGGATTAGACAGCTGTGTATTTCAAATGTGGACTTCTTATTGGCTGTGTGAACTTTGGAATGATATTAAGCTTCAGTTTTGTTATCTTTAAAAATTGGTAAATAGCTCTTGCAGGATTGCTCTGAAGATTAAGTGATTAAGTGAGGCAAGAGATGAATATGAACATGCCCAGAAAAATACCTGTCACAGAGCAGGCCCTCAATCTTAGTTTCTTTTTTTCAAATACATACAAGTGGATGAATGATGAAAAAGGCCATACAAATAATATGTTAACTGAATGATTACTATAAATTTTTGATTTCTTCCCATGAAGTATTGTTCTTTTAAATTAAAAAAAAGAATCTGTCAAGTAAGATTCACAAAACATGATACTATTTTTATATCTTTCAGAATTTTCCTATAAATAAATCATTTTTAAAAATCTTCTTTTGTCAGCTCAATTGCCCTAACTCTTGGTTAGGAAAATTATGTTCCTTTAAAACTTTGGGAGTCTGTGGACACCATATATTCAACAATCAAGCTTCAAGTTCTCTCGAGGAAGTGAGATTACCAGAAAACAGGAAGTTAAATGTGTGTAAAAGTATACATCCTGGTTGCCATAAGATGAGGATGAGGTCTCTGTGTCTAAGATCAAGTCTATGGTGGAAGGCCAAATGCCCCTGATTTTAAACTATAGCTTATATTGCACAAGGAAATCTGTTTTTGTTTTGTTTTGTTTTTTGGCTGTGCCATGTGGCTTGTGGGATCTTAGTTCCCTGATCAGGGATCGAACCCAGGGCACAGCAGTGAAAGCGCCAAGTCGTAACAACTGGACCGCCAGGGAATTCCCAGGAAATCTGTTTTGTTGTTGTTGTTTTTTTTCTGGTGCACCATTGTTTCCTTGACAACAGTACCTGGCACACATCAAGCGATCAATAAATATTGTTGAATGAGTCAAATACTGTTGATGATACAGCCGGTATCATCTGGTCCAGTAGTTTTCAAACATGTTTTTAGCTGTGGGCTCTTTATTCAAACAAAATATTTAGTGGACACCCAATATGACACACAGATGTAAGAGAAGCCTCTCTGTCCATGAGACAGACTGAGGGGACCTCACCCCAAGATCCTCGAGATTCTGCAGGGCATTCCTGGGAACCCCCAATCTTGTCAAACTTCTCATTTCAGAAATGGAAAGAGTAAGGCTAGAGAGGAGCAGGATTTTTCCAGGGCTACACAGTGGAACCTAAAAAATTCACTCTCGACTTTGGGAATCCCTGTGCCTGTGGCGAAAAGGGCACATTGCACTGAGTGTTAGACTTATGGGAAGGGCATGTGGACACCCTAGGGCCATCCAGGTGGCCTCAAGAGAGGAGCTGGTATTGGTTGCTTATCCAATTTTTGGAAGTACAACTCATTGTATGGTGCAATCAAGGGCTTCAAGCTGTGTCACTGAGGGCTCTCTGACAGTAAGACTCTGTTTTTCGGCTATAACTGTGTGACCTCCCAGCTCTCCACACAAGAAGGAAAGTAGTCCCCAATACATACATCCTAAAGTTATCCCTAAAAGAAAGAGAATATGAATTATTTGGGGACTGCTTGTGTCAGATGAGTGGATGAGAATTTAGGAGCTGAATTAGGAGCTGGATTTAGTAATTCTAGACTCCCTCCAAATAAGAGATTTTATGAGCATCCAGCCAATGATATTAATTAGTTAAGTGTGGAAGAGACATCTCAACCTTCTTCCTTGGGTCTCATATTTCCTCAGGTCATGCCATATTTGCCCCTTCACCCTCTCACCTTTCCTATTCCTTTCCTATTCCTATTCTCCTTAGATGAAGCAGAGCGTCTGCACCACGAGGGCCCACACCCAGCCACTTCTTTTCCTTCTCCATCTTGTCAGCAATGGGTCAACCCACCCAGGGGACGCAGCTCAGGATCTGCCCCTTCCCTTTAGCCTGGCACTGACCGCCTCCCTCTGCAGTCTCTGCTGCCATCTCTGGCTCCTTCTCCTCCTCCTTATTCTCCATTATGATGGAGAAAGAGAAAAAGAGAGGCAATCGGATTCCCTCACAGGTGGGCACTACAAAGTCACAGAGCTGAGATCCACGTGTGATTCAATCCTAGTCACCAAAGCCATTTTTCAATTGCACCGTCCTGAATAATATATGGCCTCTTAACAGACACACAACAACACCCTAAGTCTAGCCGTTTTTTTTTAAAGAAATATGTGCCGTGCTAGTTTTTTGTTTTTTTTTGTTTTAACTTTGGGGTTTATTTATTTATTTATTTATGGCTGTGTGGGGTCTTCGTCTCTGCGCGAGGGCCTTCTGTAGTTGGGGCGAGCGGGGGCCACTCTTCATCGCGGTGCGCGGGCCTCTCACTATCGCGGCCTCTCTTGTTGCGGTGCACAGGCTCCAGACGCGCAGGCTCAGTAAATTGTGGCTCACGGGCCTAGTTGCTCCGCGGCATGTGGGATCTTCCCAGACCAGGGCTCGAACCCGTGTCCCCTGCATTGGCAGGCAGATTCTCAACCACTGCGCCACCAGGGAAGCCCCTAGCCATTTTAAGACATCCGCGAGATACCTGGGAGAGTTCTACCACCCTGACAGGTTCTCAGTGTAGTTTGGGGGCAGTGTGCCTGGAGTCCCTGACGTTCCTCCAGTTGGCCTAAAGAGGGAGCTGTTTCCTTAGAATGCCTGAGGGAGAGGGCCTCCCAGCCAGCCTGGGGGTTTGCAGGACCAAAGCAGCTGGGGCTATTCTTAAACTTCCTATGTCACCAAACAAACTCCATCTGCAGTTTTCTCATCTTTAAAAAAAAATTGTGTCCATTAATTTGACAAGAGTTCTAGTAGATCTAGTAGATCACTAAGAGTCAGGAGACCTGGATTAGGAGATTTGGAATCCTGTCCCAATGGTACTAACCAGGTGTCTTTGGGCAAGTTATGTTACCACTCAGGTCAGTGTCCGCACCTGTAAAGTGGGAACAGGGGCACAAGCCCAGCCTATTTCACTGGGCGATTAAGAGGATTGATTGTGCTTAGAAAGGGTGTCATGTCATAACTAAGAGGGTGAGCACTAGAGGCTGAAAGATCAGTTTTGAAGCCATTACTAGCCACATGGCTTTGGCCAGGTTTCTAACCTCTTCACCTCTTAGGTTTTATGTTTATAAATTTGTAAATCTCATCCGCACTAAACTCTTAGGATTGCTGTAAGGAATAGATGAAAACAATGCATGTGACAGGTTAATAGGGCTGGTACTTGGTAAGCTCTTAATAAATGGTAACTTTAAGAAAATATAGCTATTGAAGCAAAAATGTTTTCAAACTGTCATATTATGCACAGGTGAGGTGCATTATCTACTCCCTGATTTGCTTTTCCCACAAAAATAAAACAATATCTCAGAAGGAAAGAGCTATTTCCTATCCAAATGGAAACATACTACTTGGACATATCTATATCTCTTCAGGGTGTTTCACTGAAGGGGCAACACCTGGGCTACGTGTGTGTGAGAGCGGGAAGCTGATATTCTAGTCTCTACATCTTGAAGAGAGTCACTATCAACGTGTTTTCTCTACCAGCGCTGATCCTTCCTCCAATCTATAACCAAGTATTCATTTATCCATTCAATAAACATCCATGGAGCAATGACCAAACGTGCACTATTAGAGTCTGTAGAAATAGAAAGTTGAATAAGGCTCAATCTCTACCCTCAGAAATTTAGTCTACCTGAGGAAGATGAAAAAACAAATGAAACAATAGTCACAATATAGAGAGATATGTTATGGGTGCTGTGAGGATGCACAGGAGAAGCCCCTAGCCTGGGCTTTAGAGAGGGGGTGTCCCAAGCCTTGCTAGAAGAAATGATGAGCTTTTTTTTTTTTTGAATTTAATTTAATTTTTTTATACAGCAGGCTCTTATTAGTTGCCTATTTTATACACACCAGTGTATACACGTCAATCCCAATCTCCCAATTCATCCCACCACCACCCCCTCCCCCGCTTTCCCCTCTTGGTGTCCATACGTTTGTTCTCTACAGATGATGAGCTGACTTTTAACAGGGAATGTAAATTTGCTATTTGAAGTGGGAAGGGAAGGTGTTTAAGGCGTGAGTTCTCCAATTTCCTCATCTATAAAATGGAGGAGTCCAGCTAGGTGGTTTCTAAGACGGTTCTCTGGAGAAAGGGGAGTGGGAAATAGTGAACAAGGAGCCTCCTTGCAATAAATCCTGCTTATGGAATCCTCATCGTGCGTGAGGACATGAGGCAACACAGCACTTTAGGGAGCTGCTGGCTTAGAAGAACAGGTTTAAAAACAAGGATGAAGCTGGACTGTGGTGTGGCACAGGTATTTAGAAAAATCAATCTGAGGCTGCGTGGAGAATGGGTTGAGGGGTAGAAGCAAAGAAATGGGTGGCAAAACGGTCAACTGAGGGAAATGATGAGGACATGACTAAGACAGGGTCAGAGGCAGATGAAAAGGTGATTTAGAAGAGGCGGCTGAATGCAAAGGTGTTTAGAAGGTCAAACTGACAGGACACGGTAACCTGATGGAGAACAGGAGAGAGATGTCAAGAAAAATCCCCAGGATCCTAGCTAGGACCACAGAACCATCTCAGAGCTCCCCCATCAAGCATTTAATGAATGCTTCCTTTATGCACACAGAATCTATGTTTCTTGTTCTTTCCAGAGTGACACTTATAATCAAGTAGGGGAACTGAGACACATTAACATCAGGTGGCCTCCATCTTTGTTTCCAGTTGGGAGTTGTTCTGCTGTTGTTCTGGATGGGAGGACAGAACAGACCCTTGGAATGACCGCCTCACAACTGAAACCTTCAGAAGGAGAGAGCAACCACCACTGGAAAGATGGAAGGCTTTTCCATTTGTGACTGATGGAAGCATAGAGCAACAAGCCTTTCTGGCATTTAGACAACACTCATTGGAAACCTTAAGAATGAGCATAGCCTTTCACCCAGCATTTCTACTTTTTGGAATTTAGACTAAGGAAATAATAATTAAGATGCACAAGGATGAACCCAAAGATTTATTTCAAGGATGTTCATTGCAGAGTTGTTCATAATTGTGAAAAGCATGACAGCACGAGCATGACATACAGAAATAGTGCCTGGCCTTAGAGGAAGCAAGACTGAGTCTAGCTCTGTAGCTGAGGACTTCTCAACTGCAAAAACTGGAAAATGGGATGAAGATGTCCCATGAACCTGGTGACGCTTTTGAAGTCGTGTAGTGACTAACATGTTTTTTTGAATTGGGAACGGGGGTCCCATGGACAACAAGGCAGCCACACACCCCAAGAAGGACCTTCCTTTCCCTTTCTCCTAGCTCCCAGGCGTTCCTAAGCTGAGTGTTCCCAGCTGAGCACTAAGCATCTGTCTGAGACTCCCGCCAGTCATCTCTCCCTTCATGGTCTCCCCACGCCCAGAAAGCTTTGCTTCATGTCTGAAAGCTCAAAGGTGTGCTAAGTCACACTGGGAAAATAGCATTGGTCTAGGGGTCAGAGAACTTCCTTTCTTTCTTGGACTTTTATTTATTGAGTACCTACTATGTGCCATACCCTACGCTAAGCCCCAGAGAGAATAAGTGAAACATAATCCCTGCGTATGGTAGACACTAATACTTGCCTACCCAATCTTAATTCTTCCCCTTCTGCCTTACTAACCAAACCCCGATTGTATTATGCATTTCAATATGTCCAATTAAACAAATATATCTCCCATTCTTTTTGCCATTATGGGGTGTCTATAAAATACCATTCTGACCAACGAGATACAAGAAAGAGTCACTAAGTGGGGCTTCTAGAAATGCTCTGTAAAAGGAGCAGACTTGATTAGTGAATACGTCATTATCCACTACCCCTACTTTTTTTTCCAGTCTGGAATGTAAATATAGTAAAGTAGCAGCCATTTTGTGACCACTGGGTGACAAGCATGAGGAAAAAAGCCACAATAAAGGGCTTCCCTGGTGGCGCAGTGAATCTGCCTGCCAATATAGGGGACGTGGGTTTGAGCCCTAGTCCGGGAAGATCCCACATGCCGTGGAGCAACTAAGCCCACGCGCCACAACTACTGAGCCTGCGCTCTAGAGCCCGCGAGCCACAACTACTGAGTCTGCGTGCCTAGAGTCCGTGCTCTACAACAAGAGAAGCCACCACAATGAGAAGCCTGCACATCGCAACAAAGAGTAGCCCCCACTTGCCACAACTAGAGAAAGCCTGCGCACAGCAACGAAGACCCAACGCAGCCAAAAATAAATAAATAAAATAAATAATTTTATTTAAAAAAAGCCACAATAAAGATAGGAAACTGGGTCCCTAATGGTATCATGGAGTCATCACGGCAACTTTGGCTACCTAAAAAAAAATTAACTCCCTAATTTGTCTAAACTATGAGTTAACTGGGCTTTTTGTAACTTGCAACTGAACACAATCCTTACTGACACTTGACTCCATGGCCTAGGAAAGCAAGTAGATTTCTAATAAATGATGTAATCCAGGGCACTGGCAGTGATGTGAACATAGCACAGGTAGCACAGAAAACAAAGCAAAGAGCTCTGCTTTGATGAATGAGGGGGAGTGCTGAGGAGTGGTCAGGAAGGCTTTCTGAAAGGACAGAATGCTTGAGTTGGGCCTTGGAGAATGAGTTGTTCACTACCCTGGAGGAGCAGAAATAGCATTCCGTGGCAAGGGGACACACATGCAAAGACAAGAGAAACGAAATAATGCGGCACACTCAAGGAGCTAACATGACTTTATTTGACTGGGGAACAGGATACATGTGGGACGAGGTGGGGATAACGTAGGAGACGGTAGGAGCCAGGTCATGAAAAGACTTGTGAGACCTTGGGCAAGTCACTGAACCAGTTCACCCTCGATTTCCTCGTCTGTGAAGAGAGAAGTTTACCTAGAAGAGGGGGTAGCTGTGACTAGGAGGCTGCCTGTTAGCCATCCTTTGCAGAACCCCGGCTGGAGGCTCTGGCTACCTTGCAGGACATGGAAGTTTCCACGGTAAGTGCCATCCCACCCAGCCCCACCTCCTTTGGTTTCACACTGCATGGTGTATTCCAAGGACTGCGCTGGCATTTCAGTTTGAACACTAAGTGGTGACTCAGAATGAACAGAAGTGTGGACAACAGTTTACTAAGAAGGCAGCCTTCGGTGTGACAAATCAGAGTGGGCTGCTGGATTGTGCAGTACTTGTGAGCTAGGCGGCTTAGAAATAGCACATACCATTGCACTGGGCAATTGATTCATTTCTTGTCCTGTCTTGCTAGGCAGGGTGTCACATGCCAAGCCAGTCAGACCCACAGTCCATCCAGGCCAGGGAAAGTGTTTGTCCTTCTGGACAGTGCCCCAAATACCCTGGGATGTACCCCCAGCATCCCTTGAATCTTATTACTGTCATGCAGGAATACAACACTTCCTTGAGATTATTCATACTTTTACTTTACTTAACCTCTCACAGCCAAGAGACTGCAGTCTGTAGAGAGTTTAGAGTCAGCAAATGAGCTTCCAGATCATCAATCCTGTTGATCATCAATCATCAATACTGTTTTTTAATAGAATGTTAAAAACCAACAAATATATTGATATCTGTTGGGTACGAAGAAGCAAGGGGCTAGATACTGTTGGAGACGTAATTAAGACATCATTCCTATCTAAGATATTCGAATTCATGTAAACAGAGAGTAGAATGGTGGTTGCCGGGGCTGGGGGGAGGGGGAAATGGGGAAATGTTAGTCAAGGGTACAAAGTTTCAGTTATGCAAGATGAATAAGTTCTGGAGATCTAATGGCATGGTGACTACAGATAACAATACTGTATTGTATACTTGAAATTTGCTTAGAGGGTAGATCTTAAGTGTTCTTACCACAAAAAAAAAAGAAAGACAAAAGGAAATGGTAACTATGTGAAGTGATGGATATATTAACTAGCTTGATTGTGGTGATCATTTCCCCATGTACACATATACCAAACCATCAAGTTGCCTACCTTAAATATATACAATTTCTATTTGTCAATACACCCCCAATAAAGGTGAAAATAAAACAAATAAAACATAGCAAAACCGTCAAAAAAAAAAAAAGGTTTCTTTCCTGGCCTTAGGTTGAGCATAACCTTAAGTAAAAGTACAGCCTAAGCTTATGCCGGAGGCTAGGAGGCCAGCAAAGCTGCTTGGCAGACAAATTAGGATTCAGTTTGTCTTTGACAAAAGAGGTGTCAAATGGCAGGGCGAGATAATTGCTGTATTCATGATTTAAAGTGTCAGGGACTTCCATGCCTACCTGCTGTTCCTGTGGTCCTCAGTACAAATAGGACCACAGGATCAGCATGTAGGCATGTGAGAAATATCCCCATCTGCAGATGAGAAAACTGAGAGTGGAAAGAATTTGAGTGGCTTGGAAACACTTGATAAAAGGCAGAGCCAGGATTTCATTTTGTGTGCTTTCCACACTGCAAAAGCTTCCTGCCAGGTGACTGAGGGCTTCAGTTCAGAGGAGGGAGAAATCGTGAAGCTGAGCTGGGCTGGAAGGCTCAAAGGGGCAAGCCCATCATTTGGTCCACCAATAATTATTAAGCACCTACTCTGCGAAGCATTATTCTGAGCAAGACAGAGAAGATCCCTGTCTAGGTGGGGCCTGTGGAGGAGGACTTAAAGAGATAGGGGGGAGAGAGGAACAGGGGAAAGGACACTGCAGGTGTATGACTCATTCTCTTAAGTGATCCTGGCTCACCCTCACATACCTGCTTAAAATGCCACCACCTCTCTGTCTCCAGTATGGTCTGGGACCACTTCCCATTTGCTGTTCCACCACTCCTTGCTTTGCTGTCCTGATTTCTGGACTCCCACTTTGCACCTTGCCCCCATGGCACTCTCTTCCCCTCAACCCCTCAGACGGTCAACTCATCTGGGTCTGCTGTGCGCCTCCAGACCATATTCTACGTACCGCATCTGCAAGTAAGAGGCCCTGGGACAGCACACTCCCTAAAACCCCTGTGGGAATCACCCCAGCTGAGCTGGCCCCACTCACTCACCATCTCACAGGGGAAGAGCAGGTAGACAAAGAAAATGCTGCAAGAATTTTTTGAGAATGACTGAACCCACATGCTGGAGTGAGAATGACAGATTTGCCCATTAACTTACACACACACGCAAATCAATCGCCAAATATGTGTCTGCATGTGTGTGTATCAGGTAAAACTTTATTTCCCCTTATTAGAATGGAAGTTCTAGGAGCAGAGATTTTTATCTGTTCTTTCTCCAGAAGAGGGTCCTAGCCCCAGTGAGCCCATTCTGAACGAAGGAATCTGTGCAGCGTGAGGAAGCCTTTCACAGGGAGAGCTGTCTGCGCTGAGATGTGCTTGGATGAACCTGCTCTGGGGCAGAAGTGAGCCTCCTGGCCTGGCTGCCAGGCTGATGCCCCAGCTCCATGAAGCAGTGGGAAACCACTCTTCAAAATAAGGGGACGGGAGGATTTGGATGTCACAGGAGAAAAAAAACATCCAGGAGAGAAGGGAGAAGGTGGGAGCTGGGCTCAGAACTGCTCTGGGGAAGAATCATGGGGAAAGAAGGCCCCGTTGAGGGCCCTGCAGGAAAGGGGTTAGGAGGAGGAGAAATTTGTCTAACATATTTTATGAACCATATTTTGAGTATTATGTGGTGTAAACCTCCTCATGTGACTCCCCTGGACCACGAGGCATGCCCCACACTGCTTCCTTCTCTTGTGGAGTTGTAATCAGTGGAGAACGTAGACGAGCTCAGAGCAGGCTTCCATCTATAGCTTGTGGGCTCTGATATAAACTCATAGGTGCTCCCCCCAGGGCCTGGCAGGGACCACGAGTCAGCGTTTACAGAGCAGACTCTGCCGTGGCCCAGCGTGACCCTCTTCTTCCACACTCTTCTCTGTGTTCCACACTATTCTTGTCCAGTGCTGTTGGGCTGGGATGGGCATTGTTCTTGTTTTAGGACCCTTATTAATATTTAAATCCATTAATTCGCTCTCTGCTAATGTGGTTACTCTCAGGTACCAAGTGTTCATCAACTGGGTTTGAAGTTTAGATGGTTCTCCAAATATATTCTGAAAGACACTGGCTGCTGGTCTATGACATAAGCTAGAAATGGTTTCTCTCTCTAAGATGACTACCCTGTGTCTTTCTGCTATCTGTATTACCTGCTACCTTGCAATGGTTAGAGACTTCTACCTTCTTTTTTGACAGAAAGAGACCCTTCCTGATCGGAGTCCAATGGGAACCTGGATCTCCATAATATAGCACCATAACTCTTCCCGCTTAAGCTTAGAAATGTATGTTCCCACAGCAGAAGCCTTGGGGAGTTATCATAACCATTCCAGGCCCAATAAGGAGTACAGCCTTCAGAACTCGCTTCAAAGAATACTTGAAGATTCACCACTTTACTCTGGTGCATTTCTGGGACTGAACACCAAATGATTACTGGATAGATCAGCTCAAGTTATAAACTTAAGTTTGATTAAAAGAGGAGTAAATGTTGAATTAATAGATAACTTGGACTAGAAGTTCTGCTGTTCTTTCAAGGGCTTTCATTTTTCCTGTGAGCGTGGGGTGTCATGGTCTGAGATGCTATTGAATAGGTGTCCCAGACCACGAGTCTCTGGATCTAGACCCAAGCCAGTATGCCTAACTGCCATGCAGAACCTTCTCAGAACCCATGTTCCAGACTTCAACATAATAAAACCCTGTAGTAAGAAGAATGAAACCCCAGGGGAAGCCACTCAGCTATCCAAGTGTGGCTAAGCAAGTTCCGTGCTGGAAAAAATGGAGTGTCTTCCACAGAAGGACAACAGATGAGATATCTGCATTTATCCTTCCTGTGTTCAGACTTGTAGAAATTCTTTTTTTTCTTCTTTCTGGGAGTTACTTAAATGGACTTCATTTTCCAAGTAGGTAGAGTCTGCCACCTCTTTTATTGGGCCAGATTATTGCATTGCCAGGACTCAATAGCCAGGGCAAAAGGTTAGCTTTCGCCGTCAAAGTCTGAGTAACGTGCTGGCAGCTGGTAGAGACGCCTCCCAGGCGTGGGGAGCTCAGAGCGTCATCTTGCTATGAATTCAGGCAGTGGGTTAGTCTTCATGCCTGAGCTGCTGGAGCCTCCTTGCCTTGCAGCCAACACAAAGCTTGAGGTGCATTGTCCGTTACAGCTAGTGGCCATCAGCTGAAGTTCATCTAATCCCCAGGGAGTCTGTGTGTGTGAGGAGCATCTACAAAACCCCCTCTAAGCTCCCTTAACTGCTATGGAAACCTGGACACTCATTAAACTGGCTTCTGACAATTCTGCATGAAGAAATCAATCAGACCAACTCTTCTCTGCTGTTGGGAAACAGCTCTTGGTTTTGGGTTCCCTAGGTCCATCCTTTTCCTCCCTCCCCTTAAGTTAGGCAACATTTTCCATTTCTGAGGACTTGAGAACCACAGTTTACTATGACAATACCGAATCATTACAAGACAACCACTATCTTGGGTAGACAGCCCTTACAAAGAACGCTGGGAACTCTTTCACAATAACAATAAGTAACATGCATTGAGCACTTACTATATGTCAGGTATAAATGCTCTATTTGAGTTATCTCACTTAATTCTCACAATTTAAGTCTCACAAGCCATATAAGTTGAGTTGTTGCCTGAGACTAAGAAAGGTTGAGTAGCTTTCCCACAGTCTCGTGGCTAGTAACTGGGACTCCAACACCTGATTTCTCTTATTCTAGCTTCTGCACTCTTGCTCTCGTTTCTGGGAGGTGGGCTGCTGCCACTATGAAATGCCTTTTACTGGTAGGGCAACTCAAGGTAAATGACCTGCCCAATAGATAAGGTCAACCAGGCGGTAGTTCCCAACCCTGGTTGCTCGTTAGGATCAACTGGAGAGTTAAAAACGCAACAACAACAAAATGCCCAGGCTGCATCCTTAACAAATCTGATCTAATTGATCTGGGAAGGGGCCCCAACATTAGTATTTTTAGAAAGCTTCCCAGGGGATTCTAAAAAATGCAGTCAGGTTTGAGAATCTCTGACAAATCTACCAACTCCCAGTGCAGAGTTTAACCAACCAAAAAGCTTCACTGATCTCACATCCCCACCAGTCCAGCTGGAGAGTGCCTAGGGGGTGCAGTTAGGTCACCCCGACATACCTGAGAGAGCTGAGAACGTTTGCTTGGTTTGCTCATCTGTAAAATAAGGAGAATGAGAGCTTGCAGAACTACTGATTACATCTGAGCTTGTAAAATGCTCATCCTAACACAGGGTAAGTGCTCAGTGAATGGCAGTGGGGTGGAGACAGTTGTCACCATCTTAGGGGCAGTAGTTTCTGAACCTAGTCCAGATCTCACAGCCCAAGGGCAGAACCTCATCAGCCATAGGCACTTGGAACAAGTGCCATCACTTTTGTCAAACTCTAGCTCCTTCAAGTCAGTCCTGGGGACACACACACACACACACACACACACACACACACACTCTCACATCCCAGCATCTTCACACCTACGTATGTGTCCAGGAAGTGGCCCCTTCAGCAACGTTCTGTGTGGATAAGCCATGATGACAGATAAGTGAGGCATCCTGGGGTTATCAGTGGAATCATTGCAGTTTGCACTGTAGGTCTGAGTATGCAGAGGTCCACGGCAGGACCTCCCAACATGGAAGAAACACAGAGAGGAATCTCTTATTACTCACTTGCCTAATCATTTCCACTTAACACACAGTGAAAGCAGAACTTTGTGACACACTAGCTCTGTCTGGGCAAAAAAGTTCTGCTTTTTCTGGGAGATCTTGGAAAAAGAAAAAGTCCCAAACACTTGGCCATGAGGGAGGGAGAGCTTCTCAACATTTCATCCACTCAACTGGTGTCCGTGGTCAGTTTACTCACCTGAGAGCCATTCGTCTGTGTGCCTGGCACTGTCCTCGGGACCAAGATCTGAGCACAAGTTAGAGATGTCACTGCCCTGGAGCTGGCAATGGTCCCGGGGAGAAAACAGGTAAAGAGGCAACGCCAGGGCTACCAATTAGGGCCCCTTTTCTGGGATACCTAAAAACCTTTCTATTCTGTCGGTGAGCACCCTGTTTCAGGAAGCTCGTGGCAATGCTGATATTCAGCCGGTATGCACCAGTATAGCCAGAATGGATACTGAACTATATTTGAAACACTTCTGAGTCAGTTGGCAAACTGCTGTTGCCCTGACCACCCCCGCTGCCTGCCCCCCACTACCACCTCAAAAATGCAGCACTGAAAGGGTTAACGCCTGACACACAAGAGGTCCCCAGGACAATGCTCTAGCACCACCCCAGCCTTCTGATTGGTTAGTGCCTGTGGTGAACATGTTGTCCAGTACTCAGAACTTGACCCCTGCCTCTTGGTAAGGGGCAGCTCTAGAGTTCTTATAGAGAGAGGTCTTAGGGTAATCTACTTGCAAGTTAGAGATTAGGGACCTATCTTGAAGCTGCACATGTACCGCAAGTTCAAGGATGTTACTTAGATTGTATGTCTATTCGGGATAGCTTAGGGTTGCTAATGGCTATTTTAAGGGACTAAAGTCCTTACCTATACAAACCACTTCTGAGGAATGCTCCTACTCTAAATTTAAAATTAGGATGCCGACATTTCCAGGAAGACACCCCCACACAAAGAAAAAGAAAACTAACTCAATATATGGAATTCCAAATGAATACATTAAGGAAATATTTGCCATTTAGAAAGATTAATAATAGGTTTCTATTATATGTGAGCCTTCCCCTGACCGGGAAACGTATCAGGAATTAGCAAAATATGACACAGCCCCCATAGTTTGCACATGAGAGGCAGCTCTGATGGCTGCCTCCAAAAGTTACTATGTCCTACCAGGACAGTAGCATTGCCCAGGGAGTGCCCAAGAAATGATGATTCAATGATGGACAGTGTGGTCCTCATGCCTGAACCCTCAGACCCACTCCTTGCTCTTCCCCTGCTCTGCTCTGTGTCACGTCCCCTAACCCCACATTGTCTCTTGGCTTCCTAATGGGCCTAACCAATGGAAGCCAATTGAAAGGTAACTGGAGAGCAGAGTAAGGGGGAAGCCAGAGTATTTCTCCTCCTTCCTCTCTGCCTCAGGCAATACCCAGGGCTACAATCTATAACTGCGAAGGTACCAGCTCCCATAGGACAAAGCTGCCAGCTTCTACCAGGAAAATGGTCCCAAGGCTCTTGCAATTCTATGTCTTCTGCCTTTTCCTCTCTGGCTTTCAGCTGTTGGTGGTAATCTTGGGTTGCCTCACTGGCTGGCTCCTGTTGGCTTGTCTGCATACCCATCATTTGTCTGGCCAATTCCCTGAATAAAATTCCCCCTGTTCCATTCTGCATGGTTTCTCTTTTCCCAGTTGGACTCTGACTGATACACTGACTAACAGGGCTCTTCAGAGCATTCCTTCCCCTCTCCAGTCCTCAGTTTCCTTGTTTGTAACTGAGACTGGAGGAGGCACTTAGCAAGCTTTATTTCAGCTCCCTGGTATCTAGCAATTGGGGCCCTGAACACTGGGGGACCTCCAAGGATTGAAATGCCTTTTGCACTTCAGGATGGTCTAGAAACAAGTATCTCATTTTGTTTTTCCTGAAGTCGTTTTCATTTTGAACTGCAGCTTCAAATTCTTTCTTTGGAAACAGGCAGGGTAAAAATATTAAAGAATGTATTTTGAACTATGCCATTTTAAAAGCAATAGGTTCATTGTCTCTTTCTTATGCATTTCACAGTTTGGCATTTCCTTATGTTTTCTTGAACTAAGTGCCGGAGGTTTAAATGGTTTTTCTCTCATCTTAATACTCCGTCATTTGCTGATGTGACGTGTTGTGGTTGTATTCCTAATTTTTCTTTTTGCTTTAAAAAATATTTTTTTTAATTTTAGATTTTGGCCATATAAATCATCATCTTTATGGATTGAGAGATTCTCATCGTTTATTTTTTCCTTAAGCCCCCATCTGTGCCCTGGATCATTTTAACTGCCTTTCTCTACATCCCTGGAAATACTTAGATGTCTTCTATGGCTGCTATAGGTGAACACTCAGAAGATATTCATGGCCTTGTGATTTAGGTGGAAAATGCTTCTGTTGGTTTCCCATTTTCCTTCTCTAAACATTATGTTGTATGCAGCCCCTCACCTCTACATTGACCCCATTCCCCAGGTAAGGTCCCACTAAGCCTGGCATGGAACAGCCCCTGTGGTCCTTGCTGGGCCCTCTGGAGCAATCTTGGTGGCAAGGCCTGTGGACTTCCTCAGCTGCCTCCCAAGCTTCTGAAGAGGCAAGACTCAGGCAACCGGAGAGCTAGAAGCACGTGTTATTCATAGCCAGATCCTTGTCAGGAGTGATTCAGCAGGCAGTGACGCATCGGCTTCTTAGAACTGGATTCTGAGAGGAAGGAAGGATGGCTGCACATGTGGCCTCATAGAAGCCGCCCAAGGGTTTTGGAATCAGATATGGCTCCATTGAATACTCAATGTGAAAACTTCTGTAATAATAATGATCAACAATATTTGTTAAGCTCTAACTATGTGACATGCACTGTGCAGAGTTTTCCTGCATGCATTATCTTATTTAATTCAAATAGTCATATGGTATAGATTTTACAGATGAGGAAACAGGCTGAGAGCAATTAAGCAACTTGACCAATATCATATAACTAGAAAGTGATAGAGCCAGGAAATCCCCCAGGTCTATCTGCTTTTGCAGTCTCTCTGCCACACTGCAAGTGAATTAAATTTTCCAAGCATCAGTTACCTTGTCTTTCTCATTAAGATATTAATATGACTCTCTTACAGTATTATTTCACATTTTCTCCCTCTGTCTCTCTGTCTTTCTCATTTAACATTTGCTGAGTTTAACATTTGTTGAGTTTCTATTTTATCTATGCACCGAGTTACATCTGGGTAACAACAGGATTTGCTAGTCAAAAAACTAAGAAACAAACAAAAAATCAAGCAGTTTCAAATAATTCAGTAAGTGTGCAAAATTTACCAGCTGAGTGGAAAGTATTTTGGAAGTCTCTCTTAGGTGGTATGTGGGCCTGGACTCAAATGGGTCCTCAAAATGCACGTAAAGAATTCAAAACACTGTGAAACAATGGAGGCACGTTCTCCCCTGCCCCTCACACACCCTGTTCGCAAGTGTGTAGTACTGGAGTAGCAGAGCAGCTGCAGGAAGGGGCCCCAGTCTGAGCAGAGAGCAACTCAAAGGGCACAAGTGAAGGCATCAGATCTTGCCTGTGTCTTATTCGATCCAAGGCTCTGATGGAGAACTGCAGGTCCTGAGGCAGTGGGCTGGCACTGGAAAGTTATTTGGAGCTGGCTGGAACCAGACCAGCGGTAGCAAGACAGCAATCCCTTTCCATTTGAGAATTTAACACTCAAGATCTCAAGAGTTGAGGAGTATACTGAGGGGTCTTGAGGGAGAGAGGGATGGGAGGTTTGGCAGAGTACATGAGCAATATTTTGCAGGGCCACCATTTGACTCACTCTCTCTTGAAAATAAGTGCATCTCCTGGTTGCCTATACGGAGGAACACTTTAGATACATAAAACCAAACTTGTTTATTAGTGGGGGGAAAAGCCATCAAGGAAAGAGATAACCTGAATGAGGGAACTTGAAGCAGAAGTTGATAAGGGGTGTTAATGGAGAGATGAGGCTGACAATGACTGGGGCTAGAGCAGGAGCCGATAAAACATTTCTGTACTCAACTCTCTAGGCTTTGCTGCCTTATCTGATTATCTGGGTGATATTCCCACTGTTCTGCAGGAGAGTGAGGGGACACCTAGTTGCTTTCACGATAGATGTGTCTCAGCAGGAGGTCACAGATCTGGACCATAGATTGTACATTCCTCTAGAGTCCAAATGAGAGAAAAGCATGTTAAAAGTTTGTCTTCTCTGATCTCTGGAGGTGGAAGCCTTCAAAGGGAAAGAGCAATCAATTCACAGCTTTGGAAGCACAATCAATTATATACTAATCTGTGATAAATTTATATTCCTCTTACAGTAGACAGTATCACCACTTGGCTTTCTTTTTTTTTTTTAGAAATTCACGTTCTTTTATTTATTTATTTATTTATTTATGACTGTGATGAGTCTTCGTTTCTGTGCGAGGGCTTTCTCTAGTTGCGGCAAGTGGGGACCACTCTTCATCGCGGTGCGCGGGCCTCTCAACATCGCGGCCTCTCTTGTTGCGGAGCACAGGCTCCAGACGCACAGGCTCAGTAGTTGTGGCTCACGGGCCCAGTTGCTCCGTGGCATGTGGGATCCTCCCAGACCAGGGCTCGAACCCGTGTCCCCTGCATTGGCAGGCAGATTCTCAACCACTGCGCCACCAGGGAGGCCCACCACTTGGCTTTCTTAAGCATTTTGTCAACATTATCCGTGTCTTTGCCTTACATACAGCTCACAGCAGACAGAAACTGGAAGGAGAAGGCTTTCAAAAACAACCGCCACCACCACCACAGCAAGAACTTAATGGGCCTCTAGAAAGAATAGAAGCCAGGGAAAGCAGCATTTTAGGCAGGCCTTAACAATGTTTAGACTATTTTCCACTAGTCTTCGAAGTAAAGCCATCTTTCCCCAACAGAGAATGGGGAGTCCTGGGGAGACGGGTGGGGAGGAGAGATAAATGGGGAATGATAGAAGAGAGAGAACAGGAAGAGAAGCATTATTTAGGGAAATATTCCTAGCATAGCAAACACGCCCATATTCAAACTAGCTCCCCTGAATGCCCCCTTCTCTGAGGAGACTTCCTGGAGTCTCTGGGGTCACTACTGCCTTCTTTAGAGGGCCGTAGCCCTCTCCTTGCCCTCTATTCTTTACTGAATTGAAACAATTAATTTCAACATCTGTCCTCACCTTTAGATTCTGAACTTCCCAAGAACAGGGAAACATGCCTTCCATGTGTTGATATTGCCTGTGCCCATCACTGTGCCTGCACAAAGAAGGGCTCCTGCCTTGACTGCTGACTGTGCTCTTGCCGCGTGTGGATGACCCCCTGGCGGGTCTGTAATCTGTCCGTGTGGAGCAGGTAGGCCACCGTCTAGGTAAGTGAACTCTCTCACCAAGTTAGATCTTTTATGTTCCCTGAAGTTCTTATCTTTGTGGCTTTAACTTCCGCATTAACACAAGCTACAAGTATCCCACATCATTGTTACATTTTAAGGATCAGTAAAAAGGTATTAGAAAGTGTGCTCAAAGCATGAGGGTTGTTTTCATCCTAATACTAAGTGAAACACAAAGGCAGACACCTACTTTGTATCTACAGAAGCATGGTGTGTACACACTCACACCTGCTGAAAACTCCCAAAATGAAACTGGTTGATGAGTTAAGATGGTAAGATTGCAGCTGTAGTTTTTCTCTTTAGGAAAAATTGCCTTTATGATGTTTATTTTGTTTGTACAAAGATAAATGAATAAATATACAAAGAAATATAAAATAGATCAGGAGGGAGGGGTAAACAAAAATCTCATTTAAATGTCCAAACTTCTGTTACTGAAAGAGCAAGCAATGTTTTCCTAGTTGCACAGAAAAGAACAGATTGTTTAGAATAGCACAGTGCTTGGGTGTGAGAGGTCTTAAGAGATAGTGTCTGAAATTCACTTTACCCCTCCCTTTGGGGTTGTGAACTAGGGTTTGTTCTTGCCCTTCTAGTGGTCTGACTACACTGGTCAACTCAGTATCAAGAAAAGGGCAAGAATTTTCTGTCCATTTCTGGTTGATGACGTGCCCATTAGTCATCTCCTCTCTCTATCTACTCAGAAACAGCAAATATGCTGGGTCGCACAGGGTCCCTGGGAACCTTGGCAGGGCAACAGTTTACTGTTAGCTGGCCTGGTTCAGGGTGTGAATCCTGAACAAATTCCGTGAAACTCCGTGGTTGCTAAGAGACATAGTATCTTTAAATGTCAATTACAATTTTCCTCAAAATAGCTCAAAAATCATCTATTGTTTGAGCTTTAAAAGTTGCATTATATGCTAGATTTAACATGATGTGGATGAAAATCTTGACTTCATCATTTACTAGCTGGGTAACAATGCTAAGTTACTTCTCTGAACTTCATTTTTCCTTCTCTGTTAACAAGGAGTGGTGATAGGGAACAATTTCATGAACTGCAAAACACTCTACCCATATTAGTTTGAACTACTTAATTCACACCAGATGTGAGAATGTATGTGAAAGAGACCGAAAACAAAAAAGACATCAGAATATAAATGATTATCACAGGAGTTCCTGTGCCTCTTTGCTTGTATATTATTTTTGCTATGTTTGAAGTAGATACTAAAATCTATGTGAAGTGAACATGAGGTGATCTGAAAATCAAAATTAATATTTAGCTCTTAAAAAGGAATTTGGGGATGATTTCTCAGTAATTATTTACTTTACAAAATAATTAACAATGGTTTATTATTATTATGTAATAGTATATATTATTATAAGTAATATTATTAAGGACCCAGATATCCTAGATTATTTTAAGTGTGATTTAATTCACAAAATGTTGTTTTGAGCCCAACTTGTAAAGGTATTGCAGCACACCAGGTGTATGCTAAACTTTCTGGTGGACACTGGAAATTGAGACTTTAAGTACGAGATAAGAAGAAATTGCAATTGACCCCTCCATGGTCTGTAAATGGATACCTCCAGTGTGCATATGCTGACATTAACAGCGGGGCCCAGCCATGGGTGTATGTGACTCTGTGCTCTGAACAAACAGAAAAACCCCTTCCTTTAGGATCCCTTCCTCACTGAGCCCTCTCTGGATTCATCCTCTGGGCTGTGCCACTTACACCTGTGTTGGGGATCCTCTGGTGGTCCCAGACTCTCGCCCTGGGTACCTTTCTCTTAGTTCCAGCTGGGCATGGTAATGACACACTCTTTGAATCCATGGTTTAATGAATCCTTGCAGTATTCCTGCTCTTCCTGTCTGTGCCATTCTGACTTTAAATAACCAAACAGCAGCTGCTTGGAATCCAGCTGCCTGGACTTTGGGATTAGACAATCATGGCTCAGATCCTGACACTGACAGTGGCCAATTACTCACCCTGGGACCCTGGGCAAGAATACTTCAACATTCGAAGACCTGACCTTCCTCCTCTGTAAATGGGAATAGTAACATCTAACATGTAATTTTTTTTGTATTAAAAAGGTAGGGTTTTTAGCACGGTGCCTATGAGGTAGCAAACTCTCAGAAAGTTATGTGTCATTGCTGCTGTTACTATTATTACTACTATTATCATCATCATATCTAGGATCATCTTAGAAGTATAAAGTGAATATCAATTTGGTCCTGGTGCAATGACTGTAGTATAGGACTTTGTGGCTATAGGTTTTATACATGTTCACATACAAATGTATATGATGCTCTCAAGAGCACGTGGATAATCATCTATATTCACTTAGAAAACCCTAAGCTGGATAATTAAAAGTTAATTTCTTTTTGACTTTGGAACACCCTACATGATTTTTTTTCCTGCAGATTTACCTCCAAACCACTTTTAGCTTGGATTAATATGAAAGCAAAATGAGATCTATATTCCCTAACATGCAAGAACAAACTTAGGGAAATGGAGTGGTTCAAAGTAGTTGAGGGACAGAGGGGAAAACGCAGTTGCATGTAGTTTATACAGTTGCATTCAGTCCACATATAGAGAATCAAAAGCAGCTTGAAAGAGAAGGAAAGGAGTGACTATAATGCTCAAAAAATAAAAAATAAATAAACCCACCAAAAAGGAATTTAACTGAGCAAGAGATCAGGACTTTTCCTGTGGCTATGTGAGAGAGCCAAGAATGTTTGCCCGGAGAGGAAAAGACTTGGAAAGCCCTGGTCTCATTCGTCTGAAGTTTGATGGGCCATCATGTAGAGGAAAGAGTTTGTTCTGTTTTGTTCCCAAGGGATAAACTGGACCAATAAATGAGAATAACAGAGAGATCTAGTTGGGTTCAACAGAAGGAAGAAATTCTTAACCATTTCAGTGGCCCCCGGAATGGAATGGATTGCCTCTGGATCCCTAATTCTTGAAGAGTTCAAGCAGGAGCTGAGTGCCCACATCTCAGGGATGTTGTAGATATTTTGGTGGTGGAGTGGTGGTGGGGGGAGATTGGTTGCAATGAGCTCTCTGATCCTCTGTAAGATTTAATAAAATTTTACCAAGATATAGAATTTCTATGTTTTGTTTTCCTGAATATTAAAAGACATAATGTCATTTACTAATATCATCAAATGGACTGCTCCTTATTAAAGTGTGCAAAGAGATGGAATTTGCAACTACACTATATAAATAAATATTATCTTTGAATGCTGAATATACATAAATATAGAGCAAACATTATTTTCAACTTTCTGAAATAGCTTTGTAGGAGTTATGTAGGAGAAGAACTTCTAAAAATATCCTTCAGTTCTTTAAAGTTTCTTTTTTTTTTTTAATAATATGGTCCATCTCAAAAACATGACAGAATTACCAACTGTGAGTTATATGGGACAAATCTTTAAGAAATCCTGATTTATAATAATGCATTATGAATAATTATGTTCATAAAAAACTCCAATTTTGAGGATCTATATGCCATATGTGATGCTAACAGCTCCCTATGAGGTAGATATTTTTAGTATTCCCATTTTATAGAGGAGAAAACTGAGGTTCAGAGAAACCTAGAAATTTGTTCAAGGCCACCCAGCTAAATGTGGAACTGACTCCCAGCCCCTGCTTTTTCCACTGTGTCACACTTCTTCTTGACCACTTCCTATCTTGCCTGAACAAACACAATTCAGGTCAAATGTCCAAACAACCATGACGTGCCCTGTCACGCCTTCCAATTAAACCCTGTAATTTCCAAGTCTGAGTTGGAAATCCTTTGGCTGTATGTTCTTGTCTGGCCTGCCCAGGAAAATGTTTATTTTGAGATATGCCTCTCTCAGAACTGTTGGATGTTTCTGACGGTCATTCATACATGGACCATGTTGAACTGGAGGTACAGAGTTACTACTTCATCTCACAACAGAGACCGCCCCTTTGCCCCATGCTCCCAATTTGGGTTCTGTTTCAAGGATGGTATTAAGGCTATTAGCAGGTCTGTAGAGACTATAAATAGAGTCCTGGGCTTTATCATGTTTATGTTTTGGGGTTGCATTGCAACCGTTGTTGGTAATTATAGACGCATGGGTGAGGATGGGTACTGATGAACAGTTCCTCCTCCCAGTTTCCTTTTTGCACAAGCCCAACACTGGGGGTGTCTGAACTCACGATCTCATCATAAGGTCCCTCATGTCTAGTCACTGCTGTATTTCCTGGCTTACTGATATAACCAGGGAGGATGAAATATCTGAAGGTATTCCACATCACCATCCAGGCTACAACCTGTGTAGTCAATGCCTTCTTTAAAAGAAATAATGTGACATCAAAGGAAAGTTGTTCCTCATCCTACCTGCAGATAGTAAACGCAAGAAAGATTTCCTCCTCTTTGTGATGACAAAGTATTTTCCACAGTCTTTGCAGATAAGTATGTAAAGAGGATTCATGGATCTAATTGAAATGATGATCCCCAAGGGAACTCAGTGAAATAAGAGGTGCACTGTTTTCAGTAAATTGTTGTAATCTGTAAAATAAGCTCTTTCGGTGCTCCAAAGGTAAAAGAAGGGAGGCGAAGGGAGGTGGGGAGGGGTCACCTTTTCCAGCTTTTCTCTTAATTCTCTGGTGTGCCAAGGGAAAGGGTTGGTCACAGACCAAGGATGCTCCCTGAGCTGCCCATGCAGCTACCAGAACAGTCAGGCACATCTGATTATAACCAGTCAACTGAACTTGGACTGTGAGAAAGAATGGAGTAGAAATAGCTGAGAGAAATAAAAGAAACAATGCTGTCACCTTCAAGGTACGCATTTTGGAGGACATTCTTCCCCACTCACCATTCTCACTGCATGCCTTCGGGCAACAGCAGCAGAAAGTCAACTAGAGGGAAAGAGAAATTGGGGCCAACTTCGGTGGGGGGAACTTGTCCAATTCCCTGTTACATGCCCCTGCCATGTCCTACCTTTGCCCCAACTTGTCTAGCTCATATACTCTGATGACAGGCTACGTAGGTAGCTGTTCAAGCTGCTTAGAGCATCTAGTCAGGGTTGGGATAATATGGTGCATGAAGCCAAGAGGAAAATACCCATTTAGTATCCAGGGACAAGATTCTGAGGTCAAATAAGTATGTGACAGTTAATTTAAGCAAAAGGTAAGCAATGAAAGAAGCCATTCACAGAGGACCACATACTGTGTAATTCCATTTATATGAAATTTCTAAAATAGGAAAAGCTATAGAGACAGAAAGTAGATTAGCAAGTGGTGCCTAGGGCTGAGGGGCATGGGAGGTTGGACAGTGATGGCTAAAGGGTATGGGATTTCTTTTTCAGGTGGTGAAAATGTTCAAAAATTGATTGTGGTGATAGATGTACAACTCTGTAAATACATCAGAGGGATGTTGGGTAAATTGTATGATATGAGAATTATATCTCAATGAACCTGTTAAAAAATACATTTGGGGAGCTGAGCTGTGGAATACCACAAATATTGAGTAAGGAACAGTGAGCTGGAGAATGCTATCAAGAGGTGGTCTGCTGGGCAGTCCTAGGAGGGAGGTCAGAGGTGTTATACAGTTCCAGCTACAGCTCAAGTATTTTGAAAAGGGCTGAGATAGATACTCCCCTCATGTAAAAGACCACTGGGGATCATGATTACTATAATCATGGATATGATTACCATAATCTACTTCTCCCATTGCAGTGGGATGAATCTGTCTAAAGTTGACCCCGGTGAATCTTGGTCTAGTGACAGGATTATAGCTATGGAAAAACTGACTTCTTTTCATTTCTTGAAGCCTCATTAGAAACTCAGTTTGTGTGTTATGATCCTTGGAGAATAACTGCTCTTCCAGGTGGCAGTATTTTTCTATGTTTGCATTTTTTTTCAGGGTTCACTCAAAGAGTTCCAAAGTTGGCTAATCATGGGAGTAGGAAGGTGGTTTTAGTTATATTTGAGGAAAAACCAAAAATTACTCCAGTATGTCTATAACAAATAATGAACGAAGAGCCATCTGCATTATACATGGTCCACTCCTCGATACAGTGACATGAGACATTTCATCTAGTATTTAGCATGACCTGGTCCTTCTACAATTCTCCAACCTCATCTCCCACTCTCTGTCTCATAGAGATTCAGAACTGTGACCCTAAATGCATGTCTGCATTTTTGTTCACGCTATTCCTTCTATCTAGGACATCCTTTCTCCTTCCCCACACTGGCTAATTCCTACCTGGTCTTCAGGACTCTTCCAGGAAGACTTCCTTAAATTCTCAGGATGATCTGGGAGTCCTTTCTATGGTTCCATAGCACCCTGTTATACTCGATCAACACATTTACTACATTGTAATGGGCTTATCTATTTATCTGTTTCCCTACTGGTCTGAAGGCTCCTTAGGGATCATCACCATATCTCTTTGTCCTCAGCTGGGCTAGTTCCCAGCACCTAGTACATTCTTAATAAATGTGTGTTGAACCCCTTTATTTCAAAGAGACTATGCAGCAGTCACCTAGAAAGTTTGGCCAAAGAAATTTGGCACCATTCCTCTTAACCCCAAATATCACCTTAATAATCAGGTCCATTCAAAAGGATCATGGAGTGGCAGGCCATGCTTAGTGTTCCCAAAGCCTTGCACATGGCCAAGCACACATACTAAGCCCTCCTTAAACCAATCTATTTACAGTCCTTTGACTGTCGTATGTTAACTATCTTACAGACAACACTTTTAATACCATAGACAGTCCTACCCCTAAATTATTTTTCACACACTGAGTTCATATGTTCATTCATTATTTGACAAAAGAACACTAGGAGTTTCCCCATAACAGAGATGAACAACTGTTCAGTTTTGACAGCAGCACCATCTTGGTAATGGAAGATCCATGCAATTGTCTGAATATTCAAATATTCATTTACAAAAATGAGGGGGAAACAGAAAAAGAAAGTGCTGATATTAGTGAAAATAAGCAGAGAGGTCTCATTAATTTAATAAAATTAAGACAAAAATAGAAATCATTAGATGTGCTAAAAGTGGCCAGTCTTTAGCTGTGATTGGATACTCAAGGGAGGAGAGGTTGATTGTATGTTCAATTATGAATAAAAAGAACAAATTAAAGAGCATGGGTGGGACTTCCCTGGTGGCGCAGTGGTTAAGAATCTGCCTGTCAATGCAGGGGACATGGGTTTGAGCCCTGGTCCGGGAAGATCCCACATGCCACGGAGCAACTAAGCCTGTGTGCCACAACTACTGAGCCTGTGCTCTACAGCCCGCGAGCCACAACTACTGAGCCCTCGTGCCACACTACTGAAGCCTGCGTGCCTAGAGCCCGTGTTCTCAACAAGAGAAGCCACCGAAATGAGAAGCCCACTCACCGCAAGGAAGAGTAGCCCCCGCTCGCCACAACTAGAGAAAGCCCACACGCAGCAATGCAGACCCAACACAGCCATAAATAAATAAATAAATAAATAAATAAATAAATAAATACATACATACATACATACATAAATAAATACATAAATAAAATAAAGAGCATGGGTAAAATTCTGGGACTGTAGTGCCAAATATAGTGTCCAGAAGGCAAAGCATAGTTAGCATTTTTATAATTATTTTTAAAATAATTAAAAGTCCTCCTCTGGAAGTCCTCCTCCATCTTAACCAAACCAGATAGCATCTATGTCTCTTGCTTGATATCTATACCCTTGATTTCCACGTTTTTCATGAATGCATTATATATCAAAGCAGGAAGTGACTTGTGTCACATTAGAGATTCTTGAAGCCTTTTCCAGTCCCAAAAAACTTTGTGAGGAGTAACCCTTTAAAAGGAAATAATAGCCAACTGAGGGCAAAACTCAAAGAGTATATCTTGGCTGTAGCTTTACTGCTAAGTGATTAAAAGCACAGACATAAGAGTCAGACACATCTAAATCACCTAGCAATGTGTCTTGACCAAGTTACTTAATCCTCCAAACCTCACTTTCTTTATCTGTAAAATGAGGATAATAATAGTACCCATCCTGTAGGGTAGCTGCAAGATGCAAATGAATGAATATGTTCAGTGCCTGGTACTTACTCTGAGTTTGTAATATAAAAGTCGTTGTCTAGGAGGGAAGAAGGATGCTAGAAGAAGAGATGGGAAGGGCTCAACTTGGACTACTTCACAAACTGTCAAGGGCCCCACTGAATCCTGAGTCCTACTGAAACCTCAATGCGGAAACATTACAACTTCTATTATGACTCCTGATCTACCCACTGGGTCATTCTGGCTTCTGCTGGAGTGAGTGGGAGTGTGCTATTTATTTACCTAATGACTCCTTCCAAATCAGAGAAGTTGGAAACCCTGATAGCTGTTCCACCCATTACTTTTTTTGTTTCACCACCTCTGCACTCAGGAAGGTGTGTGTCTGGTATTGTTGTCACATCTGCATTTTGATTTTTCAGTTGTCTGAGGCTCCCAGCTCTTTGAAATAGGTGATTACAACTCTACAATTATACAATTAGAAGCGGCTGGGTTTAGGATATGCTGTTAAAAACAACACAGGGGCAGGCTAACACTGTGTGATGGATGCCAGGCACCACAACCTCCTAAAACACACATTTGCCACCATGGGCTTCTGTGTTTGCTCCCCTGACATGGGCGGGACTGTACCCCGACTTCCATTCTGACAGCTTTCTAGCCTACATTCTTCTTTAACGGTTTACTAGGGTTTAATGACATTATTTATTGCTGTTTAACATTTATTATTTATTATTTTTAACCTTGCTTATTCAAATATTTTGAGAAAGTCTTGTACTTCTAATACTGCACCAAGACCTCAAACGCCCTCAAGGAGCAAGCCCAGTTACAATAGAGAGAGAATCAGGAAGGGGGGTGGGGGCAGCAACAAACATGGAGGAAAAGGAAAGAATGAGATAAAATACTCAAGACTATGATACAAAAGTACCCAGCCCAGCGCCTTGAACACAGTGGGAAGTGCTCTGTAGTTGAAAAGTCTGCAACCTTTCCTGTCTCATCAGGCTGCCCTAGCATTTCTGCTTGTGAAATAACTTCCAGACAAAATCAGTAGTCATATCAAAATTAGTAGTCCTAAATATTTTGCTGACGCGCTCTCCTTTCATAGGCAAACCTTCTGAATGCACTGTCAACACTCACAGTCTCCATTTCCTTACACCTGAATGCTCCCCACCTACTCTAATCTGACCTCACACCTACTGCCCCTTTGTAGCCCCACTGTAGCTGCTCTCCTTCAAGATCACTGGATGCCTTACCCAGTGGGTGAGTCTCCACCTCCCTGGCCTCCCTGAAGGATGCGACACTGTCAACCAGTCTCTTCATCTCGAAACCCTCTTCCCTATCTTCCTTGCCACAGTTTTCCCTTCTCCTTCAGTTTCCCTTTCTGGTCCCTCTTTCTTTGCTCACTGCTTTCAGTTGATGAGTTGAAGGATCTATCCTTGGTTTTCTGTCCTTCTCACAGGATATAGCCATCCTCTGCCATGATTTTAACTACCACCAACATCCAAACAACTTTCCTATTTTTCTGGTCCTCTCTGACCTACTCTTTGAGCCTCAAACCCACATAACCAACTGCATGCTGTGCCTCTCCTCTTGGATATCCCACAGGCATCTCAAATTCAACATGCACAAAACTGAATTAATTCTCTCTTACACCCTCTTCTCTCCACATCATCTGTAGTCACTCAAACCAGAACTCTGGGTGTCATCTTAGATTTCTCATTTTCCTTTAACTTCCACTCCTGCCCCTGCTATATGTCCACTGGGTCTTGGGATTTATATCTTTCAAAACTTTCTCTAATCCGCACACCCACTGCCTTAGTTGCAATTCTTACATCTTTCTTGAATTCCTTTAATAGCCTCTAAACTAGTTTTCCTGCCTCCTGTCTTGCCATCTTCTGACCCATTCTCCCCACAGATACCCAAATGATCTTTCCAAAATGAAACTCTGGTAAGTCACTACCTTACTTAAAGCCTAGCCATTGGCTCCCCATTGCTTACATGGTGGAATAAAAACCCATTTCCAGAGCCTGCCAGGGGCTCTTTGATTTGACTGCTATATTTCATTACTACTATTCTCCCTTCCCTCTCTACAACTTATATCCTGGGCATCAAGCTTCTAGATGTTCCCCCAAAGCATCATGCTGTTCCATGCTTTTCCATGCTGTTCCATATATTTGCAAATGCAAACAAATTTTTTTTTTTCCATTTGCCTTTCCATCTCATTCCCACCTACACAAGTGCCTATTACTAACAAAGGCCCCATCCCTCTCCCCCTGCTCAGAGAGCTGACTACTTTCTCTGATCTACCACAGTATATCTCTGTCAGGTATCTACCACACTTATTTACATGTCTGTCTCTCTGCTACACTGAAAAACTTAAGGGTGGGGAATGACGTCTTATTTGTCTTTACCCTCACTCCAGTGTGCAGGGCCTGCCATGAAACAGGCGTTTATTCCCTGTTTGATCAGTAAGAGAAGACAGCGCCTCATTATCCTTCAAATCAACCGGAATTGAAAATCCAAGAGGCCACCTTTGATAGTGTCAAGTTGCAGTCTCAGTTGCTCAGTCTGAGCAGCTCAGCACAGCTTCCTGAGCCCTCCACCAGTTCAGAAAGCATCCAACCTGCCATGAAGTGTGCACTGCATTTGCTGAACAGGAGTCAACGTCAATCCCGCTGATAGGGTGGTCTTTGCCTCCTTTCGCCCAATCTCATACCCCACGAATTGTGCATCTTAAAGGTCACGGTCATAGGTGGTCCTTATCAATCAAAGCATCAGTAGAGACAAAAATCCCACTCTGGGATATGGTGAGACATGTTGGTTTCAAAACATTGCAGATCGTTAAATGAGTAATGTTAATGTGATCTCAGAATAGTAAACACACCCCCACATGGATAATGATATTACTTGCATTATCTGGAAAGGAAAAAAAGCAACATTTGGCTGAAAGGACTATGGAAGAGATGTCTGGATGGGTCATTCAAGTTCTATTAAGACAGGTAAATTGCATTTTTCTAACTGTCTCCCCCGAGAGTGGGCACACACACTCCCAAATCAAATCTTTCCTCTGGGGTAGGGTGTGTGATTTGGGGGAAGTTCAGGGAAGTGGGGAGCACACACATAGAGGAAGAAAACAAAGGCCTTCATTTTCTAAAACTGTCACTCACTGTGATTGAGAAAGAGTTTCTCAAGAATTGTGAATGTCCTGTACAGGAAGTAACACTTCATCACACGGCTAATAATCAGCCCTGTGCTTGTCAGGGATTGGTTTTTCCCTTCTGTGGTGAGAGGATGGCCCCAGGCAAGCTTGGACACCTTCCCCAACAGCCTGATAGTCATTTGAACGGATTCAGCATCCATCTTCCAGCATGTCTGAGCGCACTGGTCCCGTTACTTTAACTCACATGGGAGACTCACAGCAGTGGGTGGGGTGGGAGGAGGGTTCTCCTGCAGTTTCAAAAGGTTTATATGGAGCCAGGCTAAAGTCCTGCCCCAAAATGCCTTTTCTACACCAAAGTAGCTTGCAGGGGGACTGCGCATGTATCAAGTCAAACAAAATGTACTTTCTTTTCCCCCTCCAGCACACTTGCCTTTGCTTCTTCTCTCTCGGAGAAGTTCTCCCCCAGAATTCAGCATCTTGAGGGCCTCTTATCCTTAAAGAAAACAACCCAATCAGTTAATTCACTCCAAGATGCTGGCAATTCAGTAAGACCAGTGTTCACATTTAGAGGAGATATGAATACTTTACCCAAGGGAATGACTCTCTAGCGATGAAGTTTCTGGTCCTCTTACGGGAGCTGGTGGGACTTTCCAGTGCCTCTCAATTCCTACTATATTGGTGACTACCGATGATGAGGGCATGTAAGCATGATCCTCATGCTTGGGTCATACTTCATTCCCTGACAAGAGGCTGGTAGCTTTCTTCATGTTATCAAGTTGCTTTTATGCAGTGCCTGTTTTAGCTTTTTTTCAGAAACACTGTGCAGAATAAGTTAAATCCCAAAGGTCCTTGTCTCACGCCCAACAAACCTTAGCATATTGGCACTCTATCCCAGACTTCTTCGACAGAGAAGACACAGGCCAAGGAGGGACACGGAAGTTGTCATCATATGAGCCCTTAGGTTGTGTCAGTTTTTAAGACCCAAGTCATTAGGTAATCTTACAACGGATACATGAAGGTACTCATTCATTCATTTATTCAATAATCATTTATTAAGCTCCCACTGCATGCCAGGAATTGTTCCAGAGAGGCACCGAAGAACAAAACTGGCAAAGTCCCTGCCCTGGTAGAGCTTAAAGTTGGAAATTGGTTTAAACTATTTCTATCTGTCTCCAGAAAGCAGAACTGGAACAAATGGGTATGAGTCTCAGGGAAGCAGATTTCTGTTTCACATAGCATACAACCAAATATGGAATAATAATGAGCTCCCTGTTACTGGAGGGGTCTGAAAAGAAGATGCATGGCTGCTTGCTGCAGAGAATCGTGCATACAGCTGGACTAGATCCACTGTCTTCAATTGTTTCTTTTAGCAGCTGGTGACTTTTCTCAAAATTTTAACCTGCATCGCCAATATATTAAAAAGCAGAGTAGCTGTGGTTGAAGTGTTACATATGGATCTAGAGGCCCCCCTAAAGGTCACTCTGTCCAGTATACTCTAGATATCCACAAGCCACTGGATGAGATGGTCATGAAGCTCCCTGCTTACCCAGTGTTAATTTGATAAGTTAAAACTGCCAACTAGTGGTGAGTTATGGGAAGATCTGTGAATCTAGGTAGGATGGCATATGTTTCTCACCAGAGTCTTCCCTTCCCTCTTTCCCATTTCCACCTCTTCCTAGGAGAGAGTGTGGTGAAGCCAGAGAAAAGAGGCAGAGGCTCCAGGAGTATAACAGGACACTTAAAGAATGCTATCTGAGAATCCACCTGTATTCTTTATCTTTTAACACAAGGTTTACTTTCTAGCAGTGGACTCTCTCATCACACCCTCTCAGATGTAACAGGTGTGTTAAGGGATTGCACATTATTCTGCAGTCTGGAGCAGGAAGTTGGACATGCAGTCTCCCTTCAGATTCGGTGCCTGGAAAGTCCCATCCCCATCGGGCATACTGTGCTTGGAAAGGAAAACCTTCAGCAGGTCAAAGGACTCTGGGCAAGCAGCTGTTCACTGGCGTGGGGCTGGTGATGCAATGTAGGACAGGGGAACCTGGCAACTTGAAAGAGCTTGAAGTCTTCCCAAGCACACAGCTACCACACAGAGCCTCAAGTTTGCCGAATCATAACCTTATCCTCCTCCCAGCTAGAATTTTCCTGACAGTTCCTAAAAAGTTCACCCAAACTGGACTCACATCATCTAGCTTCATAGTCTACAAAGTTGTGAGCTAAAATAAGTGAGTCAGTTGATCTTTTCTTAAACCCACGATTTTCCAAAGTGTGTAACATACAGGAAACATGATTTGTGGGAAGATGTTAATAGGTGTTACTCAAGAGAACTCTGAGGAGTACTACTTTGAGAAACTCTGCTTTAAACAAAACTAAGCAGGTTTCATTACTGCAGGACTTTTCAGAGCCTTGAAAATGCTAATGTGAATTATGACTCTCTGAGAAGGGAATACAGTATACAGTATTTTCTAACTGTATTTGAACTCCAAATACTTTTTCTCACAAGACAACTTAAAGTACTCCATTTTCCTGAAACACACTTGGGAAAATGCTGTCATAAGCCAAACACTTAACCAAATTATATGAAGTTAATCTTTTACTCAAGTAGGCCAGTATTTCCAAAGTATACCAATGTCTTATCCACCATTTTGGGAGAAAAGATTTCACATAGATGAATTGTCTACATAACTGAAGCTTCAGACCCCAAAACAATTAAGCCATTTTATCTGAAAATCTTTCTAAAGTGTATATATATCTTTACTTTTGATTATGAAAAACAAAACAATTCTGAGTATAAAAGTAAACATATGCTTATCTTTAAAAGCTTGAAAATTTGGAAAAGAAAAAATAAGGCAAAAGTTACTCACAAACCTATAACTCTGTTTGCATTCGATGTAATTTCTCTAATCTTATTCTGCATGAAATGTCTGCTTTAATATAGAAAAAATGACACAATTCACTTAATATTTTCTATATCATTAAACATTCTTTGAAAATATGTTGGGGCTTCCCTGGTGGTGCAGTGGTTAAGAATCTGCCTGCCAATGCAGGGGACACGGGTTCGAGCCCTGGCCAGGGAAGATCCCACATGCAGCGGAGCAACTAAGCCCGTGCGTCACAACTACTGAGCCTGAGCTCTAGAGCCCGCAAGCCACAACTACTGAGCCCACGTGCCACAACTACTGAAGCGTGCGCGCCTAGAGCCCGTGCTCTGCAAGAGAAGCCACCGCAATGAGAAGCCCGCGCACCACAATGAAGAGTAGCCCCCGCTCACCGCAACTAGAGAAAGCCCGTGCACAGCGACGAAGACCCAACACAGCCAAAAATAAATAAATAAATAAATAAATTTATTTTTAAAAAAAAAAGAGAGAAAATATATTTTAATGGCTCTGTAAGAGTCTGTAATATAAATGTATCATACTTCATTTAACCATTACCTTCATAGGATAAATCAGTTGTTTTATTATAAATAAGGATGAACATTTTTTTCATAAAGAGTTGTCTCTATTTCTATTTCTTTTGAATAAATACCTAAAAGTAGAATTAATATGTCAAAATATATAAGTATCTATAGGCTCTTGATACATAGTGTTAAATTGCTTTCCAGAGGATTTGTACTATTTATATACTCCCAGCAAGTTATGAGAGTGATATTTTACCAGGCCCTCACCAACATTAAATATTATCAATTTTTTAAAAAAAACAGTGTTAATTTGATAAGTTAAAACTGCCATAACTGTTTTCACTTTTCATTACCAGTGAATTTAAACATTTACGTATACTAATTTACCACCAATATTTTGTCCTCCTATGAACTGTCTACATAAAATATACCATTTTTCTCTTGTGGCCTTAATATTTTTCTCGTTGATTTGTGTGAACTCTGTTAAGGTTACTGACGTAATTTTTGTGACAAATAATTTTTGCAGCTTGCTGTTTACCTTTTAATTTGGCTTATTATTTTTAATAGGTAAACATAAATATCTATTTATATTAAAATATGGCTCCCTTTCTGTTTTCATTCCTTCCTTTGTTTTCATGCTTAGAAAATCCTTCTCATTGAGAAATCAGATGAATATTCACTAGATTGCCTCTAGATGTTTTATGGTTTCATTTTTTTAAATCCTCTTTTAAAAAATATGGTGCACTGCTTGTTTCTAAAACTGAATAAAACATTTTCTTTCTTTTTTTAAAAAAAAAACGTTTTCTTAATGACTCAGGCAGGGTTACAGTTTTGAACAGTGTTTAAAGCTCTGTGTCATAGAACAGAACACCCCCAGGCACCATGGTAGAGAGAATTTTCCCCATTCTCTGTGACCTCAGCCTCTGTGATTTGTTAGTTCTGTGGCTGATTTTCAGTTCTGATCTCTTCTTTTGACATTGGGCTTTCAGCTCTCATTTCCTATTGTAGACGCTATTGTGCCTATTGTCTGCCACTCAGTGCTCCCTGCTTTTAAAAGCTCATACATCAAATAACCATAGTTGTATTACCATGAACTAAGGATATGTATAGTTGAGCCTGGGTGTGGAAGGCAGAATAATGGCCTCCCAAAGATGTGCATGTCCCAATTCCTAGAGTCTCTAAATATACTGTGCTACATGGCAAGGGAAAATTAAGGTTGCTGATCAGCTGAGATGTGGAGATTATTCTGAATTACTGGTTGGGCTCACTGTAATCACAAGGGTACTTAGAAGTGAAAGACAGAGGCAGGAGAGTCAGTGTCAGAATGATGTGATAAGAGAAAGACTCGACCAGCCATTGCTGGCTTTGATGATTGGAAGGGGGCCACAAACAAAAGAATTCAGGCAGCTGGAAGCTAGAAGCTGGAAAAGGTAAGCAAAGGAGGTTCTCCCTGAGAACCTCCAGAAAGGAATGCAGTGTTTTTGACGCTTGATTCCAGCCCAGAGAGACCCATCTCAAACTTCTGACCTCCAAAAATTGTAAGACAATAAATTTGTGTTGTTTTAAGCTACTAAATTTGGGGTGATTTGTTACAGCGGCAATAGGAAAACAACACACGAGGCCTAGAAGTCTGTTAAACAGAAAAAATTGCATGGGCTTTAGTGCATGACCTTGATGTCTGCCAGTTTGGCTGCTCTGAGGTTTCATTTCCACCACTCTCCCTCCTAATTATTTCCATGGTTGCTGGAAATCCAACCTACATCTTAGATCAGAGCCTAAGTAGGGCATTTTTATTTTACAAGAACTGGTCCCTACAAATTAAGTTGCAAACATTGGGTCAAAGGGTGAAGTAGAAGGAAGCTGTAGAGACACAGTATTTTTAAAGTTTTTCAGAGAAATCACAAGGCTGGACCATCTGCTCAGTTTGGAAGAAAGACCATCCAAGAGAGGGTCATGACCCCTGGACTGGGTGAGAGCAACACTGTTAAATTAACATCTGCACTGAGTCAGATAACCATCACTGTCTTTAGGTAAAATCCCCTGTCTCTAAAATACTGGGTACTTCATGGGCATGAGATGCAAAGAATCCACTTAGCAGAGTCTTCTGGGAGTAAGGCTGGGAGGTTAAATGGATTCTGTGCCACCAAGAGCCTTGGATCCAGACTGAATGATAGAGCATGAACTAAGTCAATAAAAACTCAGGTACTCCTCAAGAATAGTACACAGATAAGAATAAGGGAGGATCAGGGAAGAAGGTGCCAGCATTGGGCAGAGGGAACTTGCCTCTAAAATGCATCAAGATGTTTGCCCAGTGGCCTAAGTGGAGACTGCACTTGGATAATTTGTTGTGATGGATGTTGAATAAGAATCTGAAGAGTGTGTGTTATTTATCTCTGTATTCCTAATGTCTACCACAGTGTCCTGCATGTATAAGTGCTCAATAAATTCTTGTCATGAGAATGAACAAATGAATGAATGAATTTAGTAACCCTCTGCCATCTTTAAATCCCACCCTGGGGCTAATAACAAAGATCTCATATCACTCCTTAATAAAAGTTTTCAACCTTAACATAAAAGACTAATAATACATGCAGCTCTACTCAAGTTAAACTTCGGATGCAAAAAATGCAATGAGGAAGTATTTTATTAATATATTAGAATTATTTTTATTACAGGGAAGGAAAAAACTGGCTTTCTCTGAGTTATAAGATTTGGGGTGATAGTTGAGAAAGAAAAGCAAAATGCTTAAAGGTAGAGAATAATAATTATATCATAATGTCATAATGTAATATGTAGTTTTAATAACTTAATGCATGTATGGCATTTAGAGAGCAGTGCCTGATGTAAATGCACTCAATAGATGGTGACTATCATTTTACTCTTCAATATTTTTACATGTTCTCCAATGGTTAAAATGTAGTGCTCAGAAAAAATAATAATTCAAAACCATTATTACAATAAGGCCAAAGAATGTATGGGTTTGTTAATTTATGAGAAAGAAAAGTAACTAATGGATGATGACAAGACTATCTTTACATGCATACACTGGCATATATGATATGCACAGTTATAAAACTGGGGGCATTGATTTAAATATATTTTCTTGGCTGTGTTCATTACTTAAAGGATCACATACTGAAGCCATTACTAAAGTAAAGAATACTTCTTCAAGGTGGTATTAATACTATAAGTTTTGAATATGTTGATCTTTATATATAAATAGGACACTTCAGGATAAATAAATCAAATAAGTTTAACTCAGGATCTAGAAACAGGAGCACCAACATGAAAGGTAACATACAGATCCGATATATAGGACAGTGTTGATTAAGCCGTATCCTTAAGGTAATAAAATTCACTTTCAAAGTACTTACTGGGGCATTTGAAGACTCACAGGGAATTACTAGACCCAAAAGTAAGAAAAGAACAACTCTTCTAAAAAATAAAATAAAAAACACAAACCAATTAAAAAAAAAAAACCCTCCCAGTTAGGAACTTTGACCTCATGTTTGCTGTGATGGAGGAGGAGAGAGGTCAGATCCATTTGTTGTCATCAAGAAAGCAATAGGATGGGTGTGGGTCTGAGGTTGCCAGTGTAGACTAACTAAATGATCTACATTTAATATAAATGACTATACAGCTTTCTCCTTTCTTGATTACCAAAGAAAGGTGGCAAATGTACAATTTTCACACCACTGGGTTAGAGTTATTCCAGCACTTCCTTCTCTCCAAAGTCCCTAGACATGCCGATAGCCCTTGTTCTGGAGAGAAATGCATCAAGACCTAAGTGATGCCATTTGAGGCCCAAATTGGTTTTACAATTGACTGATGTGAGCACCATTTTCCAGCTCACATTTGTGGAAACCTACAAAGAAGAGAGTAGGTTCTTTTGTTTCTCAAAAGAAGACTTCTGAGTCCTTGGAAAAGAAGTTGCTGATACTGGCAGCTAGTATGGGTTCACTGATAAAGTTATGCCAACGAATTGCACTTTGTTTTTGTTGGGGCTTCTAGAGAGTTTAGTGAAAGGAGCAGCAAAGACATTGTGTACCTTGATTTCAGCAAAGCATTTGACAAGGTCTCTCATAATGTCCTTGTGGAAGCTGTGGTCTGGAGGGTAGAACAGCTGATGGACTGTTCTTTCAATGGCCAAAGAACACTGACTGGTGGGCTGACCAGGAGGGAGTCTCTCCACTTAGATGCTTCAAGGCAATACTGTCCCAGTACTTTCATCAAAGATTCAGATGAAGCCTGGATTAGATTACCCAGCATGCTTACTACCATTGGGAAGAGTTATAATTCACGATCCTGGTGGTAACCAAGCAAAGGGAACAGAAGAGTTGCAAGGTGCATTATTAGTTTGGGCCATAGGGAGGTGTCCAAATCTGGCTGCAAATCAGAAACACCTGGGACGATGTTGAAAAATATAGACACTCAAGGCCTTACCCCAGACCTACTTAACTAGAATTTCAAGAGATAAAGTCCTAGCATATGTATTTAAAAAAAAAAACAAGGTGATTCACAGGCAATCAGCCCAGTTCCCCACTTTCAGAACCACTACATTAATGGTATTTAGTAAAGACATTTTTCCAGGGTCATAAGTGGTCCTTACCTGGTAGTCTAGAGATCTTCATGGGCTTTCAAATAATGAGAAAATCCTTCCCTACACTCAGGCTCCATCCAGCCTTGACTCTTCCTCATGCGGGCAGGGCAGGGGAGAGGAAGAGCACAGCATCTGTTAAAGACAGCACAGGTTGATGTCAGCCAGACTTGGAGTCAAGCCTTGCTTCTGTGACCTACCAGCTGTGCAAGAGGGTCTATGCCTCCATTGCCTCATCTTAAATTGCAAGGATTTAACGAGACACACATGTAAAAGTTCTGCCTGGCACATAGGTGGTCAATTAATGGCAGCTATTATTATTAATAGATTGTTTGGCAAACTCCTCAATTCTGTGGATCCCAAGTCTTCAGTTTTACCAAAACATGCCTTTTCGGCAGCTCTGTCCAGAGAAGGAAAGAAGCCACCATATACTGACCATCAACTGTGTGCTGGGCATGAGGTCCCTCTCAGATCTAATCTTATTTCCTTCCTTGTCACCAAAACCCTCATTTTCACACATGTGGAACCTGAGGCTCAGAGAGGTTAAATGACTTCCCCCGAGTCACCCAGCTAGAAAGGGTCAGACACCAAGAATTTGGCTAATAAACTTGCACTGAGGATTCCCCACAGCACTTTTTTAATGGTTAATATAAGGAGTGGAGAAAGCTTTGCCCTTTAAAAAAATCTAAAGAGAGACATTTTGAAACTGCGAGGGAGGGGGGAAGTTACACCACCTACACTCTCCATTATCTGAACACTCAGCAATTAGCCAGAGGAAAAGCCCTACAAACAGGCGGTCATTGGTGGCTTGCTCGCTCTCTTATTCACACACACACACACACACACACACACACACACACACACCCCACAAGGATCCCTGGCCACCTTATTTAAAATTATAAAACCTCCCCCATAACACTCTTATTTCTTCCCTTGCTTTATTTTTCTTCTTTCCACTTAATCACTACGTCACATATTGTCATTTTGGTTATTTATGTTGTTTATTGGGACTCTTCCCCACTAGAGTGTTAGCTCCTTGAGTGAACGAATTTTTGTCTATTTTGTTTATTCTAATATACACATGCCTAGAACAGGGAGGCACACATTGACATTCAATAAATATTTGTGGCATGAATAAATGAATGAATGGATGGATGAACGGTTGAATAAAAAGTCTAGAAAAGTACCAATCATAATTTTGACAAAATTCAACACCCATTTATGATAAAAACTCTCCAGAAAGTGGGCATAGAGGGAACCTAGCTCAACATAATAAAGGCCATATATGACAAACCCACAGCAAACATCATTCTCAATGGTGAAAAACTGAAAGCATTTCCTCTAAGATCAGGAACAAGACAAGGATGTCCACTCTCGCCACTATTATTCAACATAGTTTTGGAAGTCCTAGCCATGGCAATCAGAGAAGGAAAAGAAATAAAAGGAATCCAAATTGGAGAAGAAGGAAAACTGTCACTGTCTGCAAATGACATGACACTACACATAGAAAATCCTAAAGATGCCACCAGAAAACTACTAGAGCTAATCAACGAATTTGGTAAAATAGCAGGATACAAAATTAATGCACAGAAGTCTCTTGCATTCCTATACACTAACAATGAATGATCAGAAAGAGAAATTACAGAAACAATCCCATTTACCATTGCAACAAAAAGAATAAAGAACCTAGGAATAAACCTACCTAAGGAGGCAAAAGACCTGTACTTAGAAAACTATACGATACTGATGAAAGAAATCAAAGATGACACAAATAGATGGAGAGATATACCATGTTCTTGGATTGGAAGAATCAATATTGTGAAAATGACTATACTACCCAAAGCAATCTACAGATTCAATGCAATCCCTATCAAATCACCAATGGCATTTTCCACAGAATTAGAACAAAAATTTCACAATTTGTATGGAAACAGAAAAGACCCCAAATAGCCAAAGCAATCTTGAGAAAGAAAAACGGAGCTGGAGGAATCAGGCTCCCTGACTTCAGACTATACTACCAAGCTACAGTAATCAAGACAGTATGGTACTGGCACAAAAACAGAAATATAGATAAATGGAATAAGATAGAAAGTCCAGAGATAAATCCATGCACCTATGGTCACCTAATCTATGACAAAGGAGGCAAGAATTTACAATGGAGAAGACAGTCTCTTTAATAAGTGGTGCTGGGAAAACTGGACAGCTACATGTAAAAGAACGAAATTAGAACACACCCTAACACCATACACAAAAATAAACTCAAAATGGATTAAAGACCTAAATGTAAGACCAGACACTATAAAACTCTTAGAAGAAAACATAGGCAGAACACTCTTTGACATAAATCACAGAAAGATCTTTTTTGACCCACCTCCTAGAGTAATGAAAATAAAAACAAAAATAAACAAATGGGACCTAATGAAACTTAAAAGCTTTTGCACAGCAAAGGAAAACATAAACAAGATGAAAAGACAACCCTCAGAATGGAGAAAATACTTGCAAATGAAGAAACTGACAAGGGATTAATCTGCAAAATATACAAGCAGCTCATGCAGCTCAATATCAAAAAAAACCCAACCCAATCAAAAAATGGGTGGAAGATCTAAATAAACATTTCTCCAAAGAAGACATACAGATGGCCAAGATGCACATGAAAAGATACTCAACATCACTAATTATTAGAGAAATGCAAATCAGAACTACAATGAGGTATCACCTCACACCAGTCAGAATGGCCATCATCAAAAAAATCTACAAACAATAAATGCTAGAGAGGGTGTGGAGAAAAGGAAACCCTCTTAAACTGTTGGTGGGAAGGTAAATTGATACGGCCACTACGGAGAACAGCATGGAGGCTCCTTAAAAAACTAAAAATATAGCTACCATATGACCCAGCAATCCTACTACTGGGCATATACCCTGAGAAAACCATAATTCAAAAAGACACATGCACCCCAATGTTCATTGCAGCACGATTTACAATAGCCAGGACATGGAAGCAACCTAAATGTCCATTGACAGATGAATGGATAAAGAAGATATGGTACAATGGAATATTACTCAGACATAAGAAGGAATGAAATTGGGTCATTTGTAGAGATGTGGATGGACCTAGAGACTGTCATACAGAGTGAAATAAGCCAGAAAGAGAAAAACAAATATTGTATATTAACACATATATGTGGAATCTAGAAAAATGGTACAGATGAACCTATTTTCAAAGCAGAAATAGAGACACAGATGTAGAGAACAAACGTGTGGACACCAGAGTGGAGAAAGGGGGGTGGGATGAATTGGGAGATTGGGATTGACATATATACACCGCTAGGTATAAAATAGATAACTAATGAGGACCTGCTGTATAGCACAGGCAACTCTGTGCGGTGCTCTGTGGTGACCTAAATGGGAAGGAAATCCAAAAAGGAGGGGATATGCGTATGCATATGGCTGGTTCACTTCACTGTGCAGCAGGAGCTAGCACAACACTGTAAAGCAACTATACCCCAATTAAACAAAAAAGAGTTGAAAGTAATTACAATCTCTTTAAATAGCTGCATTGTTCTGGTTTTTCTATTATAAATATGTATTATTTGTATAATAATAGTTTTAAAAAATGTAACCACAATTGTCCAGGTTATTAACGATTTGAAGCTGAAGTGAGAGCAGATAGGACACGGTTTATCTTCTATAGCTCAAATGTGATAGATATTTTCCACAGGCCCCTTGAATCCACCCTCCATCTTTCCTCACTGCTCAATGCCCTGGGATATCGACCTTTTTAAACTGAATCAACTAGCTTGCTTGACCTTTGCCTTCTAGCTGGGAAAAGAATAAGGCTGGGCTATTTGTCACGCAGCTCTCAGGCCCTCAGGTTGCTGCAGATGCACTGTGTCCCTCTACTGGAGGCCCCAGTATATCCGGCACCTCCTCAATACCCCTAATCTCTCCAGGTTCTATAACTGCTCCCACTCTTGCCTCCCTCAGGCCTAGGAATGTAACAGCTCTCCATTTTGCATGACCTGGAATGCTTCACTTCCTTTGCCGGTCATCTTAACTCTACCCACACCTTTTAAATAATCCCTTTATTAAATTTTCCTCAATTACCCAATTAGGTATGCCATCAGTTCCTTGCTGGATTTCTGACTGATAGAGTGAAATGGGGAAATGTGCTTACAGTTGGAAGAGCTGAGTCCTACTACCAGTTTCACCATTGGCTTGCTCAAGGCTAAGAAATCACTGGTCTACATTCAGTTTCTTCACCTGAAAACTAAGAAAACTGGGCAAGACAACCTCCAGCATTCTGTGATTTTTAAGCCCTTTGCTTAGAGAACCAAGTAGTTACTTCCCCACTGGTTAGAAAGTGTTAACTTGATCCAGATTCTGAAAAGGGCCAGTCTTCCAGGAACTTATCCACATGGGTTGTAGCTATACTACTCACAATAAAGCTGAGCTCGGCAATAATAAAGCCAGAAAAATCCAGGCTTATCTTTGCCCTCACTACAGCTTAAAATCAGTTATTTCCAGTTTCCTGGAAAACTAAGGCTACATTTTTTTTTTTAAACATCTTTACTGTAGTATAATTGGTTTACAATGGTGTGTTAGTTTCTGCTTTATAACAAAGTGAATCAGCTATCAGCTATATACATATATTACATATATCCCCATATCTCCTCCCTCTTGCGTCTCCCTCCCACCCTCCCTACCCCACCCCTCTAGGCTATATTTTTTAACAACTATTATTATACAAATAACACAGATTTATAATAGAAAAACCAGAATTTGAAGCTATTTAAAGAGATGAAAATTACTTTCAACATTTACAATTGATACCTTTCTAGATTTTTTTCTGTTCACTCCTTTATTCCACAAATATTTACCGAATGCCAGTATATGCCTGGCTGCTCTAGGCATGTGAATAGTGTTGCATTACTGTGAAGTACTTGTGTTGCCAAACCAGAAATCTGGATGCTACTTCAATTCTCCACTTTGCCTAAGTATAATATCGGAAGAATTATGTAATCCCTGCTCTTCTTTGGGCAGTGTGTACACAGGACACTTAAATTCCTGGAAAGGTGAATTTTTTTTTGGCTGGTAGGGCCAAGTCGAAACTTTCTGCCATTTGGCTTAGCTTCCTTGTCTTAGACACAGCCTCAAGCTTCTAGCCAGAAAGCCTTCTCTATCACCAACCCAAAAGTGTCAACAGTAAAAACAAATGACGAATAAATGGACCCTACCAGGGAGTGGGAATTGTTTATCCAAATAACATTGGAGGTTTTGTAGTAGTATCTTTGAAAGTCAGAGTAGGTTCAAGGCAGTGAACTCTTTCATCGGGTGTGACTGGAAAAGGAGACCTGCCCAAGCAGACACAGTGATTGTTGGAGTAGCTGCACATGCAGCTGTGGTAGGACAGGGCTGTCTGACTCCCACCTTCATTTCATCTCTCTCCATCCTCACACCAGTGAAGGAAAGTTTTGTTTTATCTTGAAAAACACTGCACCAACGTTATGCTCCGAGAAGTATTAATATCAGCAAAAAACGGACTTGTCTATCTTACTGACATTCTGAGGCCTATCAAAGACCTAGGCTTACTTCCGTGAGAGCAGAAAACAACCAGCATGGCCCCTCAAGGATGAAATCAGGAATGATCATCAACTCGTTTTTGACCATTCAAGGCTTCCTGATACTGTTGAAAAAGTGTCTGTCACATAATAGTGGTTCATGAAATTTTGTTAATAAATTAGAGTGAATAAATTACTCTTAATTAAACCATATTTTAATATCTAATATTTAGCAATATTTAACATTTATCAACAATGTTTTGAATTTATGAGGTATAAACAGAATGGGAAGGAAAAAGGAGAAGGAGAAGGGGGTTCCGGAGTCCAACAAGTCAGACTGCACGGACCACAGGACAACCTGCTCTGTTTTGCACCAGACTCCCCTGTAAAACAGGGTAATGGTAACTTCCCCATATGGCTGTTGTGAGTTTTAAATGACTTAATTATGTAAAATGCTTTTAACAGGGCCTGGCACATGGTAAATTGTCAATAAACGTTAGCTACTACCCTCCTTTCCTCCTCCTCCTCCACTTCCTTCTCTCCATATACTCAAGATTTTCTGATCTGCCCCTGGAATTCCATCCTCCTGCTGCTAATCAACTGTACCTGTGGACGCTTCCATATATTATGGGATACACTGATGGTGCTTCACAGTACCTACATTAGAGATATTTGAAAATTTTAAATAAACTTGACACTGAAATTAGCTTCACTCGGCAATGATACCATCTCAGACATTCCTCCTGGGTCAAATACTGTCATTGTGCAGAGAGAACAATGAAGCAACATGGCCACAGTCAATCTGGTGACTGAAAAGGCAATTTAGGTTCTTATTTGTTAAATGGCAGGAACACCAGGCAGAAATCAGACACTGATCTCATCTTAATACAAATTTCCATCAGAGGGTGGGGAAAAATGAGACAGAGATTGTTAATATAGGTAGAAAGTGATGTAAACCACAGAGAAGCACAGCTAGGGTGCTATGGACCTCTAGTGTCAGGAGAGACTGGTTTCTGCTGGGGACTCAAGAAAAGAGAGTACAGTTCACACAGATGCAGGTCACCAACGCATGCCATGGGTAGTGACTCATCTCATCTTAAGACAGATGCATGAGGATTTGGTTTTTGCCTAGGTGGTTTTTCTCTAGAATTGTAATGCAGGCCAAGTTTGTCATGCCTTATACCTTTATACCAGCAGTCCCTACCACCACCACCATAACTCTCCCAGCCATTGCAGCAAGGCATCCAGACCTGGATCTTGACCCACACTCCTTAACATCATCATCCTGATGGAAATGTCCCCGTTGTATCTCCCTTGTTCTTCAGGGTCCATGGGTGGCAGTGGGCCAATCCTTAGAGGAGAGCTCACCAGCACCACGGGCATCACATATTTGACACAAGGGACCTCTGAAGTCACGAACACATTATGCCTGTGTTTAAAGCTGTGGCCCATGGTACTGTGTATACTTAGTCAATGGTAATAACCAATCAATGGGTCTGACCAGCTCAATTAAAACGAAACCTGAATAACTGGCTGGGCAACTGCAAAGGTTAATGCAGCTTCAGTTTGGTTAACACACTGAAATCTCTATTAATGGCATCAGCTAGAATTGTGCTGAGTGTAATCTGTTCACCAAAACTTGGAGGTCCTGACTAAGAAAGCCATAGGGCTTTAACAGCTTGACTTATCAGGCAAAAGAATAAACATTTTTTGATAAAACATATCACAAAGAAATAATGAAATTTGTTTCATGTTTTAAGCATGCTAATTGCAAAGATGTATGCATGTGGTTTTGCAGATGTCTTTCCAAGTTGCATCTTTGTCTTTGTCAATATAATATCATCTTATCTTGGTATACCATTGTGTGATTTGGGTAACATATTAGTCTCTTACAAGATAGTATTCTGGAAAGGTCAGCACTGTGCCAACCCACCCACAGCCTCTTCTGAGGGGATCCACCCTGCCCACACTTCCTGCCACAGGGGCAGGCCCAGGAAGCCATGTTTAGTACTCGGAGCCCCACATCCTCTGTCCATAAATGATTGGCTGTGGCCCAAGCACCTGAACCAACGGTACACAATCCATAGGCTTGTCAGGGAGTTATAGTCTGCCCTGGAAGAAGGACTGGACCAATCAGATTCTCTCTTAGGGCCCTGAGCATGAAGAAAAATAGCCATCAGTTAGCACTAGGACGAGATGAAGTAGACATATAGCATGTCACTTTAATCATAGAAGTCAAAGATCCATGAACTCCTGCTGCTGAAGGGCTGGGAGGCTTCTTGAATCTAGAGTCACCTTTGAGCTCTGGGCTCTTTGAGGCCAAGATTTAATATGGCTCCCGTTCTTGGATTTCCACAAACATTCTTTTACCATTTAAAAATAAAGTGACATAATACAACATGCTAAAGCCCTTTGTCTTGAGCTAGCTTAAATGACTTTCTGTTCCTTGCAAGTAAGAGAGCCAGACTAAAATCAATGGGAGATTGAAACTGGGTCCCAACTGAATGCCTGGGCCACAAGGCCTTCTAGAGAAATTACAAGAAGAAAGACAAACTGACAATGTCTTAGCCATTACTGGGAAGGCAACAGAAACCAAAAAAAGAAAAAAAGGAACTGAAAGCCTTTAAAGACGATTTGGAAAGTTTGTGTGTGTATACCTCCCTGTTGGGTATGCAGTGACTTGTAGAACCAGCACCATGAATGGAGAAGACATAGTCTCACTGAGCTCTCTCTCATGGCGAAACCAAGTATTTTAACAACCAAACTTAAAATAGACTATGAATGACGGCTGGTTATGAGATATGCTAAATGTACAGGAATCACAAGTGATTGAAGCCAATTCACGAGAAAAACAGGATAATAATGTTTGAGGCGGCCTCAAAAGCAGGTGCTCGTTTAGGGTGTGTCTATATGGCCCTGGTTTTTGTTTCCACTCAACTTTGGAAACTAAATGACACTGCTCTCCATTTTAAAATGGAAATGTATTGGTTCATATAGACTGTGTCTAAATAAAACACAGTTTCCAAATATCTCCTCAATTGTAGCATTTCTTGGCCAAATGTATTTCATGGCTTGGGGTTAAATATAATTTGGCCACTATCTAAATATTCCAGTTGATTTAGAAAGTGAATTATTATCATGTTTGATCTATGAAGACATTCCACCAGTTTAAAAAATAAACTATTTGCAGATAGAAGTTTTCACTACTTGAATCTGTTTTTCTATACCTGTATTATGCAAATTATGTCTTCTTGCCTGGTGGAAGCAGTGTGGGAAGTGGTTAAGTGATGGACTTTGGAAACAGATAGGCCTGAGTTCAAATCCAGTCTCAGTGATTTTTTTCTAGTCATGTGGCCTTGGGCAAGTTAGTCCTGCAGTTTCTTTATTTCTCAGACAAGGATGATGAAATAATAGTACATACCTTACAGGATGTACGAATTAAATGAATAAAGGTACATAAAGTGGTTAAAGCAGTGCCTGGTAGGTTATTTCCTATAAATAATCTAAAAATGTTTACTACTATTATGTGTATTACTTTCATCGAACTAACAAACTAAATCATTGAGTGCATGCAAATATTGTCCTTGGTGTGTACTTCTTGTAATCTTGTTTAAAACTCACAATAGGAGGGTAGGAATTATCATCCCAATTTTACTGTAGTAGAAATGAGGTATAGAACACCTCATTAACTAATTTGCTAAAGGTTGCCTAGTTACTAAATGGCAAAGCCAGGATTCATTGATTTACTCATTAATCTATTCAACATGTTTTTCATTGAGTACTGGCTACACACTAGCCTGGAATGCTGGAATATAGACAGGAATCAAGCAGACATAAATCCTTGCCCTCATGGAGCTAAGCTTCAGCTAGAGGAGATAAACAATGGGAAGGGGAGAGGGAGAGGCATGTGTGTTGGGGAGTGGGTGGAGTTCAGAATGCAATTGTGGTTATAACAGGTAACGAGGGAAGGTCTCACTGAAAATAGGATGTTTGAGGAAAGGCCTGAGAGAGGAAAGGAAGCAGGCCATGGGGCTAGCTAGGGGGAAAGCTTCTGGGCAGAATAAAGAGCACGTGCAAAGGCTCTGAGGCAGGAGTGTGCCTGGTGCGTTCCAGGAACAGCAAGAGGTGGCCGAACAGAGAAAAGAGGGAGAACAACAGGAGATGAGATCGAAGAGGGGAGAACTTGGCTGATACTGGTATTTGCTTTAGAGGCCCCCCCATCTCACCACATTTACGTTAACTAGGGCTTTGCCTCCACAAAGGCAAACCATCTTAAGAAGCCGCTGATGGAAGAGTCTCCCCTTTGGAAAGGCCATCTCCCCTCCCATCATCTCCATCCCGTAGAGAGGAAAACCCAGGCTTGGTATTGGCAGTCAGGTAGTTCATCAGAACTGAAACCACCTAACCAGCATCCCCCCCGCCCCACTGCCCCTCTCCCGCCCCCCCTTGCCGACTGGAAGCAACCATGACGATGGTTCTCAGAGCCCTTGCAGAGGTGTGCTGTGGTCTCTCTGAGCTCATCACGGCACCTTCCTATGCAGGCGTTTCAATTCAAGGTCATTTTTGGTTCCTTTTAAGTAGCAGACTCAGAACCAGATCTATTCAAGTGTAGGAACAGTGCAAACACATTAATAGCCAGACCCTAGTGGGAGTTTTATTTTCCATTTCCTCTTCCCCCATATTTATTTGTTTCTTCATCTCCTCTGTGCAGTAAGGGTGACCCTGCATGACATTTTCAGATGAAACTTAAAAAGGTAGGGGGGAGAATGGGAAGATGTCACTCTATGTTGGAGCCAGCTCTTCCCCAGACCCTGTCAGGCTCTGGAGTTGGGCTGCCTGGGTTCATACCTCTATTTCACCACTTAGAAGCTGTGCAAGCTTAGACAAAACACTCAGCCTCGAAGAGTCTCCATTTTCCTGTATTTAAATTGGGGATGATGACAGTACCTGCTTAGTTAGGCTCATAGTGGGAATTAAATATAATCATTTAATGATATTTTAGAATTTAGTCAAAATAGGGAGCTGCCTCCCATTCCTGGAATGCTTTTCATTGCAATGAGAAGGATGTCTCAGGACATTAAGAGGCAGGTGTCCAAATGGATGTGGTTGTCTCTGCATTTTTACTCAAAGCATGACTCAGATATTTCCCACATGCTTCCATCTCTCTGGTAAAAGTTCTATTTTTCCCCAGCTGGGTGGTCCCAGCCCCTCAAGCTGATAAGCCTCTTGAGTTCTCAGAAGCAGACAAAGGGAGGTCATAGCCCTCTCTGTGGTCCAGGCGAGTAACTGGCCCACTGCCTCCAATGGGGAAGGTGGTCTAACTGCACTTATTACATCCCCTGGGGCAGACTCTGAGCTTCTCCTACCTCACACAGGGCACTAAGGAAAATGTTTGCAAATTCTCCCATAGAAAATCAAACAACAAGCAAAGGTCCTTAAAGACAAGAAGGTTTTTTGGCAAGAGAATCTTCAGGGATTACATTTTTCCACCTTCAGTGTAATTTATCTTTTGGGAAAAGGGCACACAGAATTTGGTGGATGTTGTGTAATGGTCACAGCCTACTAACCCTATGTGTTCCAGTAGAAAGGAAAAAAATCAGTACACAGTTATGTCAGAAAATCTTCCACAACTGGGTTATAGTGAATGGTCAATATTCTATCGGCATTAGTATAAATCAGAGAGTAAATGACATATTAAGAATAGCTAAAGCATTTTATAGGAACAGTCAAGGCAACTGTCCTAGGATCATTGTAATTGAAAAAATGTGTCCTGGAAATGCTTCTGTAGCTCAATGATTTAAACATATATTATAACATTTTCTTAGTGTCTCAGATGACCATTTTTGAGATGACTTATTATGGTTCCTTAGTAAGCTTCAATAGGCAGAGTCACTTTAGAGTATAATTTTAAGTTGCTTGGACCTATCATCCCACAGACTCAGTATCAAATTGTTAAATGACATTGACACAAACCCCTGAATGCCATTACTAAAAAGCCATAGGAAGGATTCCCCACAAGTAAGAAGCTTAGTGCTACGTGGATAATCACCCCTGACTTAACCTCAGCTGTAAATTCAGATTGAGATGTGCCAGAATTTTTTGAAGGATGCACCACAGATCAAAAGAGCCTGGTTTAAAGACAGAAACCCACCAGTTCCACTCCTCATTCTATACCCAAAGACGTGTCCACCAAAACACATGTGCATGAATGTTCACAGCAGCTTTATTCATAACAGTCTAAAGTTGAAAATAACTGAATGTCGGACAATAGTAGAATGGATAAACTGTAATATATATATGTACGTATATATACATATATATATACACATACATATATATATATTCAGTGAAATACTACTCAACAATTAAACAAATAAATTTTTTTTAAAAAAACATACTGCTAGGGCTTCCCTGGTGGCGCAGTGGTTGAGAATCTGCCTGCCAATGCAGGGGACACGGGTTCGAGCCCTGGTCTGGGAAGATCCCACATGCCGCGGAGCAACTAGGCCCGTGAGCCACAATTATTGAGCCTGCGCGTCTGGAGCCTGTGCCCTGCAACAAGAGAGGCCACGACAGTGAGAGGCCCGCGCACTGCGATGAAGAGTGGCCCCCACTTGCCGCAACTAGAGAAAGCCCTCGCACAGAAACGAAGACCCAACACAGCCATAAACAAATAAATAAATAAACCCAAAAGTTAAAAAAAACCAAAAAAAAACCATACTGCTACACACAGTAACATGATCGGATCCCAAAACATGTTGAAAAAAAGAAGCCAGACAAAAACATACCAGCTGTATGATTCCATTTACATAAAATTTTGAAGCAGACAAAACTAATCTATGGTGATGGAGGTCAGAAGAGTGATTAACCTGCCCAGGGTGGGGGTGGGAGAGGGGGTTATGGAATCAGAAGGGTACAAAGGAGCCTACTGGATGCTGGGATATTCTGAATCTTCATTGGGGTGGTGGTTCTGCGGGTGTATACAATGAAAAATTCACCATCTGCGCCCTTAACATTTGTGCAGTTTACTCTAAGTTATGCCTCAATTTAAAAAAGAAAAAGGAAACAAAAAATTAAATACAGAGGTAAACAGGATCTGTGTTATCTGGGTGGCTTTTGTAAGACTCTGGGATCACAAACTCAAGAACTATGACCCTGTGGGAGAGAAAATGTGAATCCCATCCAGTTAGATTTATCCCAGGATTACTCTGTATTCATTCATCATTAACTGGCACTGAGACCTGTGTGTGCGGGGCAGTGGGCTAGCTGCTGGCGATAGAGTAGAGGGAACAAGACTGTCATATTCCCACTCTGTAAGAGGAGACAACACTCAGAAAGAAACTACACGCATAATTCCATAATTTTGAAATGTGACATAGACTACAAGAAAAGCATAGAAGAGCTCTCCTATGAGAAAGATAAGAAGTGGGCCTGATTTTGTTCCATCAGGAAAGTTTCCTTGAGGAAATTACATATGAACAGAGATGTGAAGCTTGGGTAGGAGTCAGACAGAAGATTGGGGCCAGGGGGAGGGAGGAAGAGAGAGACAGGGCGGAGAGAGAAGTGGTGGGGCGGGAGGAGAGAGGAGAGAAGCATGGGCAAAGACCTTGAGTTCATGGATCCAAAATTCTCAGAGAGTTCTAGCGTAGCTAAAGTGTAATGAGTTGTGGGGAGAAGAGGGAAATTAAGTTGAGGGAGGAGGGGTAGACTGGAGCCAGGATGTGGAGTGCTTTCCAGGCCAAGATTAGGGTTTAGATCAAATGCCAAGTAGAATTTGAAGAATCAATGGGTTTTAAATAAAATCTGATTTGCACTTTGAAAAGATCACTGGTTTCTAAGAAGAGTATAAACTAAAAAGAAATAAGAATACAGTCAAAAGAACCAGGTAAAACTATTGAAATAATCCATGAAGGAGAGGACAACTTGAATTGGAATGGTGGCAATGAAAGTGGAGAAAGGTAGATGGAAATGAGCCAGTCTTTCCAAACTTACTTATCTCATCTTCTGGTCTTCTGGTGACCTTTCTCTCTTCTAAAACACACACGCACACACACACACACACATTCATAGCAGATACTTAACACTCACCCACTAGATCCCAACTGTGATAGGAGTGCAATAATGGTGATACAGACACAGTACCCACTAGTACCTAAGAATTCCAATGCATAACTCACTTTGAGAAAAGGAAATCAGGAGTAAATGCTAACATTTACTCAGTTTCACCTATGTGCCAGGCATTGTGCTAGGTACTTTCACATTTGTTTGCTTGTATACTGCTATGGATGGAATATTTGTGTTCCCCCAAAATTCATAATCTCCAATGTGATGGTATTAGGAGGTGGGCCTCTGGGAGCTGATTAGGTCATGAAAGTGGAGTCATAAATGGGAATAGTTCCCTTATAAAAAGAGACCTTCCACCATGTGAGGACACAGCAAGAAGATGGCTGTCTATGAACCAGGAAGCAGATTCTCACCAGCCTACAGGACTGTGAGAATAAATTCCCGTTATTTATAAGTTGCTCACTCAGTCTACGATACTTTTGTTATAGCAGCCTGAACAGACTGAGACATAGCTTGAACTGGATATTATGATTATTCCCATTTTAAGAGGCAGGGAAACTGTAGCTTGAAGAGGTTAAATAATTATTTTATTGCAGTCTCACAGCTATTCTAAATGGCAGAGATAGGATTTGAGTTCAGAGATATATGATTCCAGAAGCCATGTTCTTTCTATTACACTCTACTGATGATCCCTTTATCAAAGGTGAATGTCATTTTAATAACAAACATCAGGAAAAGTGATCCAAAGGAATGACTCTCTAATGGTGAAATTTCAGACATTAAAACACCTGGATGAAGACATCAGTCTTCAGAGCCTGTGGGATCATAGCACTTACTATAGGCAACCCCTTCCTCCAGTCTGACTGTGACTAATCACAAGCCCATCTCCATGCACAGGAGCCGGAGACCGGTGACGTTTGAGAGCAACCACAAAGGGGTGGGGGTAGCCCACAGCCTCCAAAAGCAGTGACAGCAAAGCTGAGTTCAGCTCAGGTTTGCATGGGCAGGTACAGCCTTTAATAACTCTGAGGCATCTTACACTTGGTTTCATTACAAGTCAGATCTGATTTAGCTCCTGCCTCCAGAAACGACACCAGTCTTGTGGGGAGGGAAAGAGAAAGGGTATGAGAGGCTCACCAGTCCTGCTTTGGGGGTGACTTTGCCCAATCACCAGGAACAAATTTCTTTGGGGTGGCCATGTGATCAAAGATACTGTATCCTGAGGGCCTGGGGAAGAGGGATGTATCAGCTAGGGTTTGATCAGAGAAGCAGAGGCGCTGCTTGATTCAGAAATAAAGATTTGTTGTAAAGATTACACCCTGCAAAGCTGTGAGAGCTGGTGGACTTGATGGCAGGCTGTTGCCTCTGCATCCAGTGGGGACCTGAAGTCCAGTGGCTCTGATAATCAGGAAGGAACTCGGGAAAGTGGGGGAAGGAACGCAAACTGGAAGCGTGGGAAACACTGGAACCAATGAGCACAGGCCGGAACCCATGGCTGTCTCTCATTACCTCCAAATTGGACAATGCAGGGGACCTGCAAAAGCTGGCACCTTCTCCATGGAACTGCACACACAGCAAGCTTGCAGCTCAGAGAATCTGAAGGAGAAGACCGGGTGGGAGTTGAAGGAACTGCAGGCCCAGGTGCTGCTCCATGCCAACAGGATAAGCCATTAGATCAGCATGAGCTAAGGGGGCCCGCCTGGCACCCCACACCAATCTGCAGAGAGTTGTGGCTGCATCCCTTCTGCCTTCCCCATCTCAAGCAAATTTCTCCTGTGGCAGCCCTAACCTGGAACCATACAGGGAAGAGGATTCTGGGAAACACTGCCAGTTTAGCTAAGTCAACACAGTACAAAGGTCCATCAAGGGGAAAGCTCTAGAGACAAGTAATTAGATAAACTAAAGGTTTTATGATATGAGTGGAATGGAAAAAGAATTCCTATGTGAACCCATAGTGCAATCCTGGCCAGGTCCTTCCACAAGACACACTTGAAATTCAGGCATGCGGTGGGTTAGAATCAATGAAAAAACTATTAATGAGTGCTGTTGATGTGCAAGGCTCGGTCCTCAGCATCACTAGAGGGGTACAAAGAACTTCACGAGAGGCCTCTGCCCTCACTGGAAGGAAGCTAAGATGGACATGGTACCACATATGCATTTCCACACAATGCATCCTTGGATGCCTTCAGTAGACTTCCACAGGTTGCTTGATGTTTGGTTGGTAGAACAAACTAGCATCACCAGACCGGGTTAAAATTCAGCCTTGCTCCCCACTAGACATATGATTTTGGGCAATTTACTTAATTGCTCTGAGCCTCCATTTCCTAATATATAGAGATAGTAATAATATTTACTTCATATGTTGATGATAAGCATAAAAAGAGATCAAGTATGTTAAGCACTGGCACAGAGTAGGTACTCAATAAATGGAAATGGCAGTCATTTCCATTTTTATCATCCTTATCCTCATTGTATCATCATCCTCATCACCAACATCACTGTTCCTTTTTAGACCCAAAGCCTATCTGAATAAGCATGTGGCATACAGACCCACTAATACACAAAATACACGTGAGTGCCCAACCCCTTAATGAATCAGCAGTTTGAATAAGCCCGCGTACTTCAGGTATTTGTTTGTTCATTCAATAAATGGTAAACCCTAACCCTACTGTGCAAGACACACGTGGCCCAAACATGATATATAAGTCTCAAATGACAAGTGTAAACAATGCCCTTAGGAGTTACAATTTCAGTTCAGCAAACATGTCCTGGGACTTCGTAGAGTTGACAGGAGGGAAATACCACTGTGGCTTATAGTGGTCAAGGTTTCAGAGAGCAAGTAGCACTGGGGTTCATCGTGACAAATGGGTGGTGTTTTACACCGTGAGGCAGAAGGGGTCACTCCTGGAGCTGAGTACGAGGTGAGCATTGGGCTGGAGGCTGGAAAGCCCTTGCGTATCCAGAAGGGAGTGAGGAGAGCAGAGAGGGTTTGTCAGGGAATAAATAGGTCAAGAAGCAGATTGTGCATTGCTTTGAATGCCAAGGTCAGGAGTTCAGATTCTGTCTTGTGGGCAGCAGAGTTATCAAAGGTCACAAAGAGAAGGGGCACAACAAAAGCCAAGATTCAGGAAAACTAACATGGTGAAAGTCTATGGGCTATACTGAATTGGGGAGAGACTGTAGAAAGGAAGGCCAATTGGAAATCCTGAGACAGAAATTCAGAAAGTACAGAGAGGTCTGAACTGAGACAATGAGAGTGCAAAGAGGAATGATGGAATTATTCTGAAGGGAAGAAGCACTACTCCACGGTGCCTGCTTGCACATAAGGAGATGTTAAAGATGAGCCAAGACTCCAGCCTGGGCAGCACGAAGAGAAATAGGGAAGTTGGGGGCAGGGAGTGAAAAAGAGAAAAGAGGCTATGAGCCATGTGGAGATTCAGTGAGTACCACTAAAGACACAGGGTCAGGAGGTGAGGCCAGAGGTAAAGATCTGGGATAAGCTCCCTGTGGGCTGGTTGAGAGCAGAGTGGATGAACATGAGAGAAGGACTGACTGAACCTGGGGAGTGCCTAAATGCAGGGAGTTGCAGGAGGTACCAGAGAAAGAACAGGCAGAGACCTAGCCTCCCGTAAACCTAAAGAAAGCATCCATTTGCTGATGGGAAACAGCAAAGACCTCCAAATCCCTGTAATTCTTCAAGATGCAATGATGCTCACTTCTATAAGAGAAGAATCATTTTGCAGACCCAATGGCTAAAGAGACAACACAGTCCATCTGAAAGAACAGAGACAATCATTCACGCAGAAGAAGCTGAGTTAGTGTCCACATTTTGGTCAGGATGGCTACAGTCAGCATCCTCAGGAAACAGATGGCACATCTGAGATAAGGCATTAGGTTCAGCCACGGTGGTGATTGTTACCCTCCTCAACCTGAAGAGGAGGAGAGGTACTGATATTACCTGAAGCGCAGTGAGGGCTAAAGGAGTAGAAGAGGCTGTCCAATCAGAGCTGTGGCTGTAGGAGAACATAGCTGCTGCCAAACCTCTAATGGCCAAGGAGAGAGCAAGAAGTATAAACCTTTCTCTCCTCCCACCTTTTCATTTCTGATCAGCACGCCTCATGGGTCAAACTCAACCAGAAGCCACAAGATGAGGAAGGTCTAGTTAATGCAGTCTGTAGTACTCAGCCTCCCAGAGCAAAAAGCAGGGCAGAAAAGGGTGGAAGACAGATCTTGGGGAGAGAATGGAGAATCATCAGAACATTGACCTATTATAGTTCCTTAGTTCAACATTATCCTCTGAGTGGAAGTAGAAATAATTAATTTTCATCATTAATTATACACATTTGTATAACATTTTCTGCTTCATAAAGTGTTTGCACATAGATTATCCCTTTTGAGCTACACAGTATCCCTGTGAAGTAGATAAGACCATGCTATTCAGGTCTACTTAACTCTGAAGCCCAGAGAAGTTAAATGATTTATTCAAAGTTACAGTCAAATGGCAAGTGAACTGTGAAGTTCCTATTAGAAATAAGGCCCTCTGACTCCTAATCCAGTGCTCCTGCCCAGGTGTGAAATTAATTTACCTGGGAAGATGCTCCTGCTGTGAAAGGCATTAGGACGTAGCTGTCCCAAGGGTGGCATGCCTTGTAGCCCCAGCCTGTTGGGTAACAGGGCCTTCTGGAGTTGTTTTCAATAAGCAAATATTCCTGACACTTCAATTATCCCAAGCCAAACAATGAGCACACTGTACAAGAAGTTTCATAAATTTCATTCAATTGGATGCAATGAGAATAATATAAGTCAAAGCTTTGTGTGTATCCCCTGAAGAAAAAAAAAATCACCCAACAAAACAGAGATTGTTGTAATGGAAACATCTAGGCCAGAAAAAAAGGCAACACAGGCTCTGTGTTTCAGGAACCTGGCTCTGATTCTTTCATCTCATCACCAGTCTCAGCAAAGAAACGTGTCTCTGTCAGGAATCCTGTACTTTCCATTCTCCTACAAATTAAAGCAAGGCATTCTTACATATGGACAACTCCAAAATTGTGTTTGATAAAGTGTTTTTGTTAACTTTCCCATGTTTGGTGTCTTGTCATTTCCATATATACCCTCTCAAGCCACTCCCTCTATCCTACTGTTATGGGGTGACTTGTGTCCCCTAATAAAGATATGCTGAAGTCCTAACCCCCAGTACTTCAGAATGTGACCTCATTTTGAAATCAGGTCCATAAAGAGGTAATCGAGTTAGAATGAGGTCATTTGAATGGGCCCTAATCCAGTATGACTGGTATCCTTTTAAAATGGGCAATCTGGACACAGAGACAGACACCCAGAGAGGGAAAATGATATGAAGAGACAGGGAGAAGATGGCCATCCACAAACCAAGGAATTTCTGAGGCCACCAGAAGCTAGGAGAAAGTCTGGGGACAGCTCCTTCCTTATTACTGTCAGAATGTGTACACACTTATACCCAAGATGTAGCCAGGAAAATGGTAGCTATTTTCTTGGCAAAACTCAAGGTTTTATAGAAATATGTCCAAAGAGAGTCTTAGGAAATTTTATATAGATTAAATATTGTTCCTCTCTTCCATCTATGGAGAAGAGCTCTAGTGACATTAGTCACTAGACTAATGGATTAATTCTAGTGACCATGTCTGATATGTTGATACCTGAATTAATTAGAACACTTTTGGTTATAAGTAAGAGAAAATCCATACCAAAGTGGCTTATGCAATAAAGGCAACTTCTTGGCTCCCATACCTGAAAATGCAGGTGTAGTCTGGGCTTTAGGCATGGCCTGGTCAAGGCTCTAGACTATGTGATTCTTTCCATCTTCCTCTTTTGTGTGTTGATTCCATCCTCAGGCTGGTTTCCCTCATGGTACCAAAATGACTGCAATGGTTCCAGCTTGCAGTCTAAACCCAATACTTCCCAGAAGAAGAAGGCTTCTATGTCCCAGAATCCCCAGCAAAAGTCCTGCATGTGGTGCTGATTATACCATCCCTAACCAATCCTAGGGGAAAGCCAAGTGTTGACGGGCTTGTGCCTGACTTGTGTGGTCCAATCATTGGCAAGAGGCCTGGGATTCCCTGATGGCTTAGACCATTCATAGCCTACTTCTGGAGCTGGAGGTGAGTGATCAAACTACCAAGCTGCTACTGATGGAAGACAAGCAAAACGGGTACTAAGAAATCACCAAAATGTCCAATCCAGGACTAAACCTAACCTTTGCACATTAACCTTAACATATCAACTTTAACATAAAACCTTACCATATCGACATTGTGAAAATCTGACTTTTAGAAAAACATGAGCTTGGACTAAAACCATCTGCTAGAAAGTGAAATCCAGAATATGAAGGTTTCCTTTCATATCTCAGGAGGGGGTTTGAGTAGAGGAGGTGAGATTGTATTTATTTTATTTATCAAGCACTGTTCCAGTTACTATGGCTACATAGAATTTATCTCAAAACTTAGTGTCTTAAAATAACAATGATTATTTATTATCTCTCCTGGTTTCTGTGGGTCAGGAATTGAGGTCCAGCCTAACTGGGCATATCTGGCTCAAGGTCTCTCCTGCGATTGTGGCTATAAGGCAACTGTGGCTGAGATCATCTCAAAGGCTTCTCTGCTCACCCAGCAGGCACCTGATCTGGGACAACTCCAACAGCTGAGGCTCCTTGGCAGTCTCTCTCTGTTCCTACGTTGTCTCTTAGTGTGATCTCTCCAGAGTGGTAGCTTCAGGGTAGGGCTCCCAAGGTATGTGTGTATGTGTGTGTGTGTGTGCGCGCGCGTGTGTGTGTGTGTGTGTGTGCATACATATTCATATACAGAGAGAGACAGACCGAGAGAGACAGAGTGACAGGCAGACCCGTATGACCTAGCCTTGGAAGCCAGAGCTTCACTTCTGCAGCACTGTGTTCATCAAGGCAGTCACAAAGTCCCACTGGGTTCAAGGAGAGGGGAAGTAGACTCCACTCCTTAATAGGGAATGGCAAGGTTCTTGAAGAGCATATGGGACCAGAAAATTTCTCTGTCTGTGTACGGAAAATACAATCTGCCACACTCAGAGCATTTGTATACCATACATTGTTCTAAGTACATTACAAATATCAACTCATCTAATGAATTGGGTACTAGTCTTTCTTTTCCAGATGGCAGATGCTTTCTGTGCCCCACCCATGTCTCCTTGGTCCTCACTATTTCAGCATCTATCAGTTCAACTTCTAAATGCCAAAACTTGGCCTGAGAGCTTCTGCCGGCCAGAAGCTCTCAGGAGCCTGCTGTGTTGCGGCATGACAGATGTGTTGGGGAATAAATATCCTCCAGGAGCAGCCATCACCTAGTAATTGACAGGAGTTGGTGTATAAATCCCCTGGCTCCCTCGCCGCTTAGTGGCAGGGTGGGGATTTAATTCTGAGGCATGTGTTCTACCCTGACCCCCAGAGTTCCCCAGGGGGATTAAGCTCCAGTGGCTCACAGCGGTGACCTGCTTGATAACATAAATTGAATGGCTGCCTTCCTTTCCCTGTCATCTTCCCACCACCATACAGGTGTTTCCTGTACCTCCCAAATAAACTACTTGGATTTGAAACTTTCTTGGGGAACCCAAACTAAACTTTAACCAACCCAAGATTACTCAGCTAGGATTTTGAACCCAAATTACAACTTCAGGTAGCTTTGAGAAGCCCTTTCTTAGTACCTTAAACTATGTGACATTAGAGAAAAGGCAGTGTTGAAGAGAATAATGAGCTCTGGGAGAGAAGTCAGATACTCCATTGCATGGGATGCTCCAAGGTTACATCCACCAAACATTTTTTTGAGCTTCTACTATGAGCTGGGCATTAGGCTAAATCCCAGGGAACCTCAGTTCTCTAATTCTGGAATGGGCATAAAAATTCCTGGTCAAATTCGCCTTCACGGCTGTGATGGAAATCGTCGTGAGACTTTCAGATGAGAAAGCCCTCTTCCAGTGGAAGACTCATTTTGGTAGCACTGTTTCTGGGACTTCAGCATGAACCATTAGGGAAGGGACTGGAGTGATTGTATTAGTCAGCTTGGTCTGCCACAACAAAATGCCACAAACTGGGTGGCTTAAACAACAGAAACTGCTTTTTCTCATGGTTCTGGAGGCTGGAAAATCCAGTATCATGGTGCCAGCCAATTCAGTTTCTGGTGAGGGATCTCTTCCTGGCCTGTAGGTAGTTGGCTTCTTGCTATGTCCACACTGTTGGGGGTGAAGGAAGCAGGAGGGGAGAGAGACAGAGATAGAGGGGGAGAAAGAGGCAGAGACACAGGAAGAGACAGACAGACAGAGAGAGAGAGCACTGGCTGTGGTCTCTTCTTTTAAGGACACTAATCTATCAGATCAGGGCCCTTCCCTTATGGCCTCATTTAACCTTAGTTACTTCCTTATAGGCCCTATCTCTAAATATAGTCACGTTAGGGTTTAGGGCTTCAGCATACGAATTTTGTGGGGGCATAATTCAGTTCATAGCAGTGAGATTCTGGTACAGATTACTGCAGGGGTGTACACCTTTTAAAGCATTTTAATTTTGTTTGGTTAGCACTCATTATCCAAGAAAGTTGAAGGAAGAGGTGCTTTTGACTTCAAAGGATAGTTTTAAAATGTAAAAGGCATCATATTTTTGTGATTGGATGACCCATTACCCCATCTTAAGGAAGCCCTTTCAGAGGCCTTGCAGGGCAATTCACCCTGCTCCATTTGTAGGAGGGGGCAGTCTCTGAGTCCAAGTGCTTTCATTAAATCATCCTCCACTTTTTCTTAGAACCCAGAGTTGTTTTCCTGGGAGCATGCTGTCTCTCTTGTTCTCTGGACTTCTGAGCGATGCCTGTGTGATGAAAATGATCTAGATTAGAAGCATGCTGCTTTGGCCAAATAGCTGGATTTTATAGCAGGTAATTCAATCAGCACAATCTTGGGCTTTAAACAAGAAACTCCAAATGATGAATCTAATCGTCCTCCCTTTTCTCTCTCTTCATAGGCTAATCAACAATCATTGACTTTATATTGACTGAACACTTTTTAGGTGTTAGGCATTGTGCATACGCTTTTCATGGGGCTCTGCCTTCAAGCAGCTAACAGAAATAAGAAGAAAAGCACTGAAAAAGCAGCGTGACCAAGCCATTGTAGCAGACCTGTGGATGCCCAGTCTATCTTCACGTGGCTTCACCTGAGAGAGACCCTTTATCACATTCTGGCAACTTTTCACTCAGGTGTTCGTACCGCTCTCATTCTCTGCCCGAGGGTTTGCTCTGGCACCACTGGGGGCAACCGTCAGTCAACAGGGGATGAGAGTGGGTGGATCAATGCCCAGCCTCCCAAATTCCAGTGGAGGGTCCTGAGGAGACAACACAGGTTCCCAGAGAGTCCTCAGAAGGAGTGCACTCCAGTGGTAAACCACATTTTACTTTTCTCCCTCTTTGTCTCATCTTCTGCATTGCGTCATTTGTGGTTCCCAGATAAACTACCTGCACCTACACCTTTGTCTCGGCATCTTCTTTTGGGGAACTCAAACTAAGATAGCCATTTATTATGGCCGGCAAATACCCAGGACATGGGCTACCCTCTCCACACCAGAGCTCTTGACAGACATGCATATCGACCATGGCTTCTTCCCACTGAATCTGGAAAATGTCTTATATTTCTTCTCTGAGCAGCCACTGGGAGTTGACCAGTATTGGCACGTGGGATGAAATCCACTTCCCATCCCAGGCATGAAGAATAAATGCTAAAAAAGCAGTAGTCAAGAAATGCTTTAGGAGTTTACAGGCAGGAGAGTTAGACTGGGGTCAGCTGGAGAGCGGAGAAAGTATTCACAGAAGTAAGACCTGTACTGGACCTAGAAGGGCTGTCACCATCTTGGTAGGGCTTCCTGGATGGTGGGTAACAGTGCAGAGAGGGGAATGTGCCAGGTATGTTCAGAGAACAGAGTTTACATTGGCTCTGGCAGGTGGAATATGTTGAAGGATCTCAAGAATTTTTTTTCCTTGTGACAAAAACAAGTGTAGGTTTTAGTTTATTGACTTTCTTACTTCTGGTGACTTTGAACTTCTCCCAACCTCATCCATTCATCACCCTGTATCAAACTTTGAAACTGCTCCCTCCACAATCTTGAACTCAGAACATTGTTTTTCTTTTTTTCCTCTCTGTGCTCTCCCTTACACAGCTCTCATTTCCTCCTATCTACACCTATAAAGATGGATGTAAACTACGAAGAAGGTTCAGAAATTTCTGCTATCCCTCATTTTAGTTATTGGATGGACATTTCCAACTGGCTGTCTTAACAGCATCTCAAAGTCAACATGCCCGAAGTCACACTCATCTTCATCAACAGAACAAGCTGGCTTTCTGCTTCCCTAGTTTTCTGAAGGATACCACCATTCCTCCATCAACCCCACTCTCAGAACCCTGGAGAGGAGAAAAGAAAACTAATCTAAATAGGATGCCAGGCACCACGCTGGGTATTTTCATACCTTGCCTCATTTAATCCTCACAACAGGCAAGGAGGCAGACAATATTATCTCCATCTTTAAATAAGGAAACAAAGGCTTAGAGGGGTTGAAGAATTTGCCTGGTTAGAAAACAGAGCTAAAAGTAGTTTTAAAAAATAGAACTGGGATTCAAACTCAGGTCTGTTTGACTCCAAAGTTTGTGTTCTCTTCATCCTTCACCAAGATCTTTTATTTTCCTTTGAAATATCTCTTGCATCTGTCTATCCCTTCCATTCCTCCGCACCACCACTACCACTCCTATTTAACATCCCACCCAATGGGGAAATCTCCAATAGGTCACTCTGCTTACAACAGACAAGGGGGGGCAGCTGTACACAACACAGCAGTAGGTGCTGGCTACGGGGAGCTGATGTACAACCTGTCCCAGGGCCTCAGGGAATTTACAGTCAGCATAGACAATAGGAAAGAGGTGGTGGGAAGAAAGTGAGAGGAAAGGGTAGGAGGTAGAGAGAGAGGAGGAGAGGAATTGGGGGTGGGCTGTGGAGGGAATCTGCCAGTCACGTGGTTTGCCATGGAAACCTTTGGTCAGCTCCACCCAGCCTACTTCTGGGCACTCTCCCTCACCCCTCCCTGCTCTCCAAGCAGGTACAACGTGAGCAATCACGATTGTAGATTGTGACCCTCTTCCCCTGACACTGTCCTAAATGCAAAAGCAAGCAGCCTAAAGAAGCTCTTATGGGGGTGAATGTTTGTAGATGTTGGTTGTATTTCCTTTCAATATTATTAGCTAACGTTGCTGAGCTTTTACTAACGGGCCAGACTCTGCACTAAGCACTTTGTAGGCCTTACGTTATTTAATCCTCACGAGAATCACAACGCACTTTGCAGAGTGGCAAGTTAGGCTCATGGAAATGTTCCTGGGGTCCCAGCGATGAGGTGGGTGGAGGCAAAGCCGAGTCTGACACCTCTGGAGGTGCCTACACTTCACCACTGTATTAAACTGCCAACCTAGTATAACCTTCAAAAAAAAAGGTTTCCTGTTACAAAAGTAACATAGTCATACTGTGTGTGTGGGTGTGTGTGTGTGGTCACTGTAAAGTATGGATAAACAAAAGAGAAGAAAATGAAAAATCCTATTATACCACCATCCAGAGATAACTACTGTTAACATGTTGGCATATGGGCTCCCACATTTCTCTGTGCCTATGCATACTAAAAATAGGATTATACAGTGTTTACAGTTTTGTAAATTTTGTTCATGAAACAATATATCATGTATTTCTTCTATGCTACAAGAGGCTATGTAGGGCTACTTTACTGCTTTGACTGGGTGTACCATAACTTATTTAACCAATTCTTTATTGTTAGACATTTAGGGTTTTGTTTTTGTTGTTTTAGCTTTTCATTCTTGTAAAGAATTATGTGATGGACATCTGTGTGGTTGAAGCTTTGCAACCAGGCTCCTTGTACGCCCCTCCGAATCCTTTGCCACGTGGCAGCTGGGGGGATCACGGCCTTGGCGTACGATTCTTCATCTGTTTGGAGTGCTCCTTCAAGCATGCTGTGTCTCAGGACTTAGTCAAAATGCACCTTCCTCCAAGAGGCCTTCCTATACTGCCCAGGCTAGATCAAACCTCTTGGTTGTTTGTGGGCATAGTCCCTACACAGCTCCTTCATTACTTTTAACATAGGTATGATTAATTAATCGGTCATGTAATTCTTGGTTTAATGGTGATCTTCCCTTCTAGATTATTAGTTTCATGAGAGCAGTGCTGTGACTCCATTTTTCTCTGTGCTATCTCCAGAGCCTAGTAAGGGCACATAGTAGGCACTTAATAAGCATTTTTTGAATAAATAAATGAATGAACCTTTGTGGACATCCTTGACTGTTTTCTTCAGTAAAGCTAAAGAATGGATCAAAGAGCATACACATTTTTAAGACTTTTTATATATTATTCAATTGTCCTCTAGAAAAGTAGTAATAATTCTCATTTCTATCACTAGTGTGTAGAGGGCAGGTCCCCCTTTTGTGTGTCTTCAGCCAAATCATGACTTATTTTTAGAAAGCCAACTTGTTAAATGGTTGGCCAAATTGCATCAATCAGTATTAGAGCTTCCCTGCAAAATCAAGCTGTGTATAGACAGGACAGTAAATTTCTATTTTAAAAATGTACTCTGAATCCATAGAGCTGATCTTTCTGCTTTTGTATTTATTGTTACTTTATGATATAAGTTCCACTCTCAGATCCTAGGTTTTCTAATTATTACAATGATGACTATCATTTGCTGGGAATCTACTGTGTCAATATGCCATGCTCCTCCTTTTCCTGCATTGTCTCATGTAATCCATGCACAGCCCTAATGAGATAAATATCATGATTACTCTCAATCACAGATGAGTGATTGAGACACAGAGAGATTAGGTGACTTGCCTGAGGTCACACTGTTATCCAGTGATGAAGCTGATATTTGAATGCTCACAGTCTTTCTTTTTTAACTTTTTATTTAATATTAGAGTAGAGCTGATTAACAATGTTATGATAGTTTCAGGTGTACAGCAAAGTGATTCAGTTATACATATACACGTTATCTATTCTTTTTCAAATTCTTTTCCCATTTAGGTTGTTACATAATATTGAGCAGAGTTCCCTGTGCTATACAGTAGGTCTTTGTTGGTTATCCACTTTAAATATAGCAGTGTGTACATGTCAATCCCAAACTCCCTAACTACCCCTTCCCCCCTGGTAACCATAAGTTCATTCTCTAAGTCTGTGAGTCTGTTTCTGTTTCATATATAAGTTCATTTGTATCATTTATTTTTAGGTTCCACATATAAGTGATATCATATGATATTTCTCTTTGTCTGACTTACTTCACTCAGTATGACAATCTCTAGGTCTATCCATGTTGCTGAAAATGGCATTATTTTATTCTTTTTAGTGGCTGAGTAATATTCCATTGTATATATGTACCACATCTTCTTTATCCATTCCCCTGTCGATGGACATTTAGGTTGCCTCCATCTCTTGGCTATTGTTAGCAGTGCTGCAATGAACACTGGGGTGCATGTATCCTTTTGGACCATGTTTTTCTCCAGATATATGCCAGGAGTGGATTGCTAGATCATATGGTAGCTCTACTTTTAGTTTTTTAAGGAATCTCCATACTGTTCTCCATAGTAGCTGTACAAAGTTACATTCCCACCAACAGTGTAGGAGGGTTCCCTTCCCTCCACACCCTCTCCAGCATTTCTTGTTTGTGGATTTTTTGATGATAGCCATTTTGACTGGTGTGTGAATGCACAGTCTTGATTCTAGAGCCTGTGCTCTTAACTAAGCTTCCAGTTCCAACAAACGGCCCTGCCTTTTCAGATCTCACTTTCAAGCTAACCTGAGTTTGAAAAAAGTCTTGTATCCAACACTATTTCAAAATCGTTCTTCTAGGGACGGATAACTTAACTACCTAGTACATACTATATGGCTTACATCAACTCATTTTCAGTATTTTTATTTCAGTATTATTATTACTGCCATCTTACAGATGATAAACTGAGGCTTGTGTAACTTGCCCACACAGCTAGGAAGTGGCAGAACCAAAATCTGAATCCACAACCTATAACCCCTTTCTACCTTCCCCAGCCGACTCCCGACTACTACACGTTGCTTATTCATCTAGCAATTTTTTAGCTAAGACTTTCATGAGACAAACTCATTTGCTAGAAAAAGTAATACTTGTCTAGGAGATAGAAGATATTAGTTCTAATGTTGCCACTAACTAACTTTGTGATCTTGGGCACAGAGAAATTACGAACTCTAAAGTCCCTTCCAATTCTAAATTCTGCAACTACATGCATTGGGCAGTGGAAAGAACACAAACTTTGATAACATCAAAAAGATGTTTTCAAAATGTGACTTGCCAGTTTCTGGCTGAAGAATCTTGGTCAGGACAGTTAAACTTTCCGAACTTTGATTTCCTCATCATTGAAATTGGGATAATATCTTCCTTGCTCTATGACTATGAGAATGAGAGCTGACACATCAGGCAATTCCTGGCATGTAGTGGCATCAATAAAGAAAGTGATGCAGGTGCTGGTGCTGGGTATGCTGGATGTGACGGTGACTTCCTGGCATTGCCCGTGTAAGCCTCAGTCTCACTGTAGGATGCTATACATACATTCATCTCCAAGTAACACCTAAAACATGCTTACACTCTTGAACTTTCCTGTGACCTTGATATAAGAATTTCAATTTACCTTAAGGTGACCTTCACTTGTACCGAAAGTCAGAAAACATACAGTCAGAGTTGCGTAACAGTGAGGCTGGCCTACAAAGGAAGCAGCTCTTCTCTTCCTGCTTCAAAAAAATTTTTTTCAGCAACTTGAGGCATTCCCCTTGTGGGCGTGTGATATCCCCAACAGCAGCAATAGCTCAGGCAGCCACAACCACAGCCCTCAGCCGCTGCGGCAAGTGAGCGCACAGAGCACCTGGCCTCCCACAGGCCCAGAGCTCAGAGCAGTTCCATCTGGTGGCTGCCTGAGAAAAGGCTGGCCAAGCACAAAAGGCCTCGGGGCTTGCCCAGAGTAGTGAATGCACCAGAGCTGGCTGTCCCTCCCTGGGGCAAAATGGACTCTGGGGGAACCTCTGGTCAAATTCTGACAGCTCAGGACCCCAAAGACGCCAGAACAAATGCGCTCAGATGAACCTTCCGCCCCGCTCTAAACACGCGGTTGTCTGTGATCCAGGTAGGAAGTAAAGTGTTACCATGTCACTGCAGGGTCATGTTACAGGGACAGCAGACCATTTCAGAAATAGGATAGGAGCTGCAGAAATGCGCTCCCTTCTGCCTGGTGGTCCTCAGCCTTGGTCACACTTCAATAACACTGGGAGAGGAAAATGGACAAACGATGTAGGCAAGTATGATAGCTAATCCTTACATCAAGGTCACTATATGTTAGGCATGTCTAAGCACTTACCAGTCTCCAAAACCCCAAAGGGTAGATAGCCTCATTTCTCCAATTCACAAATGAGGAATGGGGGAAAAATAACTTGCCTAAGGTCACACAGCAAATAAGTGGCAAAGACAGGGTCTGAATTCACAAAGCAGTCTTGGCTTCAAACACCAAGCTCTAAACCACTATGTTTCACAAAAGAAAAATGACAAAGGACTGATCAACATATGAAAAGATGCTTAAGCTCACTGGTGACCAGGGAGAAAGACGCTGTGGTGAAATGGACAAGCTCAAATACTTTAGAGCCTTTTTGGAGTATACACGAAAGCGGATTGTCTATCAAAAGGTGAACTGTGAATCCCCCTTGGCACAGGATTCTACTTCCAGTAATCTATGCTACTGGAATATGCAGAAAGCTTTCCGCACAAAAATGCTCACATACGGCTCTGTCTGTGCAGGATCCTCTCCAGTGGTCCCCAAACCTTTTTTGGCACCAGGGACCAGTTTCATGGAAGACAATTTTTCCACGGATGGGGGGTGCGGGGGTGCGGGGGCGGGGGGATGGTTCAGGCGGTGATGCACGCGATGAGGCGGATGGTTCGGGCTGTAAAGAGAGTGATGCGTAGCGGCAGATGAAGCTTCACTTGCTCGCCCACCACTCACCTGCTGTGCGGCCGGGTTCCTAACAGGCGAAGACCAGTAGCGGTTTGCAGCCCAGGGGTTGGGGACCCCTGCTCTAGCCATCTTTGTCCATGACCCATAGTACAGCACCTGGCACTTGTTAGGAGTATCAGAGCTACTTGCAGGAATATACAACCAATGAATATTTATTTAGCTAGATAATGATACGTCCATCCAAGTACTTCAATATTGCTGCTAATAATTCAATAGTGCAAGTGTGATGAGACCCAAGTTCTGCAAAACTAAAAGAAATCAAAAAGAGGCTCTTCTCTTCCCAGCTCTGTGTGCTGGGAGGATGGCCGCTACCCCCTGTGTTGTCCTGGCTCCCCCGCTCTGAGGCCTCTGATGAGGGTCAGCCAACAGAGACACCAGCAGATCAGAGAGCAGGAGTGACGGGCTGGAGTCTTTACTCTCCCACTTTCCCCTTCTGCCCCCTCTCCCTCCATACTAGGTTGTAGGTTCCTCAGTGGCTGAAATTCCTTATAGACCCAGCTCAGCCCCTGCTCTTTCATGGCTGTGGCTCACACTGGGCTTAGTGACACCTTTCCCTCCCCTCCAGGTCGAGAAGAGGGCATGGTTTCCACTGTTGCTAGTCTCTGGTTGCATCACCATGCCCAATGCTTCTACTCACTTGCCCTCACTGCTGTAAATAGCCCCTCCACTAAACAGACTGTGATGGAAGCCCTTGATGTACCATCTATTTTCGCCAGGACCCTAAGTGATTCAATCTCAGATTTTCATCCAATGCACATTTGTTGAGTACCTACTATGTTCAGGGGAGCCAATCTGTTACTGAGTTTACCAGCATGAGGGAGTCAGTCCCTTCTACCTGCTGGCTCAGGGAAGTAGCTGTAGCATAGGTTTTCCATGGGCCCATGGGGGAGCTTTTCTTCCAAACTATGTAGGACTTGGCTCTTTTCTAGATGAAGATGAATTAGGATGGTGTACACTCTATTAAATTAGTTCTTGTTCAGGTATCAGTATTAAATAAAGCTGAATCCAGTCAAAACATCTATGTCTTTAGAAAGCACCTAACAATGTTATCTAATAGAGCAAATGTAGTGAGTTCAAGGAGACGGGGGAGGAGCTAAGTGGAAGTAAGCCTACTTCTCCTGGAGTGTCCTCCTTTCAGAGAAGGGCACCATCAACAACTGTCCCAAACCTGGAGCCCTGAATCTCCAGCTCCATCTCTCTAAACCTCTCCTATCCATCCCTGTTTCTACTGCATTGGTCCAGATCCTTACCTTTTCTTGTCTGATTTGCAAGGGTCACGAGGAATGGGTTGTGTATTCATTTCTGAGTTTCCAGCCCAGCAGAGTGTCTAGCATATAGTGGGCCCTCAATAAAGGTTAATTGCATGAATAAAGTCTATCACAGTAGGTCCCCATCTTTCTTCCCCAACAACTCTATCCTCCCTCCTACCCCATGAGATCTTTCTTAATCAGAGATATGTTTACACTATTACTTAAAGCCATTCAATATTTCCACCATGGCTTTTAGCCAGGGGTCGCCAAACTTTCCGTGAAAAGAAAGAGCAGGTATTTTAGGTTTTGTAGGCCATATATAGTCTATGTTGTAACTACTCAACTCTGCTGTTGTAGTGTGAAAGCAGCCATATATGACACATCATGAGTAAGTTTGGTTGTATTCCAATAATACTTGATTTTTCAAAAACAAATAGCAGACTGGATTTAGCCCATGGGCTGCAGTTTGCCAACCGTGCCCTAAGCAGATATGTCCAAGCTGGCTAGCATGGCCTACAGGGCTGTTCCTGACCTGGCTTCCATTTAGCTTCCACCTCCTGACACTCCTGCTTCACACTTTGCTTTCCATCACTGCCACACTTCTTAACAATCCCTCCAACGTGCTGTGTACTTTCAATTACCTGTGACTTCACAGCTGCAGTTCTCCCCTTCTAGAACCCCCGTCCCCATCTATATGTCTATGAAACATTGGCCTTTCAAATCTCCTTGATTGAAACCTTCCCTATCCACCCTCCCCATCACTGCCCCAGATGGTGACCTTGCCCTCCTTTTGTGGCCTTTGCACTTGTTCCATCATTGCATTTAACCCTCTGTCATGTTATTTATTTGTGGACATGTCTGTGCCCTGTTACGGAAGGGAACAATGTCTGGTGCAGAGGTACTTAGGAAATGTTGTTAAATTTAATTAAGACCAAGGTAGCTTTCAGTATAGTGATTCCAGGTTTGTCAGACAACTCTAGTTTTTGCCTGTGGCCCCAACATATTTATAATTTACTGCCCCTTTTGACTCTCCGAAGTGACCCCATGTGGATAATAAATTAAGCAGTTGCCCTATCTTTCAGCATTCTTTGAACCGTAGCACCTAAGTGGCTGCCTGCTCAGCCTATCCATGGGGCCAACAAGAGAAGGACTCAGGATCTCCCTACCCAGTGTTGGCCAGCAGATCGGCGTCCCTGGCTTCCCCGGGCCTAGCCTGAACAGCTGGGGGCCAGGGTGGTGAGGTTGCCAATGCAGGCTGAGCTGCCTGTGTCCATGCAGCCCAGTGAGCTACGCCCAGTCAAGGCCCTGAGCACAGTCATGCTGTGAGGAGAGTACAATCCCATGGTGACCCGTTATCTCTGCTATATCTACGACCCAGAATGACTCTGACCAAAGCCAGGGCAGTGGGGAGAGAGCAACAGGACTTCATGCCCAGTGTAGAAAATCCTTCAAACCCAGGCCCCCTTAGGAATAGGGCATTTGTGGCCCCTTTATGCAGAAAGGGGAGGACTTCACTATAGTGACCATCCTTCATCAAGGGTCATAGGAATAGCTCCTGGACAAGGTACTCAGGAAAAAGAAAGATAAATGCAGAATGGCTGTTCCCCTCCGCCCCCCCCCCCACCGCCCCGACTCCTCCACTTGTTTGACAAGCAGTCTGGTTGCCCTAGACTCTTTCCTGAACTTCCTCCCTCCTCCCCCGCATCTCAGACACTTCCATCTCTGTTCCCTGGGCTCCTCACAGGAATACGAAATGGCCACCCGGAAGTGGGGCTGCATAAGGAGCCCTTGGTTCTTTGAAAGCCATCTCAAATTCTCAAATCCGGGAGCAGCGGTTCCCACAGCTCTCGCAGCTCTGAAGTCAGAGCAAAGGCAACTGAATGCATTTACCAAAAAATGTGTCCCTCTGCACTGAATCCTGAGGTGTTATCTATACAGCCATCTCCACAAAGCTGCCCTCCTAAAAGGTCAGCCTTATTATTTCCAATGGAACCAAGCTCCTTCTGACCTCAAGGCTCTAGCTCATGACCTTGAATCTATGCTACCGAATTTTTGTTTAGTAAGTCATTTGAGTAGCTTTTTGAATAATTCCCACCCTAACCCCGGCTGCATTAAATTTTTCCAAAGAGACAGGCCTCCCTCATTGTGTATCAGGCAATGCCCTACTTTAAAAAAGAATATGCCAATAAACACAAATTCAAACTTAGAAAACAAAGTGATCATTAGCGGACAATCAGAAGGATTCTCAGCATGATGAGCACTCACTGTGGAGTTTCTTTACAAATTGAAAGTGCTCTTGAATTCAAGTGTTTATTTGTGACTCCTTAAAGCAAAGACTTCAGGAACCACTGTCAAATAAAGATCATCTCTCAAACTGTAACAGAAGGAATACAGGAATCAACTTATGCCAATCTTTTCAGAAATACTCCTCCCTCCCTGCCCACCCCCCATGCTTACATTACATAGAACACAGGTGTATGCTTGATATATAAACAGACAAATAAAATCCACCAAAGAACAAGGCAAAACAATCTAGTGGCAAAAATTGTGAATTCTGAGATTTTTCAGTAAATTGGTGATTTACTGCCCACCGTAAGCCTAGAACAGGTGATCATACCTGAGCAAGGAATGCTCCCTCTTCTCAGTGAGCTATCTATTTAGAGGAAAGAAAAGAGGGTATACAAGTAATTTATATAAGACAGAAAATAAGCTAGGTGATATTGAACAACTTATGTAACCTCACAAAGTTGGCTTTCTCACCTGTAAAACAGAAAGTTCATATCTCATATGAACTTAAATGAGGATTAAATGAGATGATGGGAGTAAAGAGCATAGTATACAGTGCCAGAGAACAGAATAGGCCATTATCAGTGCTAGCTATACTGCTCTCGTAGTTTTCATCTTCACTTATATGTGCCTTACACCGTCATTTCAGAAAGCAGAATGCAGAGAGTATTCAATTTGGAGAAACAGGAAAGGGTGGATGGAGGAGGTGGAATTTCAGCTGGATCTTAGAGGCTAGGTGGTATTTCAGGGAGAGAAGATGGGGCTGGGGAGGAGGAGTTCATGATAAGGAGGTGTGCCAGCTTTAGCAGGAGGAAGGACAGATTCAGCAGGAGTACAGGCTTGGCTGGCACGACAGATACCTAACAGGGAGAAATGGGAGGGAAGGCTGGGAACATAGTTGAGATCAAATTTTGAAGGAAGTTTTAATCTTCCCAGCTGAGATATTTGAATGTTACCCTATAGGCAATAGGGAGCCACTGAAAGTTCTTGAGGGGAGGAGTAATATTCTCTGAGTTATATTTGAGGTACATTTTCCTGGGAGCAGAGTACCAAATGGACAACAACAGAGAGGCCAATCAGAAGGCCATTTTAATAGCCTGGGCAAGAAATAGTGAGGGCCTCAACAAAACTCAGACTGTAGAAAACAAATGAAGGGGACAGATGGGAGCAACATTTTGGAGGAAGATCAGCAGGCCTAATTTAAGGGAGAAGGAGATGGTGGAGTCATATTTCAGTGACTCAAAGATTTTGAACTTGGGTATAGATGACATTAAAAAAGTTAGGAAATGAAGAGAAACTCGTTCAGGGCCTAGGTGATGATAAGTTATCTATAACTAGAGTGCCCGATTCTAAGGCTTCTACTGGCAAGAAGGCCTTGGATGGAAATTAATCTTTCAGTTTCCTCATCTGTGAAATGGGGATATCTGGGTATAGTCCATAACTTCACACAAATAGCTTTACTGATTTCTAAGTTCGGGCTTCTTAGGGGCTGGAGTCTCTCTAGTCATGATTCACTGTAATTTTGGGAGTAAATGAATGAATCACCCCCTGTGAGCTTATTTATGTCTATTACTACTTAGCCAGGAAGCCTTAAATAAACTAGCAAAGTCAACTATGGACCCAACATTCTAAAAGCATCAACCTGGAAACCAGAAGATGGATTTCAATTGCTTGCCAAATGTCAGTTGCTTTGGTGTATAAAATTCCAATAGTAGTTATTGAGACCGTACAATTTCTTGGCAACGTAGATGAAAATTGAAGTACTATATCAGTCAGGGTGAGTGAGGAATATAAACCATGTTAGGTATTTTAACAGAGAAAGTATAATGCAGGGATTTGGTTAAGTAGGTGTTAGAGGACTGAAAAAGCAAAATGAAAATACTAAGCTAACACAAATTAATAACTGCAGGCATTTGACACTAGCACTAAGGAGATCAAAGAGAAGAGAGTGGGGTTATCAGAACCTACAAGCTTGGAGGAGGGTCCCACAGAGCTGGAGCTCAGACCTCCGTGGAGAGAGTACTGCCCACCTAGCTGTGCTCTCTGATGCATACGCTGAGGCTGGCTCTGGAAGTGCTGGGAGAAGCTGAACCAGAACCATCTGCCACTGCTAGGGTGATACTGACACGAACAGCCAGATAGGAAGCAGCAAGTGCCTTCTCCCGTCCTCCTGCCCTCCTGCCCCCTGATCTAACGTGAAGCTAGCGTGGACTGGAGCTGAGAACCGATACCTGAATAACCAACATGAGGACTTTTACATAGCGCAGGACTTGAGAAATATCAGATTGCTATATTTATTTTCTGAACAAGCAACCACAAAATATAAAAACTGATTTAGATAATCAAGCACAGGCTAGAAATAAGCTACTCTCCTGCAAGCCTCAAAAAGGATTTTGTGGAGTGAAAGTGCTTATGTTAGTGGAATGGGTTATGTAGAGACTGAGGCAGACCCACCTAACCCAAAGGGTACTCCCATTGGCTTATGCCCTTGTATAATCCCATCCCTCTGAGTGTGGGCAAGACCTGGGAATTGCTTTTAACAAATAGAATATAATGCAGGTGATGGGGTGTCACTCCCTTGATTACATCATGTTATCTAAAGTCTGTGTCAGCCAAGTAGAGTGAGAGAGTCTCCTGACAGCCTTGAAAAAGCAAATATCCATTGTGCAAGTTACTACTGGCCTCCAGACCTGAGGGTGGCTTCCAGCGCATAGCCAGCAAGAAGCAAGGGCCACGCCCCCACCCCCACCCCGCACAACCATAAGGAAACAAATTCTTTCAGCAACCTCAATGACCTTGGAAACAAAACATCCCCCAGAGTCCCCAGGTGAGACTGCAGCCCAAGTCAACACCTGACTGCAGCCTACTGAGACCCTGAGCATAGGACCCCACTAAGCCGTGCCCAGACTCCTGACCCACGGAAACTGTGAGATAATAAATGTGAGTTGTTTTAAGCCACTAAATTTGTGGTAATTTATTACACAGCAATACAAAACTGATACAGGGATGATCCTTATTTCTCTATTTCCCATCTACATTCAACACTGACCTAATGTTTATGGAGCATCTAACACAGGCCAGGTGTTTTCAGTCTTCAAGAAGCCAGTTTAATAGAAAGACAAGTAACCAGGCCATTCCAGCTGAGTGTGATGTGTTCAAGAGGTAAGTGTGCCTGAGGGGCTGCGGAGCCTGGCCAGAGCAGGGGCACAGGAAGCTTTCAATGGAGAAAGTCCTAGTTAAAGGAAGATTAACTAGTTAACTAGGAAGGGGAGCTTTGGGCAGAAGTCCAAAAAAATTAAATTGTCCTTGATTACTAATCAATTTTCTTCAACTTCATACATGTAGCAGACATCAGAAATGGTTCTTCCTTAAATTGTTTTTCTTCCATCGAATTTATACTCATATTACAGCATTCAACTGAAAATCCAAAATCCAGAAGAGTCAAAAAAAAAAAAAAGTGTGCTTGAACTTAAATAAGTCTCCTGATAGAGATTAGATTAGCAATTGTTTGTCTTAATAACCAGCACTTCCTCTTGAAACTGTGCCCAAAACAACCTTAAAAAGCTCCGATTTCATGAAACGTGTCACTTCCTCTCCACTCACAGCCCCCTTTTTCCTTCCTTCCCTTGGTCTCTTTTTTTTTTTTTTTTTTATTTAAATGCAAGACTTTAGCTTTGAAATAATACCCCTCTTTGGCAGGCTGATATAACTCCCATTTTTCTGGGGAGAGTTTAGAGCTCGGCCAAGGTCACGGAGAGGGTTAGAAACAACAGAGCTGAGATTAAATTCCTCGCCTCAGGAACTTCTAGATGAGCCCCATAGCAGTTTTCTTGTCATTGTCTGAACTTGGAACGGCCTCCCACCCACGCCCAGTCTTCTCAGGCGCCTCCTTCCCTTCCCATAACTTCACAGAGACAGTTCTTCAGGATCCACATGCATGACCAGCTCAGCCATGCCACTCATTTTCATGCTACTCAGGGGAACTCTGGGGCAGAACCATGATGGTGGGGACAAGTTTTCTCAGCTCAATTTGGACCTGATTGCACTGAACAGAGAAGTAGAGGACAGAGCAAATGAAAGAACAAAGAAAAGGAAAAAGGTGACCACAGCTGGCTTTCAGCAACACAAGTGCCCATTTGAGGGATTTCTTGAGTGTTTGGACAAGGACATATGTCCCCATCCCTACTCCCATCTATTTCACATCAGACTCCCAATCATCCGCTGATCAACTGTATCTGTTTCAAGTCATCACGGAAGCTGTTTTGGGAGGAACCCTGTCTTTTGTGGGTTCTCTAAAGCTCCATCTACTCCTCCCACAGTGCAATACAATTAGTAACATAAAAACACTGCAGGACTACCATCTCCTTTAAGGTGGGCTATTAACTTTTCAGGGGGTGTGGAAGAGCTACCACTTTATTTTAAATAAAGCTAATGCCAAGGAACCCACATTTAAAGTTCTAAAACAGCAGCTACTCACCCACCACCACCCACAGATCTAACGATTGAGATTTTTTTTTCAGCTTGGCCTATTATTTATTTAGAATCAGAACTGATTTCTATCTTGATGATGCAGTCATTCAAGCTGACATCTCAAAAGCATCTAATAGTCTCTCTCCCTTAAAAACACACCAGTGAGGTTCTGTAACAGTGACCTCCGTAACTGTGGGTACACCTGTCCCAAATACAAGAGGGCTCATGGACTGACCTGAATCACCTGCTTCTCCCTACCTTGCTGAGACCCTGCTCAGACCAGAAACATCTCAACTGGAGGTTTCAGAATGGGAGCAGAAGCAACAATTCTTTCCCAAGCAGTGAGGGCTCGTTTCTGTTGAAGCCCTGACCTTGGACACGTTGATAGCCACTGGCAGTGCCTTTGAAGCCAAAAGGATGACTTAACACTTGCTTCAGTTTTCCTCTTAATTTCTTAAGTAGAAATATTAGGGAGGGAGGTTGAGGGGAGGAAGATGAATGGGTAGAGGGAAAAAAAATAGAGTTTCTCCTTAAAAAAATACAAACAACTTAAAAATTAAAATTTAAAAAAGCAGGCACTAAAAGTTTCCTTAAAGAACATCTTTGCTGTATGTCAATTAGGGAGGCTGTTCTTGCTGTAGATTTTCTCTGCCGCCTCAGAGCCAAATCTTCAGCCTCCCACACAGATCTGTGAAATCAATTGTCTTCCCCAAACATGTGGTAACCACAGAGAAGTGAAATTAATAAAACTGCTCCAAAAGATGATTTCTAAAGATGACATTCCTATTCTAGTTTTAGGCTTTCTTTCCTGCAGCCAAGCAGGGGCCTGAAGGGGGAGTGGGAGTGGTTGGGTAATGATCTGGGGGTTTGGTTTTTTTTTTAACTTTAGAGTTTTTAGTTTAACTTAGTTGTTTTTTATTGGGGGTGGGGGGGCACAAGGAAGAGTTAAGGGTGGAGGCCAAAAACCCCAGAAGCCAGCAATTATGAACAGATCGAGTGAGGCCTGTCATTCCTGACAAACAGGCAGGTCACAGCCAGGGGGGGTGAGGCCTGGACTCAGCGCCCCCAGAAACCCCCTCTGTTTGTTTCTCCCACCACCCCCGCCCTGGGTGAAGGCTACCACAGAGGGCGGCGTGGATGCCACATCCAACCTGCCGCCAAACGAAGAAGGCCTGGCTCAGCCCCAGCCCTGACAATGCCAGGAAGACAAGCAGAGGCCATCAGTCTCCATTACAAAGACAGTATTTTCCTCCCATATTATCCCGTCTGTCATGTCCTCCTTGGTCTCCAAAGGCACTGCTGTCTCATACATCATCATCATCATTTCCTCCCCACAAAGATGGAGAGCCCCGGGGAGAGGTCCTTTTCGCCAAACATCTCTCCTGATGGCCAAGGGCCTTCCCCTGATGATAGAAGCTACCAGGGGAGACATTTGCATCCCAATTAGGCCCAGGGCTTTGAAGAGTCTAGGAGGAGGGCACTGACAGTCAGTTTGTCAGTTTAAATAAACTTCCACAATCTCCAGAGGCCTGGACTGAGAGGGGAGGGAGAGGAAAAACCCTCAAATGTAGGGCTCAGGAATATGGATACACTTAGTCTTGACAGAGCAAAGGCACGTTGCCACTGAAAACCGGAATGTTATTAATAGTAGTTCTGTTTAATTAAGCGTTGGGTATACTATTTTACTGAATTCTCACAACAGTCTTATTCCACATTTACAGGACATTTTTCTGGGGACAAAACTGAGGATTAGAGGGTCGGCCAAAATTAGAAGACAAATTGGTCAACCTATTTGTCTGATTCTAGATCTGATACTGACTATTACAGTGTATTAATTGGTCATCTATGGATCACTCTAGAACTTTTGCATATTTCCTAAATAATAATGTTGATAGTTTCTATTCATTGAGGTCTACTATGTGTCAGGCCCTGTTCTCACCACTTTACGTATATGTTTTCATTTAAGCTGCATAGGTAATACCACTCTGAGAGACAGATATTACTATTATCATTATCCACATTTTATAGCTGGGGAGACTAGAGTTTAGAGGAATTAAGTAACTCTTCAGGTCCCCCACTAGCAGTTGCTGGTGTCAGGATTCAGACTCAGTCTCCAGTGTGTATTATAGATGATATAAACACTGACTTGCAGTCCAGAAGTCTAGACAATTGTAGTAGAAGGAACCAACCATGGAGCGTAGGCGTGGGGCATTCATCATTGGGTTCCTCACCAATGGTAATCTGGATGAAAGCTGACAATGAACCTCATGGCCAAGTCTCAAAGTAGAGAACATGTCACCAAAGCAGGGGTGAGGAAGACCCAGCTCCTTTCTTGGTTTTGAGAGGGAAAACTTATCAGCTGATGGTAGGTATGAGCTCAGTTCTTTCTCGGCATCAGCTTGTGGGGCCACTGCTTGCTCTCCAGCAGGCACTGCCACTGGGCAGAGCAAGGAGCACCGGGGGACTGCCTGCCAACAACCAGCATACAGGGCTCCAGCTCCTGGGCCTGCCAGTGTGGTGGGGTAACCCACCCTTTCAGCCCTGTCTCAGCTTGAAGGAGGCACTAACTCATCCTGAGCCCCTAGAAATCCAACTGAGTAATCCTGCAGCATGGAATCTGATCCATTTGCTTAGGGAAGGGCTTCTATCATGCCGAGTGGTAAGGCAGCAGCAACAGAAACTCAGCGCATCTCAAAATAGTTTTAAGAGACCCTGCTGGTTTCCTAACTACCTGTCAGTCATCCCCCCTTCTTTCTGTTAATAGAACCCTGATTTTGTTCAGCTAACCCTCTTCCTCACAGACCAATGTTTCACTATGCCCATAATGGTAACCCCATTTCTCTTGCCAATGAGTGACTAAGGAATAGACAAGTGACATAATTCTGGCCAATCTGTTGTAAGGGAATGTATGCAGAGGGGTTCTGGAAAGGTTTCTACACTGGATTAAAAAAAAAAAAAAGACACACACAGAGAAAATAATGATCTTTTTTCTTTCACTGGAATTTGTCATGACATGATGTGATTGCAGGAACTGCAGCAGCCATGTTGGTAGCTACCTCAGGCTATCTCCCCTGAGGACCAATCCAACCACCCTGAGAAGGGCAGCCTGGAATGATGGAAAGAACTTGAATCACTGAAGACACTGTTTACCACCAAATTAACCAACCCTTAGAGCTGTCCTACCTTGGAATTTTGGTTACATAAGATATATATTTTTCTTATGTAGCAACAGTGCTCAGTGCAGGAAATACTGGTTAAATGAAAATAAAGATAATCCACATTAAGACTTTCAGCAGTACCTGCCGTATAGAAAACTTTAGCTATTATTACATTCATCATATGTGTATAAAGCTTCCAGTTCTGTGTCTTCTTCCCTGCTCCCCAAATAAAAAGGCTAATCATGAAGGCAGTTGGTCTGTGTAACCCATTTCAGGTCTTGAAGAAGTCTCAGAAATGTTCAACCTCAAAACACATTAGTTGCACTCTGGCAATAGTCTGAATGGAATCTATACAAAGCAAAGAAGTTCAGAGATTTGAGCTAAGACTACCACCTGATCTCACTTGACTACAAAATCATAAAAACCCACAGTAAAGGACATGGTTTAGAGGTTTGTTATGAATTTCCTGGCCTTGTTTATTAATTGAATCAAAACCGAAAGTAGTATCTCTCCTCTTCCTTGTAAACTGTACACTTTAGGAAGAAAGAGCAATAATATTCCTGGCCATCGTGTGTATGTTATATAATAAATACATGTTATAGGTTCTTTGAAAAGTGTGCGATTTACGGTTGGATCCTGGCATCTGCTTTGAAGCATAAAATTTTTCACCCAAGTCTAATTAGAGGATTCTCAATTAGCAAATCTTCCCAGCTGACACATTAGACAATGAAGATTTTTCACAACAACTGTAATATTTAGTTCACTTTTCCTCATTTTAACAAAACAAAGTAGAAAGACATCATTTATAAAAATCTCTGTTCAAGGCTCACAGAGCTTATAACCAGGAGAGGGTCAGGGAGAACTGAAATATGTGCCCTGTCCCCCAACCCTTGACTCTGACTTGCTTTGGGATCTGGAGCAAGTCATGTCCTTTCTGATCTCAATTTTCCCATCTATGAAGAGGGGAGGTTACATGAGATCAGGGCTTCTCAACCTCACCACTACTGACATTTTGGATCAAGCAATTCTTCAGACGTTTAGCAGCATCCCTGGCATTTACCCACTAGAGGCCAGTAACACCCCTACCCACACCCTAGTTGTGACTATCAAATATATCTCCAGACATTGCCAAATGTACCCTGGTGGTGGTGGGGCAAAATCACCTCAGCTGAGAACCACAGAATTAGACCTGGAGTCATAAATGCCAACAATAATCAGCTGTTATACAAATGAGAGAAGATCAGATGAAAGAAAGGCAAATTCAAGAGCATGTGTCCTATCAAAAAAGGAAGATACTCCTCATCTCCAGTGGACCCTCACCATATGTTATAATTGTTCAAGAGAGGGCATGAATCCCATGATTCTGTAAAGTCTTGACTTTCTCCTTTTTTTAATGTTGGTAACTCATTCTTTGTAGCACATAGGACGGTGGGGTCTGGAGCTACATTGCCTAAATTTGAATGCCAGGTTTACCTCTCAACTAACTTAAATATTGGGCAAGTTCTTTAACATATCTAAGTCTTGGTTTTCTCACCTAAAATAAAAACAATAATAATACCCACCTTATAAGGTCAAGATCATCAGGATTACATGACACAACACATGTAAAGGTCCTAGGATAATGCATATAGTAAGTGCTTGATAAATGTTAGCAATTATCCCTAGATATAAAAACACATATATTAAGCCAAACTAAATATATCTATAGGGCAGATTCAACCTAGAGGCTACAGGTTTACAATGCTGAACTACAGGATTTCAAGTGCATCTTCAGGTTCTCTAAAGTTTTAAAATTCCATTCTGTGGAAGCAAGAACACCAATTAGCCTCTGATTAACTCTATAAAATCTAGTTGAGAAGACAGAGATCTGACATTGGCAAAGATCAGGTTGTCAGAAGAGAATTCTAATCAAATACCAAAGTATGTGTTCTCAGAGGTCAGAAGGGATGAAGAGCATTCTATGCTTTCCATTCAAGAAAAGACTGTTTTTTGTTTCTCTTTTTTTAAAAAGTACATGAAGGAGAAGAACATCAAATTTGGAACCTGCCATCCTCAACTGTATCCTCTTAGCAGATGCCATAACAATACAATGAATTACTGTTTACTTTCTAGCTAAAATAAATCAACAGTTATAAGTTGTATCATTAGCCCAATTGCTTTTCAGTGAGATAGCTGATAGAGGCAATAATAGATTGGTTTCTCCATTCTTATCCTCCCACTGGAAAACAACATATCCACTCCTGATCAATACCTTAACCTGTGTTACTTATAACATTGTCAGACATGAGTGTCTGCTTCACTCCAGGGTGGAGAAATGAGATAGTTTGGGAAAATTCAGGTCAGACATTAAATTGTCTTGGGTGAGCTGTTATTCTAGTCTAGATGCACATAACCAAATCAGCACCATAGAGGACTACCAGAAACTAAAGGACTTACTTGAAAAAGTCCCGTTGCCTTTACTAAAACTATGCCATGGAGGCATGGAGTAGAATGAGGTCCTAGAAGCCTACATCTGTGGATTACATCTCAGGGAAATGACTTGGGAACATGCCTTGAATGCTTTAAAATAAAACTTCACACCATTTGACCCATAGTTCCCTCCTGGGAATCTACCATAATGAAATATTCAGAAGCTGGAATCAAAATGTACACATAGAGATGTTCTATGCAATGTTATTTAATTAAATAGAAAAAGTGGATACCAACTCCAATGACCCATATTAGAAGCCTGTAAATAAATTAAGAAATAGTCTTACAATGGACTATTATGCAGCCAATTATAAATGGCATTTCAAAGAGTATTTCACTACCTGGGAACATAATATATAATGTTATGCAAAAAAGGTGATAAAAAATTGGATATGCAATGTGATACCAATTGTGTGTGTATGTATGTGTGTGTATATATATATGTGTGTATATGTATGCATATATATATATGAAAATACTGTACATCAAAACATGTACTCTGGTTATTTTGGGATGGGATTATGAGTAATCTTCATTTCCTTTTATAAACCTCTCTGCATTTTCTAAATCCTTACATGGACCTCAGGATTGCCACATGCAGTTGTATGGGATGCACCCTGCAGAAGGGGGCCAATCCATGGGGCACTCCAAGTCATGTGCCCATGCACCACATCTGTTCAGAGAAGATGCCATTTTAAATTCATACAAAGACACCATGCAGGATACTGGTGCCCCATTATAATTTACAGTATTTCAATTTAGCAAGGGCAGTCAATAAATGCTCATTAATATGTTTATTAAAACTGGGGATGTTTTCTGCTTTATCCAGGGACACAGCCACCTTCTGTTTAATATCAATTTGATATTTTTAAGTTTTATAATAAAAAAAGTTAATCTCAAGAGTCCTCTGCCACACCTAGAGTTCTCCACTGGGTCAGGAAATTTATGAAAACCTTCCTCAGGAGTCCAGGCCAGCTTCTTAGGGCAGGGAAATGGCCTAAGATACAGAGCAGATCTGTCCCTAGTGAGCCACTGGGGATACTGAACTAGGTTCCTATCACAGAGGGGTAGCAGCAGAAGAGTACTCCTTCAATTAAAACAAAATAAAACAGAAGTCCAAACAACAATCAAAACAGACTTTCATATAAATACTACCAGTCAGAACCCAACCCCCAAAGTATCACCTAGACCAATGATTTTTCGACAATTTTAGAAAGAGATTTTTTTTTTTTGGAACAAAGTCTTACAATGAGTTCCAATAAATAAATGAATAAGTATTTTCAGTGTTACCCAAAATGTAAAAGATACCCAGAATTAAAACTAACTTCAATATGTCACCACAACATGGCATGCTATGTGTTTATATCTCAACTGACTACATTAAACTATTTTAAAGTTGACAATGGCATATGTATGCTACCCAATTTTACGTGTTGGACATACATAAGCCTGAAATTTCTTTTAAAAGTCCAGTATAGAGTTATAATATTCTTATTCAGTGACATCTATATAAGACATTCAAATCTGTGCACAGAATGGAAAATGACACCATGAATAAGATCAAAAGACAAATGATATAATCTGGAGGGAAATATTCACAACACATACAAGACACACACACACACACACACACACACACACACAGTTGGGATTCCAGAAGGAGAAGAGAGAAAGCGATAGAAGAAATTTTTTAAAAGATAATGGCAGGGGAAAGTGCTGCAGGCTGAGGAACATCAAATGCAAAGGCCCTGAGTCAGGAACAGGCTTTGCCTGTGTGAGAAACAGAGAGAAAATATCAGAGTTGAAGCAGAATGAGTGAGGTGTGTAAGGGGTGGGGAGAGTGGAATGAAGGGACCAAGTTCTATAGGACTTTCTTGGCCATGAGTCCCTGTGACGATTCCAAATTTGTCAAAATAATAAGAGAAAACCTCCTTGATACCACTGACAAAGAAGACACTTTGAGGGAGACCTTCAAGATGGCAGAGGAGTAAGACGTGGAGATCACCTTCCTCCCCACAAATACATCAGAAATACATCTACATGTGGAACAACTCCTACAGAACACCTACTGAACGGTGGCAGAAAACCTGAGACTTCCCAAAAGGAACAGACACCCTCAGGGAACCTACACGCAGAGGCGGGGCCAAATCCAAAGCTGAACCCCAGGAGCTGTGCGAACAAAGAAGGGAAAAGGAAATTTCTCCCAGAAGCCTCAGGAGCAGCGGATTAAATCCCCACAATCAACTTGATGTACCCTGCATCTGTGGAATACCTGAACAGACAACGAATCATCCCAAAATTGAGGCGGTGGACTGTGGGAGCAACTGTAGACTTGGGGTTTGCTTTCTGCATCTAATTTGTTTCTGGTTTTATGTTTATGTTAGTTTAGTATTTAGAGTTTATTATCATTGGTAGATTTGTTTATTGATTTGGTGGCTCTCTTCCTTTTATATATATATTTTTTTTTTTTCCTTTTTCTCTTTTTGTGAGTGTGTATGTATATGCTTCTTTGTGTGATTTTGTCTGTATAGCTTTGCTTTTACCATTTGTCCTAGGGTTCTGTCTGTCCGTTTTTTTTGTTTTATTGTTTTCTTAGTATAGTTTTTAGTGCTTGTTATCATTGGTGGGTTTCTTTATTGGTTTGGTTGCTCTCTTCTTTCTTTCTTTTTCTATGACTTTTAAATTTTTTTATTTTAATAACTATTTATTTTATTATTTTTTTCTTTCTTTCTTTCTTTTTCTCCCTTTTCTTCTAAGCCGTGTGGCTGACAGGGTCTTGGGGCACTGGCCAGGTGTCAGGCCTGTGCTTCTGAGGTGGGAAAGCCAAGTTCAGGACATTGGTCCACCAGAGACCTCCCGGCTGCATGTAATATCAAACAACGAAAGCTCTCCCAGAGATCTCCATCTCAACACTAACAAACAGCTCCACTCAACGACCAGCAAGCTACAGTGCTGGACACCCTATGCCAAACAACTAGCAAGACAGGAACAAAACCCCACCCATTAACAGAGAGGCTGCCTAAAATCATACTAAGTTCACAGACACCCCAAAACACACACTGGACGTGCTCCTGTCCCCAGAAAGACAAGATCCAGCCTCAGCCACCAGAGCACAGGCACCAGTCCCCTCCACCAGGAAGCCTACACAACCCACTGAACCAACTTTACCCACTGGGGGCAGACACCAAAACCAACGGGAACTACGAACCTGCAGCCTGTGAAAAGGAGACCCCAAACACAGTAAGTTAAGCAAAATGAGAAGACAGAGAAACACACAGCAGATGAAGGAGCAAGGTAAAAACCCACCAAACCAAATAAATGAAGAGGAAATAGGCAGTCTACCTGAAAAAGAATTCAGAGTAATGATAGTAAAGATGATCCAAAATCTTGGAAATAGAATGGAGAAAATACAAGAAACGCTTCACAAGGACCTAGAAGAACTAAAGAGCAAACAAACAGTGATGAACAACAAAATAAATGAAATTAAAAATTCTCTAGAAGGAATCAATAGCAGAATAACTGAGGCAGAAGAACGGATAAGTGACCTGGAAGATAAAATAGTGGAAATAACTACCGCAGAGAAGAATAAAGAAAAAAGAATGAAAAGTACAGTCTCAGAGACCTCTAGGACAATATTAAACGCACCAACATTCGAATTATAGGGGCCCCAGAAGAAGAAGAGAAAAAGAAAGGGACTGAGAAAATATTTGAAGAGATTATAGTTGAAAACTTCCCTAATATGGGAAAGGAAACAGTCAGTCAAATCCAGGAAGTGCAGAGAGTCCCATACAGGATAAATCCAAGGAGAAACATGCCAAGACACATATTAATCAAACTATCAAAAATTAAATACAAAGAAAAAATACTAAAAGCAGCAAGGGAAAAACAACAAATAACATACAAGGGAATCCCCATAAGGTTAACAGCTGATCTTTCAGCAGAAACTCTGCTAGCCAGGAGGGAGTGGCAGGACATATTTAAAGTGATGAAAGGGAAGAACCTACAACACAGATTACTCTACCCGGCAAGGATCTCATTCAGATTCGACAGAGAAATTAAAACCTTTAGAGACAAGCAAAGGCTAAGAGAATTCAACACCACCAAACCAGCTTTAAAACAAATGCTAAAGGAACTTCTCTAGGCAGGAAACACAAGAGAAGGAAAAGAACTACAATAACAAACCCAAAACAATTAAGAAAATGGTAATAGAAACATACATATCAATAATTACCTTAAATGTAAATGGATTAAATGCTCCAACGAAAAGACACAGACTGGCTGAATGGATATAAAAACAAGACCCGTATATATGCTGTCTACAAGAGACCCACTTCAGACCTAGGGATGCATACAGACTGAAAGTGAGGGGATGGAAAAAGATATTCCATGCAAATGGAAATCAAAAGAAAGCTGGAGTAGCAATTCTCATAGCAGACAAAATAGACTTTAAAATAAAGACTATTACAAGAGACAAAGAAGGACACTAAATAATGATTAAGGGATCAATCTAAGAAGACATAACAATTGTAAATATTTATGCACCCAACATAGGAGCACCTTAATACATAAGGCAAATGTTAACAGCCATAAAAGGGGAAGTCAACAGGAACACAATAATACTGGGGGACTTTAACACCCCACTTTCACCAATGGACAGATCATCCAAAATGAAAAAAAATAAGGAAACACAAGCTTTAAATGATACATTAAACAAGATGGACTTGATATTTATAGGACATTCCATCCAAAAACAACAGAATACACTTTCTTCTTAAGTGCTCATGGAACATTCTCCAGGATAGATCATATGTTGGGTCACAAATCAAGCCTTGGTAAATTTAAGAAAATTGAAATCGTATCAAGTATCTTTTCCGACCACAACGCTATAAGACTAGATATCAATTACAGGAAAAAAATCTGTAAAAAATACAAACACATGGAGGCTAAACCATACACTACTAAGTAACCAAGAGATCACTGAAGATATCAAAGAGGAAATCAAAAAATACCTAGAAACAAATGACAAGGAAAACACGACGACCCAAAACCTATGGGATGCAGCAAAAGCAGTTCTAAGAGGGAAGTTTATAGCAATACAATCCCACCCCAAGAAAAAAGAAAAATCTCAAACAAACTAACCTTACACCTAAAGCAATTAGAGAAAGACAAACAAAAACACCCCAAAGTTAGCAGAAGGAAAGAAATCATGAAGATCAGATCAGAAATAAATAAAAAAGAAATGAAGGAAACGAGAGCAAAGATCAATAAAACTATAAGTTGGTTCTTTGAGAAAATAAACAAAACTGATAAACCATTAGCCAGACTCATCAAGAAAAAAAAGGGAGAAGACTCAAATCAATAGAATTAGAAATGAAAAAGAAGACACTGCAGAACTACAAAGGATCATAAGAGATTACTACAAGCAACTATATGCCAATAAAATGGACAACCTAGAAGAAATGGACAAATTCTTAGAAAAGCACAACCTTCCAAGACAGAACCAAGAAGAAATAGAAAATATAAAGGGACCAATCACAAGCACTGAAATTGAGATTGTGATTAAAAATCTTCCAACAAGCAAACGTCCAGGACCAGATGGCTTCACAGGCGAATTCTATCAAACATTTAGAGAAGAGCTAACACCTATCATTCTCAAGCTCTTCCAAAATATAGCACAGGGAGGAACACTCCCAAACTCATTCTATGAGGCCACCATCACTCCGATACCAAAAACCAGACAAAGATATCACAAAGAAAGAAAACTACAGGCCAGTATCACTGATGAACATAGATGCAAAACTCCTCCACAAAATACTAGCAAACAGAATCCAACAGCACATTAAAAGGATCAGAAACCATGATCAAGTGGGGTTTATCCCACGAATGCAAGGTTTCTTCAATATATGCAAATCAATCAATGTGATAAACCATATTAACAAATTGAAGGAGAAAAACCATATGATAATCTCAATAGATGCAGAAAAAGCTTTCGACAAAATTCAACACCGATTTACAATAAAAACCCTCCAGAAAGCAGGCATAGAGGGAACTTACCTCAACATAATAAAGGCCATATATGACAAACCCACAGCCAGAATTGTTCTCAATGGTGAAAACCTGAAACCATTTCCTCTAAGATCAGGAACAAGACAAGGATGTCCACTCTCACCACTATTATTCAAAATAGTTTTGGAAGTTTTAGCCACAGCAATCAGAGAAGAAAACGAAATAAAAGGAATAAATGTTGGAAAAGAAGACGTAAAGCTGTCACTGTTTGCAGATGACATGATACTATACACAGAGAATCCTAAAGATGCTACCAGAAAACTACTAGAGCTAATCAATGAATGTGGTAAAGTAGCAGGATACAAAATTAATGCACAGAAATCTGTTGCATTCCTATACACTAATTATGAAAAATCTGAAAGAGAAATTAAGGAAACATTCCCATTTACCATTGTAACAAAAAGAATAAAATACCTAGGAATAAACCTATCTAAGGAGACAAAAGACCTGTATGCAGAAAACTGTAAGACACTGATGAAAGAAATTAAAGATGATACCAACAGATGGAGAGATATACCACGTTCTTGGATTGGAAGAATCAACATTGTGAAAATGACTCTACTACCCAAAGCAATCTACAGATTCAATGCAATCCCTATCAAACTACCAATGGCATTTTTCACAGAACTAGAACAAAAAATTTCACAATTTGTATGGAAACACAAAAGACCCCGAATAGCCAAAGCAATCTTGAGAAAGAGAAACGGAGCTGGAGGAATCAGGCTCCCGGACTTCAGACTATACTACAAAGCTACAGTCATCAAGAGAGTATGGTACTGGCACAAAAACAGAAATATAGATCAATGGAACAGGATAGAGAGCCCAGAGATAAACCCACACATGTATGGTCACCTTATTTTTGATAAAGGAGGCAAGAATATAAAATGGAGAAAAGACAGCCTCTTCAATAAGTGGTGCTGGGAAAACTGGACAGCTACATGTAAAAGAATGAAATTAGAACACTCCCTAAAACCATATACAAAAATAAACTCAAAACAGATTAAAGACCTAAATGTAAGGCCAGACACTCTAAAACTCTTAGAGGAAAACATAGGCAGAACACTCTATGACATAAATCACAGCAAGGTGCTTTTTGATCCACCTCCTAGAGAAATGGAAATAAAAACAAACAAAAAAAATGGGCCCTAATGAAACTTAAAAGCTTTTGCACAGCAAAGGAAACCATAAACAAGATGAAAAGACAACCCTCAGAATGGGAGAAAATATTTGCAAATGAAGCAACTGACAAAGGATTAAACTCCAAAATATATAAACAGCTCATGCAGCTCAATATTAAAAAAACAAACAACCCAATCCCAAAATGGGCAGAAGACCTAAATAGACATTTCTCCAAAGAAGACATACAGATGGCCAAGAAGCACATGAAAAGCTGCTCAACATCACTAATTATTAGAGAAATGCAAATCAAAACTTCAATGAGGTAACACTTCACACCAGTCAGAATGGCCATCATCAAAAAATCTACAAACAATAAATGGTGGAGAGGGTGTGGAGAAAAGAGGACCCTCCTGTACTGTTGGTGGGAATGTAAATTGATACAGCCACTACGGAGAACAGTATGGAGGTTCCTTAAAAAACTAAAAATAGAACTACCATATGACCCAGCAATCCCACTACTGGGCATATACCCTGAGAGAACCATAATTCAAAAAGAGTCATGTACCAAAATGTTCACTGCAGCTCTATTTACAATAGCCAGGACATGAAAGCAACCTAAATGCCCACTGACAGGTGAATGGATAAAGAAGATGTGGCACATATATAAAATGGAATATTACTCAGCCATAAAAGACAATTAAATTGAGTTATCTGTAGTGAGGTGGACGGACTTAGAGACTGTCATACAGAGTTAAGTAAGTCAGAAAGAGAAAAACAAATACTGTATGCTAACACATATATATGGAATCTTAAAAAAAAAAAAAGTTTCTGAAGAACATAGGCGCAGGACAGGAATAAAGACGCAGACATAGAGAATGGACTTGAGGACACGGGGAGGGGGAAGAGTAAGCTGCGACGAAGCAAGAGAGTGGCATGGACATATATATACTACCAAATGTAAAACAGATAGCTAGTGGGAAGCAGCCACATGGCACAGGGAGATCAGCTCGGTGCTTTGTGTCCGCCTAGAGCGGTGGGATAGGGAGGGTGGGAGGGAGACGCAAGAGGGAGGGGATATGGATGTATGTATATGTATAGCTGATTCACTGTATAACAGTAGAAACTAACACACCATTTTAAAGCAATTATACTCCAATAAAGATGCTAAAAGAAAAAAATAATGGCGGGACTTCCCTGGTGGTCCAGTGGCTGAGACTCCAGGCTCCCAGTGAAGGGGGCCTGGGTTCAGTCCCTAGTTGTCGAACTAGATCCCGCATGCCACAGCTAAAGATCCTGCCTGCCACAACTAAGACCCGGCGCAGCCAAATAAATAAATAAATAAATATTTTTTTAAAAAGTTAATGGCTGGGGACTTCCCTGGCGTTCCAATGGTTAGAACTTTGCCTTCCAATGGAGGGTGTGTGGGTTCAATCCCTGGTTGGGGAGCTAAGATCCCACATGCCTCAGGGTCAAAAAACCAAAACATAAAACAGAAGCAATATTGTAACAAATTCAATAAAGACTTTAAAAATGGTCCACATCTAAAAAAAAAAAAGATAATGGTTGAAACTGTCCAAAAATGTTGAAAGATATCAACTCACAGATACAAGATTAGCAAACTCCAAACAAGCTGAAAACAAAGAAATCCACACTTAGACATATTATAGCCAAACTGCTGAGAACAAACAAACAAATAAAAACAGAAAATCTTGAAAGCAAATGAGGCCTCGAAAGGGTGGGAGAGAGGACCTATTTCATATAAGGAAAAAATGATAAGAATGACAACTAGCTTCTCATCAGAAATAGTGGCCAGAAGACATTGGTATGACATTTTTATGTGCTGAAAGAAAAAAATACCCCTGCTAATTCCAAATTCTATATCCAGTGAATAAATCCTTCAAAAGTGAAAGTAAAATAAAGACATTTTTGGACAGACAAAAGCTGAAAGAATTTGTTTCCAGCAGACCTGTACTACATGAAACACAAAGAGAAGTTGTGTAGGCTGAAGAGAAGTTGTATCAGAAGAAAACCTGGTTCTGCAGGAAGGAATGAAGAACTCCAGAAAGAGAAAACATGTCAGTGTATCAAACATTATTTTAAAAAATTTCATATATGTGCATGTATGTATAGATTTCTTTAAAATACTTTTACTCTTTTAAAGTAAAATAATAACGCATTGTGGGGTGTATAGAATAGGTGAAAGTACTATAAATGACAACAAGAACATATAGGGTTAGGGATAGTAACTGGAAGCTTAGTATTCTGAGAACAGAGAGAATGGAAGGAAGGCAACGTTTGTAGAAATTATCACCAAGAGCCAAAGAAACATAAGCATCCTCAGATTGAATAAGTGCCACTACCACAACCACAAAACGCCCAAGTACCCAAAAGGATATTTTAAAAACTCAATCTACAGACATCATAGTGAAATTTTAGAACCTCAAGAACACAAAGAAAATACAAAAAAAAACCCTACTTTTTAAGAGCAAAAAAATTTTTTTTTAATCTTCAGAAATTCAAGCCTCAGAAAATTTAGCACTCACAGATGATCTTCTAAAGAAACACTACAGAATGTACTCCAAACAAGGGACAAATGAACACAGCCAAAGGAGTGGGATTTAAGAAAAACTTGTAAGTAAAGAATACAGTAAACGAATTAATTCTAAAATAAGTATTTATTCCAAAAACAAAAAAACTTTGTCAAAGCATTTTAGAAGTAACCTTCTGGATTATATGAACATTGAAAGTGGAAAAAGCTCAAAGAGAAGTAAAGGTTCTTGTCTTCGTCCAGAGAGGAATATAGATTAACTGATTAACTCTTGTCTTTATTATAAAAACATATGTTCACGTGTATGTAATAAAAACTGAAATGTAAAAAATAATAGAATTGGAGTATATAACTTTAAACCAATAGAAGAAAAAATGGAACAAAGAGCACAGACTAATTTTATTTGTTTTTAAAAGCATAGAAAATTATATAGAAGTATAATATCAGTGTCTATGTGTATGTCTCTGCGTAAACAGTATGTGTGTCTGTGTGTGTGTGTCTGGTATGCATCTATGTGTATACATCTGGTCTGTATCTGGGTACAAATACTGTTACGTACTTTTTTTCCTTCACAAAAATAGAATCATACTGTACTATTTTGCCTTTTCTATGCCATAAATGTTGTAGTCAACCTAACTGTCAAACAACCTTGAGGGGCACAAAGCCAGGAGGCTTGATCATCCTGGGACTGCCAGCTCACTACCAATGGTCCTGGGAGAAGTAGTGCAAGTGGGAAAGTTGCCTGATTTTCCCCGAAAAACAACACTGTAGATAAGCTGCTAACATTGGGTATAGATCCTGAGCTGAAATATCACTAGTTCCAGCCCTTTCATGGGGAGGAGAGGCCCTGGTGAAGGAAAAGAAGGTGGCTCAGGTTCCCACATCTTGATCAGCTGGGCAGTACAGTCCAGTGATTCAGAGCATTCTCCCCAGAGACAGACTGCCCTGTCTGCTGGGTTCAAGTACCAACTCTACCCCTTCCAAGGCTGTGACTTTTAGGCAGGTCACTTAATCTTTCTGTGCCTCTGTTTCCTCATCTGTAAAATGGTGATAATATTGGAGCCTCCCTAATAGGGGCATGGTGAGGATTAAATATGTAAATCACTCAAAGAGTGCCTGGCTCATAAACAGTGTTCAGTGAACTTGGTGTCTAGGACTCAGGGGAAGTACACAGAGGTGTGAATGAGACAGGATGAGACATGGGCTGATGCTTGTTGGGGCTGAGTGATGGGCACACAGGGCTCTACTTGTAGGGTTTGTTCAAATTCTCTATAATAAAAGTGCTTTGTAAAAAAATAGTTTATAAATATTAACTGTTATAATAGGCAGCGCCAAGGAAACAGCACGGCTTCACTGCGGTCACAATTTTGTTATAACAAGAAAGATAAGGTGTCAGTACACAAAGCAGTTGTTAGACAATGATACAAATGTCATCTATTCTTGCTATGGTGTGATCTTAGAGGCTTTGTCAAAGTGTTGACCCTCCTGCCCCTCCCTCACACCCTAAAACTCTCTGAGGCAGCCTCATGGATGCCTGAAATATTTTCATTAAAACCTTAGCTTAAGTTTTTATAACCCAGTCAAAAAGCAGGGGTGGGGAGGTGGGAGAGCAGTAGGAGGGAGAACTAAATAGCTAAAGCAAAGCTGCTATGCATTGTCCTTCTAAAACACACTTAAATGTTGATTCTCTTCAGAGGTTAGATTTTGATGGGAAGGAAACTGACACAGAATGAGGAGGCAAAAGGGAGGTGGGGCCGCAGGAAGGGAGGGGGACCCAGGTAGGGAAGTAGACCTTTTTGTCGAAATGGGCTTTATGTCAGCCCTAAAAGAAGCACAAGAAATTGCTGCAGGAAAGAGAAAAAGGGCTTTCTTAGTCTTGGTACTCAAAGTGCGGTGCCTGAACCAGCAGTCCCCGTATCCACTGGGAGCTTGTAGGACATACAGAAACTCGGCCCCACCGCAGACCTGGTGAGCCAGACCATGTATTTTAACAAAGTCCCAGGTAATTCTCAAGTACATTAAAGTGTGAGAATTTCACTGCCTAACCGAGGACCTAGACATGACTGGCCCTTAGTAAATGTCTGAATAGACAGCTGTTGAACAGATAGAGAAAAATAGTGCTAGCTATGCTTTTATTCAGCGATCCTGCATTCATACTGCATCCACAGGGTGTACAGAATTGTGTAAGACTGTGGTTCTTTGGTTCTCAGCCTTGGTTGTAAGTTAGAATCACCCAGGGTGCTATTAACAACAGCTGTGCAGGTCCCTCCCATCTCCAGAGATTCTAATTCAACTGGTCTGGAAGGGACTTAGCCTAA